>NW_005842014.1:1296735-1333426 GCF_000455745.1 Alligator sinensis
TAGTATACCCAAGCAAAAGCAATGCATACACAGCACAAGGGAGTGGCAAATACAGAACCTGAGTACTTTGTAGGGTTAGGATCCTTACCCGCTGCAAAGATCAGAGTTTACAAACTGGCCAGGGATATATGGAGCCACATGACACAGCTGCTTGGGACCGCTGAGGTGCTCTAGTTGTGTAGGAACGTGGCTTCTTTTGAAATAAAAGTGGAGACACTTTTATTTCACTATTCTGAATGTGGCTGCCCACTGTGGACTTATTTTTTGCAGGTGGACGGTGCTAAGTTCTGCGAGCCTGGATGGTGCTTGCCATTGCTATCAACTGAGTTTTTGATCCAAAACCAAGCATGGACCTTGTTATGGACTGAGTTTTTGATCCAAAGACAAGCATGGACCTTGTTACGGACAGCAGCGGCTAGGATAGTTTAATAGAAGGTGCAATAAAACTGTGTTATACTGTGAGACAGCAAGAAGCAAGGAAAGCTGCCATCTGGAGAGGCCTCAGCAGATCTAAGGCAGTGGGGTTTGATAGAAAGTGCATGGGTTAAGAAACTGGGTTTTTAGTTTCCCAGATGAGCATGGGAGAGGAGGCAGAGAGAGATCCAAGGTTTGAGCCGAGAGACGGAGGAATTTCAGAGTAAGGAAACAGCCTGTTGTTTGCTCATCGTGGGGGAAATGGGGCTTGGTTTCTATGCAAATAAACAAGAAATCTCTGCTTCCGTTCAACTGCAAAACCCTGAAAACTGGCTAACCGATCAGCCCATGAGGAAAACAGTATCCTCGCCTAGGATGCTAGGCTTTTTTAATGTTAAAATGTTGACTATGGTTTATCAGGAGGCAGTGGCAAAGCTCCTATTCTGTAAACGAGGCAATGTCTAGCACTGACTAGAAGATCATCTCCCTTTGAGCCCTCCATAGACTTGGGCGCACTCACTCCAGTCTACTGCTTCTGTGAAGTGATGATAGATCCTTTTGTTTCTTTTGGATTTTGCCTCCCTTACAGTTATTTATAATGAAGACTAAGAAAAGAAGAGCATCTAGCCAGGTTAGAAAGAATGTGAGAGGCTTATTTTTATTATATGCTTTCCTGCAGGCTTTCAGTTATTTTTGCTGGCAATCTGTGGTATTATTATTTTTTTATAACAGAAGAAAAAGCCTGTTACTTTTTCTTTGCATAACATCAAAAGTCCTATTATCCTGATGTACTTTCAGGTTGGGTGCTGACTACTCTGGGTGAACAAGGATCAGACCAGACTGGATTTGTGGTGCAACGTGAACTTTGCAAGGTTTGACTATTCACGTCCATGTCACTACTAATGGTGATGATAAAACTTGCTACTGAAGCCGGCTCCTCTCATTAAAGTATCTCAAATTTTAGATCTTCAACTGCATAACTTAAATGATTATGTAGCACTTTTCCGTTTCAAAAACAATTTTATTCTCCTGTGCATATCTATAGGGTAAAATTCACATTTTATGCATAAAACCCATGGCCTAAGCAAGACCTATTCTGAGATGTAAGTGCACAGGCATTGGACAACTGTCTATACAAGGATGTATTTGACTCCTAGGGAGCACAGGCGATATCCTCAACTGGTGTAAAACAACATTGTGCCATTAAAATTAATGCAACCGTGCAAGTAGCAGCCTGCAGCAGCAGCTAGGAATGGTCTTACCTGACTCCAGTTGGAGTCAAGGTTGCAGATATGATTTTACAGTGTTTGGGGGTGTACATGGTGATGCTTACATGCTGAAAGTACAAGGCAGTCTGTGGTGGGAGAGAGCAGTCTGTGAGCGGATTTGGCAGTATGAGGGTGATGCACTACATTGCTCAATTGATGGCTGACTTCACTGGAGACTTCATTGATTTTTATTCAGGGCCTTTGCACTCAAGAAACTCTAACCACATGCTAGTATGTTTTTATCTGGCAGGTATTAACTATAATTAACTGTCACCTTTTATCTAAAGGTGCCAACTGTGTCCTACCAAACACTGAGTTAAGCGACACACTTGGGATGTAGGTAATTATTGTATTCATTAACTGCTATGTAAACTGAGCCACGGGGAAGTTAGTGGCTTGCCTAAGGCCACAATGAGTTAGGAGAAGAACTGGAAGTAAAATCCAGGAGCCCTGATGCTCAGAGCGAGATCCACAAAAGGACCTTACTGCACTAAATATTCCATATGCAGCAACAAAATATTTAGGGAAACAGAAATTGTCTACCCAGCGGACTCTACAGTCCAGGCTTGATGAATTAATTCATAATTACATGCAAAGCAGAGCTGCCTCAGCTGAGTTAGAGAGTCCTCCTGCCACACAGTCCGGTGTTTTCCACGCTGCAAGGGTGCGCTGGCCAAGCGTGCGCTGCACCGGGCTTTTTTTCCGTGGTTTTTTTTTGACACATGGATATCCAGGGATAAAAAAAAAACATGGAAAAAAACCCCGGTGCAACGCACACTTGGCCAGTGCGTGCTGCTGAAAAGTGGAGCTGGGCCACCTGGAGTTGCACTCTGCTGCCAGCCAGGCTTCATAAGACAAAATCACTGCAGCTGCAGCCCTGGGAGGCCCCCTGGACCCCAGGTAGGGCTGCTGGGGCCAGCCCAGTGCTGGCCCCAGCCTGCCCTACCCTACCCGAGGCAACTTGCCATGTACCAAAAGCATGTGGCACAGCCATTCCCTGGGGACTAGTAGTGGTGGTGCAAGTGGTGGTGCAAGTGGTATGCTGCCACTAGTCCCAGGGGAACCAAACGTCCATGCACGTCTAGATGCGCCTTGTGGATTCAACCCCAGGTCTTCTTTATGCCAGTGGGGTACACAAATAACTGAACTGTTGCATTCAGGGCATGATGAGGACCCAAGCCATTATGAATGCTCTTAGAAAAAATATGAGACTGAGCTGCACTATGGGATATCCAAATGAATGCCTAATTTGTAAATATGGTGGCATTTATGCTGAGAATAGGTACCTCACAGCTAAATGCTATAAAGACTCAATGACTTCTAGACATGCCCCCCAAAAAACCTTTAGGTACAGAGGGAACTTAACCCACAATAATTCAATCACCCCTACAAACTCTCAATAAAGTTACCCCTACCACTTCAAGAGCCACATGGGTTAGGTGACAGCTGAGCAGGGGTGTTGAACATATACATTTTGGCCTTATCTGCCTAACTGGCAGTTACTCAAAATCTTAACCTTCCTCGGTCATTTTGTGGATCTAAACACCAACATGGGTCACAAATGATGTCCTGAGAATAACACACATAGGCTAGGGGTAGGAAAGTTGACCCATCCCAGGTTGGAGATGGGCAGGTGGGCAGGCAGAAGGACCCTGCTGCTGCTGCCTCGTGTCTCTGCGGTGGCACAGAGCGCTTCCAGCTAATGCTCATCCCCACAGCAGCATGCAAAGACTGTCCACAGTCAAAGCTCACTGTCACTAAATACAACTGAAGCCCATGTCCTTGGGTCAGATCCAAAGGATCTGTGGGCTGTAGCTTGCTGACCCGTGTTATAGTCAATGGAATAATTTGGGCCTTAAATTATCAGTGTCAGCAAATCAGTAGGAGGGCAGTCCTGTTACAATCAGAGATCACGTTATCAAGAAAGAGGATACTTATGCAATTGTGTTATAAAAGTTCATTTCACAATCAAATGCTTTAACACATGTGTCTATAGAGAGAAAGATTCGGGTTAGGTACAGAAATTACATGTAAATTGGTATAAGTGATTAGAAACTGGTCTAAACCTGTAATAGAACAGAAGTTCAGTGCACATGGACAGGTTTAAAAATGGTGGGACCTGGTTTAAGATAGATCTGGATGTACGCGGTACCAGATTTAATCAATTTAGAGTAGACCGATCTATCAAACTTCTGTCCCAAATTCCCTCCCAACTCATGTTAAGTCCCAGGATGCTTAGCAGCCCGCCAACCCTCCCTCGCAGAATGGGTGGGCTAGCCTCTGCCTGCACTCTTCTGTTCCAGCTTCACAGAGATGAGGCAGCAAAGCCTCTGCTCCCCAGCTCTGTGTCCTGCTTGCACATGCCAGCTGGGCAGGCCAGTAGGGGAATGGAGCCTCCTGTCCCAACCTGCTGCCCTCCCTGAGCTGGGGTCTGCCCAGCTGAGCGGCCTGCATGGCAGGGGCTTTTCCTCTATTGCTGGTCCTGCCCCGCTGTGTAGTCCAGCTGGCTGCCCAGCACAGCTCAGCCAGGCAGGCACAGCAGTCGGGGAAAAGCCCCCCACACTGCAGTGGGGATAGGGACAGACTCTATGCTGGCTTCTCCCCCTCCCTACAGCTGACAGCAGGGAGTTGGGGGCGTGTACTGGGCAGACAGTCAGGGATGGCCAGAGTTCAGCTGCCCTCTGCAATGTCCAGCAGGTTGGGAGGCGTGCGGGAGCGCCCCCTGCCTTCTGGCCTTGGCCACTGCAGGCATCTACCTGCCTCCCCCAACCAAAGAGCGGACACAAGTTTCATTCACTCACCATCAAATCTATGCAGCTTCGAGACACCCATGCAGATTGGATCAATTCTGCCTCGGGCTTTCTGAATGTCTGTGCTTAGCCTTGGGAAGTAAATAACTGAGTTTTGGCACCAGAATTTGTTTTGTTATGTTTATGGCCCGCAAATTAAAGACATGTCTAAGCTTTAAAAAATGTCAATAACTGCTCTAAATAATTCTTACACAACCATGCTGAAGGGCAGACTTTTATTGCAGATGGCACAGGCTGCCGAGTTAAAAACAGACATCCCTTTCCAGAACAGCACAAAGCACGAACTCTGTGTAGTAGAATGATTGTCAGGTGAATCTATTTAATGACTAACTGCAACTAATACGTGCTCAGCAAAATGCTGTTTAAAAACAAAAGGGCTTGATCCTGCTCCTAACAGAATCAATAGGTGAGTTTTACCACTGAATGGTCAGAGCTTTATCCCCTGGCATTGCTGGCACAGCTATGTTGAGGTGCTTAGTTGTGAAAAAACCCCCCAAACACCATCATGTAGGGGTCCCCAACCACATCTATGGGCCATATTCTATTCATGTTGCCTGCAAGATCCTCCGTTGTTACTCATGGTCCCGGGAAATTAAAAAGTTTCTACTGTGGTGGACAGGAATATCAGGGTGTAATGTTGCCAGCACAAAATTACCTGGAATTGCTGCCCAAGGGTGCAAAGTTTGGGGATCACTAATACATTAGATAGCTCCCCTCTGCGAGTCTTTCTATGAATTTAAATGGAGTTGAACAGAACATGTCAAACAAGGTGGGGCTGGGCTGGGGCTAGGACTGAGGCTGGGATTGGGACTCACCAGGGAAGATCTGTCACCTCCAGGTGTAGAGCCCCCACCGCACGGTCCCAGCACCAGGGGTGGATCCCGCCAGCTCTGAGTTGCAGGCAGGTGGGCCACCACCGGCCCAGCCCAAGCAGGAGTGCTGGGGCCCAAACACAGCTCACCCAGGGTCTGCTGCATAGAGCCAGGAGGGCAGAAAAGGCAGCTTCTGCACAGCATCTGCTGCAGCGTCCGCAGAGGCCAGAGCCACCGCCCGTGCTGCCTGCCTGCAGGCCAGGTAGAATCAATTGGCAGGCCGGATATGGCTCACGGTCCATATTTTATTCACCCCTTCTCTTAACCCTTTGAGGCTGGGGGACCATCTTTGCATTATGCCTTGAATATAGTGGCTAGCACAATGGGGCCCTAGCTCATGACTAGGGCTGCCAACCTGCTGCAAGACAGAGGATGAATAAAAACAATGAAATTCCTACGGCTCTGAGGCTGCACGTGGTTTATATAGAAACAGACATTTTTAAAAGTGAAAAAAGTAGATCCTTGTTTCTGCTCATATCACCACTGGCAGAAGGCTGAAACTGCCTGGGTTTGCCAGAGCCTGATCAGTTTTGCCTGTACTCTGGTGGGAACATTATATGCTGGACATATCCTCTCCTGGAAGTGTCTCTACAAGGAACCAGCACATTATGGCCATGCTCACAAGCGGCTTGCACTATTATGCTCGTTTAACAGGTGGAGACCGTGGCAGGGAGAGACGATGGATTAGATCCATGGTAAATAAGGACCTAAAGACATATGGTAGGTGGCTGAATCCAAAGTTAGTACCCTGAAGGTTGCCCCCTCAGTTGCCTCCTCATTCAACTGGAATCACCTCCATCCAGGGGGGCCGTGGTTTTTGACCTTCACAATTCCCCAAGTGCCTCCAAGTTCTACCCTGAACCAGCCCGCGAAGCCCTGGGGTTTGTCAAGGTTGAGCAGGTTGGCACCTATTTCATGCATAAGCCTGATCAGGATCCAGGAACTAGATGTTCCTCTGCCTCAGTCCCCTGAGGGATTCAGTGTGGTAGGTATTTTTGGAATAGACCTAACACGCATTGACAGGATTGGACTCCTGTCAAAATGCAGAGTTTGTTGTTGCCTCCTATTAAACCACTGCTGGTGGTAGGCCTCTTTTATAGACTGCATTAGTGATTAGGGCAAGGAAGGGGAAGACCTTGGTTCAGTTTTCTCCTCTGTCTGGGGAACAATATAAGGGACAATAATGTTCCAACAGGGACTTGTACAGATATACAGATGTTCGGATATAACTTGAGCAGAATGAAACCTGAAGAAGAATGCATTACATGTGAAAGCTTGTCTAAGTCTATCCCAACCATGCAGGAGTCCAATAAAAGATATCATCCATAAAACTGCTTACCTCTTACATATAGCAGAATGACCATCTGGGAACACAAGCAATTTTCTTTCCAGATAATGACTCTGCTCTGGAAAGCATGGCAGTGAAATTTCACCCCGGTGCTCTGCCTGTACTCATCCCGTGTGCATTCAAGAGGAAAGTTGTGTCCCAATTCTTCCTGGTTTAGAAATAAACCAGTAGTTTTTCGTGCATTAAAATGAACAAAGTCAGTTTTAAAAAGTGAGTTATTCTTAACGGCTAGATGCATTCGTTCAAAAAGCCTGAGGCAGAATCGATCTAAGTTACAGGGTTTTCTGTAAGCGGTGTAGTTTACACCAGTAGCAAACAGGACGCACGTTCGCCTTTTGGCAGTTGGATGCACGCGCGCACACGCACACACACACACACACACTCTATCTCTCTCTCTCTGTTACTGGTGTAGACCAGTTTCCGATCACTTGGACTGGTAAAAGTGTAACGTCTGCACCTGGCCTAAATGTAAGTTAAAGAATAGCAATTCTTTACATCTGTCAGTAGCGATGACTTTCCAGGAAATCTGGACATAAAGAGAACAAGATGTTGTCACACGAAAAACTCACTAGCTTAGCTTGTAAATTGTAAATAAATAGCTTCTCAACTTAATGGCTTTAACAAGAAGAACAAATACAAGAAGCCAAAAAGAAAGAATGGTTAATAAGCAATTGTGGTTAGCAGGGTTTTTGGAACAGCGTGTAAACAGTTTTTGCTGCAAGCAAGATCTGGTTGGGCAGTAGTTTTGATCTTACATTTTTAAATGCATGTTGTTTCATTATCTAATTTGCTTCATGTGAAGTATGTTACAGAGGCTTGTTCTAGGCTGTGGGGAAACGAGTAAGCTTAAAATACAAGATGAATCAAAGTTGCCTGATTAAAATGAGAGGGATCTGTGTTGAAACGCTGGATCCCTGGGTAATGAACTGTAGATAACTATTCTCTCTCCTTGATGTTTTGAACAGAAATGAAACCCCAGACCCAAACACACACCTCTGCAATTTGAAACGCTAGATCTAAATGTAAATAATGGGCCCTAAATAATTATCCTCTCTCACTGATGTTACAAACAGAGATGAAATCCTAGATCCAAACACACACCTTGGAAATGTGAGGAGGTTTGGATTTGATCCAGACCCTCTCTCATGCAAATCTTCCAAGTCTCACATTGCTCACCTCACAGGGTCCAATCCAGCCTCTGCTGAAATAAACTTCCACTGAATCATTTCCTTGATTTCAGCAAGTATTTAAGACTTGCTCCAGTCAATGATGTAGGCACCTAAAGTAGGACTTACATAGACCTGAGTCTCCTAATGCCAAAACTACAACCTAGGACACCCTGCTCAGCTGTCCCATACCCCGAAGATGCTTAAACTCACAAAACTCCTCTCTGTTTGACTATAACCCTCTCTAAGTGCTTGCAGTTTGGCTTCTGTGCATGACCAGAACTATCCCAGTCTGGACAGTTCAGTGGCCATATTTCTATCAGGATTTAGGAAGAAGGCAGAGCATCACCAAATCCCTATGAAGGACTTAGCTTGCTCAGGGCTCTCAGAGCCGCATACAAGATATACCAAGAGGTTTGAGGCCCTCGCTTGAGCCCCTCATGCTCAAGCACAAACTGGACTGGACCTTTTAGATGACTTGAGTAACACTCCGCCTACCATCTGGATCCTGATGTGGATTAGGTAGGAGCAAGGTGCTCAGATTGGGCTAGCCCTGGGCATACTCAGGAGCAGAACTCTGGGTGCCTGGGGAGCTTTCACCATCTGGCAGGGGCTGAGTTAGTTTAGTGGGGATGGAGATTGCAGTTTTATACTTAGGCACCTAAAGCCATCTTAAGTCCTTTCTTGGATTTAGCCCCTTAAAACAAGGGGCACGTCATGCTACGCCACTGTCTTTGCAGCTCTGTTTTGACTGCGTATAAGGAAGTTGGTAAGACTGCAGTCACCAGAAAGGAGGCAGGGGCAGTGTGTGAGACAGGAAATGATGGGGGCCTTTCAGAGCTTTCCTGGAGAGGCTGTGTACTGCATAGAAATAACAGAAGTTGGTGCGGGGCAGGCAGATTCAGATGACCCCAAACTTCAGCAAATGCCTACTCCTTTATTTTTGATTGAGGTTCAGTTGTTCTCAGTTCCTGAAAGATTTATTTAATCAAATTCACCTCTTTGAATACACTTTAGATACTATTTCCATGCACTGTAATTAAACCCAGGTCAGCTTCTAATCCTGTATTATGAATGAGAGCCTCCTTACTTGACCGGTGAATGACCCTCCACTCCACCCCAAAGCAGTATGAAGTTGCTGGGGTTTTTTGGCAGGGGTATTGTTGCTACTTAGAGGCATTCGCTTTTTTTTTTTCTTTTATATGTGCAAAGCTTTCTGTCTGCTAAAAAATGGGATCACAGCACCTTTTGGGACTGTTTACATTCCTGAAGCGCATTCCTGTACTTATCTGTGGGGAGACTATCAGAGCTGCCTGGCAAGTGTCACCAGAAGGTGTGCCGTCCTGCTTCCCCAGCACGGCGAATCCCAGCTCAGGTGGACTTGGTGTTCACCGACTGTAAATGTGCCATGTGCCCCCAGTGTAAACAAGGTAATGGAGCGTGAATATACTCTGCTAATGCTCCATAATCTCCAGGATCATCATGTGGATTTACCGCATATGATCTCAAGGTAGCAAGTGAAGCAGCAATTATTTGGTCTGAAGCAGAGCAGAAAAAAGCAAGTGTATCGAGACTTTGGAAAGAGGGTGGGCATTGACCCCTAATGCCTGGTGAGGACATCTTAATCACCTGAGCGATTGCCTCGAAGGCAAAGGTATTCTAGCGTGGTGAGCAAGACTCAGCCCAGTGCTTTTAATCATACGTATTACTACAGGCTGGGCAGAGTTAATTTAAGGTAGTTGTAAGGAACTCTTAAGCTCATTTATAGGTTACAGACTAGTGGGCTCTCTCCCCAGCTGAGCCACTTAAGTCAGTCACCCAAACTATTCTCAAGCCTTTCCTTTATGGCTCAGCTTATACACCAACCTTGCAAACCAAAGAAGGCTGTTCCCCCATTTCAAGTGTGATGGCGAGGAAATACCATACCCTGCTCCAATCATTGACATGGACTTCCTCAAATTTGGGGAACGTTGTGTCGCTAAGAAAGGGCGAATCGGTGGAATATACAGAACCAATCCCTTAAGTACTCTTAGGCCAGGTGCTTTCAGGGGAAGATGAAGAAATCAAATCATCACTTCAGTATTGTGGACAGGTGTATTTGTTGGTGTGAGGAAAGGTCCATCATATAACGTCTTCTCCATCTCTAGTGTTTCTGAGGCCACAGTCAAACCTTCTCTTTAGTGGGTATCGGTTGTGTTTATTATGGTAGTGCCAAGAAGCCGCACCTGAGATAAGGGCCCTGTTATGTTAGATACGGCACAAACAGAGACAAAGTCTTTGCAGCTGGATGCTCATATTTCAAAGACTAGGCCAAAGAAGGGAGTAGAAAGAAAGGCACAAGATAAAGTCATTTGCTCAAGGTCAGTGTCAAAGTCCCTGTGTAGTACTCTGTCCGTCGAGCCGAGTGAAGCCCACCGCCCAGAATGCCAAGTGCAAACAGTCTGAATCGTTACCTGGAGTGCAGCGACGGGGGAGAAGAATAGTACAATGGGAGTCAGTGTACCATGCAAAACGCTCGCATGGAAGGGAACTGAGCCAGAGAGCTTGATTTAGCACTGTAAACAAACATGAGACCTGGACGAAGGCCATGCAGGCATCCATTTGCAGTCACACGTGTAGGTGGCATGCAACAACACAAGACAAAACCGTTTAAAAAAAACCTGTCAGACGATGTGATTGGGTTCACTCTTTGTTACACCCTACGGGTCCCTGACAATGCCTGTGCAGACACCCCCTGTTGATTGGAGTGAAATGGGGGGAAATATCTCAATTGGCAATGTTGAGCTGTTGTTACAAACTCCCCTGGATAGAGGTGTCAAACTCACCCTGGATCCGGATCACAGGGGCTCCTCCCAGGCCAGATCTGCTGGGCCAGCAATGACTGCGGTAGATCCAGGCCAGATAGATGGCACTGCAGAGTCACTTTTGGATGGCAAAACAGGGATGCATTCGGGCAGCAGAGGGAATATGGGCCCCATAGTGATTTGGTATGATTTTTTCCCATTTGTGAGTTCTTGTTCCTTCCCACACAGAGGCATGAGGTGGCACAGAGCTGTGTGTGGGCAGTAGTGTGGGTCTGGGGGGCTGCCATCAATGGCCATGTCCAATGTAGTCCAAGGACCCCAAATTCTGCAGCGGGTCACACCTTTCAATGTCCGGAACAGTCCCACGAGCCAAATGTGGCTTGCAGGTCGTATGTTTGACACCCCTTCCTTAGGGCTTGGGGCGCTTTAGATTTGGGGTTTTGTCCTGGACCTATAAGGTGCTGCCCTACCCTCTGCCTAAGAGTTAATGCAGCAACTAAAAAAAGGGTAAGTGAAAGCTCCGTGAAAGGGAGCAAGCTATGGCTCCCTCCTATGATATTCTCAATAGCATTCTGCTCCTTCTGTTTCCCAAGTAGCCAAATTTATAGCAATCTCTTCTGTAAAGGTCGGGGAAATGCTGACTCAAAATTAAACCCATGCTTGCTAGGACATAGGCATTGCTTCTGAAAGCAGTCACAAACCCGTGAAAGAAATACGGCTAAAAACAGATCAGAACTTCTCAAAAGCAGGGAGTGGCTCATTCTGCTGTAGATCTGCTTGCAGATCTTCTCAGCTATGCTTCCACTTCACTATTCACTGCAAGCCAGATTATTGCTGGTGCTATTGTTAGGCAGCCTGAGTTAAATATTCCACTTTGATCTGCTTCAATTCATGTCCTTCTAAGGCTCACCAGTCATGTGCCTGGACAAAGATCAGTGCTAGCCCAGGATATCTGGTGATAGCCAACTGGAAGTCAGTTATTGATTAAATTCTCATTATCACTTGCAATAGATGAATGAACTTGGGGAGGGACTCTGTATAGTCAGCACTGCAAGATTTTCCCTATCTCCTGGAAAATCTTAGTGTTTGGCAAAAGCTGGGCAAACACCATCTCACAGAGTTTGAGCCCTGTACGTTTTCCCCTCTGCTAAACAGAGGTTTGTGGCTATTCAAAATCAAACAAATGGGCTCTAATTTAAATGAGGAAAAGAGCAAGAACTAAATAGAGGCAGATGGTCACTAATGAGGAGAAGGAAACAGTATATATTTGTATATATCTACCCTCCTATTTTTTCATTCTTTTCAAATGTTTGCCTTGATCTGCCTTTAATGAAAACTAACATTTCTAATAATAATGAGACATGATAGTTAAAACCTTACCAAATATTGCTCATACTCTGGAATCACCTCATACAGTGCAGAAACACAGCCACCTCTGTAGTGTGCCAAGTACAGCAGCAGCAGCAGATGCAACAAAGAGGCAAAGAACAAAAAGGAGGATTGTGAGATGGCAGAGCTGGGATTCAGGCAATGCCCTGTCCTGTACCACACTGAAAAATACTTCTGGGTGCTGAATGGCCACGGTCATTGGGTCCTGGGCTTTACATGCACTCCTATGAATGAACACCAGCATGACTGATCTGATGCAGAGTGTTAAACCCACTCCCATCAAAATAAGATATAGGAAAGGCTTGTCTTAAAAAATGCTGTCACTAGGACCTGCTGGTAGTAAAAGCATGTCAAGTCACTTTGTACTCATTACATGAGATTTTGCAGCATCTTGGAATAAAGTGCTTCTGATTTACTCCAATCTTTCTGCTTACTAGAAACTATGCAACAAGTTTGAATTCTGTATTTCTCACCCAAAGTGTGCAAACTTGTACAAAATAGATCTGGGTACAGTAGTCAGCATTAGGCAATCGTAAGTACACAGAAGTAGGAAGGCATGACAGTCCTTCCCCTATATATAGGAATCTCGATCTCACTCCTGACCCATATTTATTTTCTTCTTCTCCCAGAAAGGGCCTTAATCTGTGGTGCCCTTCTGGATTGAACAAGCTCTCACCTCCAAACATTTAAGTCTCGACTCTCCATTCGTTCAAGGCATTCTTAGTATTGATATTCCTTTTTTTACTCCAGTGGTTAGCCAAATACAGGAGTCTGAGGGTCATTTGTTTAGGAGCAACTGCTTATAGAGTCAGGCGTTTCTCTGATGCAATCCTGTTTCTAAAGAATGGGCAAAGGTCTCTTTCCTTGAACAGAGCAGGAATCAAAGAGGGAGAAAGCATCTTTGCTCATAGCTCCAAGCCCCTTCACACTTGCCAGGGCTTTTTATAACTATTGCCTTGGTTTCCCTCTCCTGCTTCCCTTCTCTTAGCTTCTCTGGCCCTTTTTCACAGACTTAGCCTTCGAAAACCAACAGTGAAACCCCTTTCCCGTTGTGTTTGTTTGAGATGGGACATGTGCTTGTGTTTGGGATGGAGGTGGTTATTGTCCCATCTGCCTGGTCCCCCAGGTCCAGTGTCCTAACCATTGACCCACATATTTTCCCCTCCTCTAAAAATTCACTTCTTCTATGATATAGTAACTCCTCTATAACATGAGTGGAATCTAATTTCCCACTACCAGCTCAGTCATTTTTTACCTTGTTTTCTTAGCAACCCCAGTTGTGACTCAACAGCCCGTGCTCTAACCAGCGGACGACATTGCCTCATATGCCCAAATTGTTTCATAGCATCATATACTGAGAGCACGCTGGGTCTAGAGTCCTGTCGGCTCAGACAAACCAGCCACTACCTGCCTAGAGGAAACATTGCCACGAACATTTTGCTACCACTCATTTTTTTCAGCACAGACAGCTGCTTGATCTGCCGCCCCGACACTAAGACGTTTTCCAGTATACCTGGTAGGAAAAGATCCACATGCAAGCCTTTCTTGAGAGCTGCAGTGGCATTGTCAAAATCTGAAGTGTCCTGTAACAGGATTTGCCCTTATCTACAAAAATCTGCCTTACGCTGATTCAGCAAAAGGGAAAGCTTGCTTCCCGCCCCACCCCCCCATGTTATTTTTGTCATAGCACAATGAACATTATTATATCCTTTGTTAGATCTAGTCAATGTGAGTGGGTGAAGGCAAGTCACAAGATTCACTTACTAGACAGATTGTTTAATTGTACTGTATTAAAAAAAATAACGGTGGATGGCAATGTCACAGCTGCTGCTGTCTTTCAGGTTTCATATTCCTCACTACGAGGAGGACACAGCTCTCTTTATTGATCAGAAATGCAAGATGCAGAGAGCCAAAGGATTCACGGATCCCAGAGAACTGGCCTGAAGAAGGCCAACAAAAAGTAATTGCTTTCTTGAGTCCCGTTCCTTTGTACCTCTTGGTGGATAAGTGACCCTTAACATTTTGTTTTTTCAGGCACACTTTACTGTTTGCCAAAAAATACTTAAAAAAAATAAAAAAGTCACCCATGTGGGGTGGGACCCGTGGCTTCATCCTGAAAACACAGATGCAAGATGAATCTATTTGAAGAATTGGACGTGCTGTTTTCCTGCTTGTTTGAGAGCCCTGTAGTGTGTGATAGCGGGTGCCAACAGACTGTGGGAGGCAGCAGGTGTCAGGGCTGTACTCCCCCGATTCCCTTCTCCTCCGATCCCTCCTCCATCTGGTGGGTTCAACCTGAGCGACTATAAGTGCTGAGGCAGGGGAGGGTGACAGAGGTTTGTGGAGAGGGGAGTGGAAAAGATGGGTGCAATCTTCCCCCCCTTCAGCCCCCCCACACCCTTTCTGCATGCTGACTCGGGATGCTGTGTTACTGCAGAGGGAGAGGAGGGAGGGAATGTGGACCACATAGTGATTCGGTTTGATGTTTTCCCATTTGCGAGTTCTCGTCCCTTCCCACACAGATCTTTTCCAGGCTTCCTCCACCTGCTCGCTGTGACCCACTCGTCTTACTCCTATTCCCCGTGCCCCTCTCTCACCCCTGCCTGTCCGCACCTTCCAGATTCGGAGCTCTCCTTTAAATTCCCTCCAGCCCACACCTTACTGTTCAGAAAGGCCAACAAAGGTCCATTGCATTCAAAGTCTTCCCCCACTCCCCCATCAGATCTCCCCTTCCTGATTGCTCCAGAAAAACCTCCTTCCCTATGCCCAGAATGCCTGTCCTCCTGGCCAGGGCTGGTTATGCAGGGCCTTGCTCAGGGTCCTGCCTGCCCCGTTCCTTAGGAAGAGAAGCTGAGGCAGCAAGAGGAGTCCAGAAGCCCCGTGCAGTCCTGCAACCCATAGCCCCTTGGCGGCGGGAGCTGCTTTCAGCTCATACACAGCAAAAAGCAATTCCAGGCCCCCAAAAGCTCTCCTGTGAGAGCAGAGACATTGAGCCATGCTGCGCAGCACCTAGAACAAGGGAGGCAATGGTTTTCCCACCGTGTGAAACTGTTCAAGATGCCCTGAATCAGGAGGGAAAGTCACAATTTCCACTAACAACAACATCCTCGTTGGCTCAATTGAAACACTGCGTGAATTCAGAATTATTTTACTTTGACCCCTACTTGGTTTTTTTTTTTTTTGGGGGGGGGGGGGGGGAGGGGTTTGGCTGTGGTTGGGTTCAACTTCTAACGGGAAAGTTGTTCCAAGCTGTTGAAACAGGCTGTTTCATTTAGGAGATGCTGAAATGCTTCATTGAGTTGCAGAATTTTTTTTTTCTTTTTCAAAGCGTTTTTAAAAAAAATTCCTTGAAGCCAGCCCTTTCCTGGGCCTAGCTGTGGTTTTGATGAATTGGCCTTTTCCAGCATTTTGCCCAGAGGCAGGCTGGAAATGTAACTGCGTGGTAGGCACTGCATGGGCAAACAGAGGATGCTAAGCTATGTGCATGAGTGGGTAGTCAGGAGGAGGGGGAGATGGTAACACCAGCCCCTGACAGCTCTGGCTGCCACACAGTGATCATCCGTGGCAACTCCTGCATGGATAAGACGTCCCTTCTTGAACACAGCACCTCTGGTGCCCGCTGCACTGGGCATAAACAGAGGAACAGCACGAGCTGTCCCGCCTAAATGTTCTTGGCGTACCTCTGGGGCTGCATCCGATGGACTTTCCAAGACTCACAGTTTATCCAGCGAAGCGCACCGGCCTTGCTCTGCCATGTAATGGATACCGCTTTCTCTTGGTAAGCCAAGCACACGCACAAGCTCCCTTTCCCTCATGCCATCCCAGAAAACCACTGGCAACTTGTTTTCCAACAGGCTGCAAAGAGATCATTTTCAATTATGGAGGTGTCCTGTCATTAGGAAGCTCAAAACCATATCAATATGCATTTAGGCAGATTGCCATCACTGCATTGCACTGGTCTGTAGATAGGATTAGATTATTAATGCTGACACACTCGACCCTTAATGCGATGCCAGCCTTGGGTGCCACTGAAAGATGAGTACCTTGGCACCGGACTTATCAGCCAGCCTTCTCCTGGAAACGATGGAAGAGCAACATGTGGCAGATAAGCCATGGGAAAGAAGTGTTTAGCATGTTATCAAATCAGATTTCCCTGAAATCTTTTGCATGCCTAAGCAGGGTGGGACTCTGTGAATGTTTGTTTCATCCAGCTAGAGTTCAAGGGGTGAATCCAAGACTCGGTTTGCAATCATCCCACAACATGTGTCAGAATCTGGGCCTGAGCCCCATCAGACCAGGAACCAGTCCCCACATCCAACTGTGAAAGCTGCAGTTGCAAGGCCCAGCTCCTATGGTAGGAGAGCCAGGAGCGAGAGCCTGAAGGACATACTTTGTAAAGAAGTTTGCATAGTCCCGTAGGATCCAACAGAAAATGATATCCTTCCTCTAGGGTTTCAAACTCCCCTTACAGAAGCTAATAGGGAGCTACATCCTCAGCACACACTTCCATTGCACAGTGACAAGTAAGACTTCTATAGGAAGAAACCTCCTGATCTATTAACTTCTATGGGTGAAATCTTGGTCCTATTTAAGTCAATGGGAGTTTTGTCACTGGCTGCAGCAGGGCCAGGATTTCAGATTGTAGGTCTGCAGAGTCCTGTTCATCTTCCACAGACCCATACTCTCTAAACGGTATCAGGTCCCTCAGTGGCAGAGGGGACGGTGCTAACAGCAATCCCTACTGTGACTTGCACTGAATGCACCGCCACCCATCTGGGCCAGGGGTATTCATTGCAGGGCTGGGACATTGCCAGTTGTCTTAGTGGAAGACAAAGCTGTACACTAGAGTGGGGAGGAGTTATTTCAGTCTCATCTGGCACCTTAGTTGGTTTGGTGAAACCCTGTGTGGGGAGATGGAAACCAGCTTTAATTTAAATTTACTGCCAAGAAATATCCTGTGAGAAAGTCTGCCCTAGGCAAGAGCTAGTTTCCAGATGATAGGTAGTGCAAACAGCCACTGGCATGGCATACATTTCAGATTAAACATTACTCCACCTACCCCTCAGTTCCACTTTAAAGGAATGCTAATTGCTACCCTTGGACTGCCGTGATCCTATCTAGGATTTTGAATGAAAAATAAGGGACCTGGAACCCCGTTTTGCATCTTCCTCCCAGCAAGTATTTACATTGCAAAGTGGCTCAAGCTTCTAGCCATTGTCAGCCGTGATAGCTTGCGTTTCTGAGGGATTTGAATACTGCTATTCTGCCCTATTAACTTCAGGTTTTGTTTCTACAAAATGGCATAATCATCTCAAGCAACAGTTTTGTGGTTTTGTGCATGCTGAGGATTCGCATGGTAATTCCCTGAAGCATCTGTTCCTCCATATTCATGGGTGCTCTACTTTATTTCAGCCTACGTGCTTCTAGGCTTGCATACTAATGACTAATTTTCAGGTGGGTGAAAAATAGATTGCTAATGAGGCTGGTGATGAAATACAGATGAGCGCCCAAAAGGTCTCCCCGTCTGAATGCTGCTCACGTGTCTGTGTAAGACGTGTTGGTGGCTTCCATCCCTTTTTTGCAGGATGGGTGTCCCAAGACAGATGATCTGGACAAAGATACCTTGCCAGGACCATGCTGTCAAAGGCAGGGAGTGGGGGGATGCCCATAGTCTAATGGTGTCACCAGGTGGCTGGCTGCAGCTATTTGGGGCAAGCCTGCTGATAGGAAGCGGTGTCAAAGGCAGTGCTTTATGTAAAGGTGAGTGACTTTCAGACTCAACACTCAACAGGCCTTTCACGGTGAGAATCCAGACAGCAAAGATTTACTTACATATATAAAAAAAAACCCAGATTCATTCCTAACAACGGACCAGATTTTCTTCTGTATTCTGCAGCCAAGGGACATTACATCAGTGGAAGGCAGGTGTTAGGCCCTACATTTACTTGTACTGAAGTAGCATTTGGCAGGTGCAATCCTGTTTAACACCTGGGTGTTCAGATATGCTGCAGCATTATGTTGCTGAAAGCAGGGGTCAGATTGGGAAATGAGGACAAAAAAAAACAAACAAAAAAAAACTTGGGAGGTACTAGTCCAAGCTCCGTACACATTTTAAGATCCAGTCACTCGAATTGCAGTATACCTCCCGAGCTGTGTACTCCGCCTGTGTAATGCCCGAGTGATGAGTGATTATGGCAGCAGTCCCAAGGTCAAGAGAGAGGGGGGGAGCCACGGCCTTTGTTTTCGACAGTAAAGCTGCCTTCTGGATGCTCAGAGATTTGCTTCTTCAGCATGCCCCAAACCACCCAGTTTATACTAATACTAATGAACCAGGTACCGAGTCCACGTCTAAATCTTGTCAGCATCCGCAGCCTAGGCAATCCTCCAGTTATTTTGCCCACAGACTCCAGCCCTCAAAATCTGGTAGGTGATTTCAGAGCGAACCAACCGGACTGAACCCTGCAGAGGGAGCGGTTGTTTCCTTTCAGCTAATTGCTCGCCGGTTCCACCTGAATCCAGTTCCCCCATTTTGCTTTAGTAGATCTGGGCTGGCTGAGTGGTTTGGGCAATCCTCGAGGAGAGAGGAGATCTGGGTTGCAGTCCACTGAACATGCAAGCATTGCACATGCAGTAGGCACTGAGTTGCTATGACATAAAAGAAACTAAAACTCCTGATCGCAAACCTTTCACGTTCTCCTGGAGTCCAATACTGCAGATGTAGGAGTCCTTCCTTCGTGCCATAGTTTCCTTGAATGTGCTAACAGCAACATTGCTAATAAAATCAGTTTAATCTGAGAAACTGTTCACCTTACAACACATAAATGCGGGCATCTGGAAATCTAAACAGATGTGTACCTTTATGCTTCTAGGTCCAGAGGGCCAAAAGATTTGCATATACTCTTTCTGGGAAGGCAGCATGGGAGGGAAGACTAATAAGTCAGGAATAGCTCCTCATGCATCCAGGGAAGCATGTTAGAAAGTATTGCAACCTCCCCACTCATTCTGAAGCCGATTTTGAAGCTTTTCCTTGACAACTTATTTCAATCTGAAAACTAACCTCAGAGGAGACAGGGAGCCCACTGTCTTCTGCTCCCCTTTCCCCTAGTTTTTGCTTTCTTTCTGTCCCTCTACACAACCTCATTGCTGCTGATACAAGAGTCATCTTCTCTGCAAGTCTTCCTGTCTGGAACAACCGTTTCATTTTCCCCATGTCATTTCACAGCTCCTCTAAAAAAACACTTCTTGGCCTGAACCAGCAGGCAACTAATGGAAGAAAAGCAAAGCTTCACATTGATGTGACTAATCTGTTGCTCTGCTTGCTTCTCCCTGTCTGACTTGCTGCTCTGCTTTCTGCTCCCTTTCCCTTCTTCAATCTGCTGCATACCACACACAGGCTGCCGGTGTATCGCAGGCTGGCCACCCTTGCTTTAGTAGCATCCCAAATTCACTTCCTTCCAGCACTACACATAGAAAAGGTTATGGCCTCTTTTGCCCTTTATCTTGTGGTCAGAGTGACTCATCCTCCTCTGCAATCAGAGTCCCAGGCTGAGATACTCAGAAGCAATATAACAGACTGCGGTGCCTAACTTCCATTGGGTTCAATGGGTTGGGCACCTAATTCTCCTAACCCTCTCTGCAAATCCCAGCCTAACTTCTTCTTCTAATGCACAGTAATGATGATGATAATGATGATGATGATTCAGAGTATCCATGCACGTATAATTTGTGATTTCTGGGTAAAAAGAAGGAGTTATGAAATTGTGGTAGTGTTCATGCTTGCCTGTATGCACCCTTGATGACAAAGACTGTGTGATGACTCTTTCAGATCAGATACAAGCAGGACCATTGAACTTAAGGACCATGCTCTAACCAGACATGGGGTAAGGCAAGGTGAAGCAGGGAGGAAGTCTAAACAGTGGAAACTCCCCAAGCAGGATAAAAGGACTGAGGTGACAAAAAAAGGACTCAGAAGGAATGGGGGGAAGCCTGGGGCAGGGAGGGGAAGAAATGAGCACATTTTTGCAGCAGTGGGCAGTGGCTTGGTTAAGCTGTGAAACCAAGATCGGCAGCCAACTGAGCTGAAGAGATGCTATGGTTTCAAAGCAAGCCACGGCAGAAGAAGGATCTTGGATCAGCCTAGACAATCTGACTCCAGCGTAGGATGGGGAGGTAACCAGTGCAGGGAAGGGTGCCAGGGAATACTATTTAGTGTTGCTTATTCATCAGCATGAGAAATATAGCAATACAGAGCAGAACCCCTGTGCCAAACCCATCTGGGTGTGTGCTACACGTAGTACACGTCCCCGAAGGGTTAGAGGGTTGCCCTCGAATGCCCACACATCTGGAGTCCTGGAAGAGGGTGTGCTTAAGGTGTGCGGGAGTCTAAGATCAGCATCTAGGTCGCAAGGACGGGCAGATGGACCACAGGTCCCAGCTGGCAGGGTGGGGTGTTAGACAGATGCTTTGTGCCCTGGGAATGTGCCTGAGGACCCCATCAGGAGCAGCGCCTGCATGCTGTGCAAACTCCAGAGGTTTAAATCCAATCTAATCCAGTCCAGAGGACTGAGGCAGAGCACAGAAGTGGTGTTGATGCGGGTCTGAACAAAAGAGGGGTCCCTGCTAGGTCTGTGACACCCATCAGTGCTAGTGCCCAGATACCAGCCCTCAACATTCGAATAGTAGAAAAGCCTAGGTCTGTCTGTCTGTCTGTCTGTCCATAACACTTTCTTTGCACTCTGATTGGCTCCGAGCCCACTTCTCTCATTCCCCCACCGCCACCGGGTCGGCCTGGGCCTGCTGCTCCCTCTACCATGGTGAGCCGGCTTCTCTCCACCCTCAGGCCCAGTCCTCCCCAACATCAGGCCTGGGCCCACTCCTCTCCTCCCCACCCTGCTACGCCGGGGGGTGGGGAGCGGGCCTGGACCCCATGCAGCAGGAAGTAAAGGGGGAGTGGGCCTGGACAGAGGAGGCACGGGGCTCCCTCCCTGTCATTCCTAGTGGACAATTAGCTAGTGCAGAAATAAAAGCAAAGCTTCGTACCAGAGGAGAAAAGAAAGCGCAAATGAAGTGAAGCCTAAATGGGACAGATACTGCTAGACTAGCTGCTATGAAAACTGTGGTGGGTTATAGGCTCAGCAGCAGGGAAGGAAGATGGGACCCGAAGTGCTCGAAGGTCCCTGCTGTGACTCAGTGATGCGCTGCAAAATTCAAGCAATCTCCCTGCAAACACGTCTGTCACGTCTCAGCCGAGTGGGTGTGCCCCTGCCAGCAACACTCACCTTTCATGTGATCCCAGTGCAATGCAGCCGGCACCTGAGTCACTCTGCACCCGAGCAACACCGGTCTTTTCCTGTTTCCCACGAACTCTGAACACACCACGGGAGCTGTCCCTGCCTGAGTTTTAGGGTGGACATGCTGCTCCTCCTTGGTGTTTCCAAGCCCCGTGGTTTGCATTTTTGTGAAAGGTTTCCTCGTCCGACTATATGCTGACTAAATACAAGCTCAGCTTGTTTCCATGTAAGCTCGCTGGTAGGTTATTTACCTTCCACCCCGCTTGGAAAGGAATATCTCTCATTATCGTGCAAGTGGAGAGAGGGGGCAGGGGTCTGGAGATGCAGAAAAAAACTGCCCAAAGCAGAGAAAACCACCTTCCCTGACCTGTGCGCGCTGGGTGCAAGGGCTGAATGTGCCTCACCTCAGAGGATCTCAGCACACTTCACATGAGGATGTTAATCTGGAACTGTAGGTGGGGAAACTGAGGCACATTGCATCTAAGGGACTTGCTGAAGGATGGAGGGCAGATGAAGGACAAAAGCTGATCTGTGCTGCTTCTGCAGGGAGTCTGCCCGCTCCTGCTCCTGCTCCTGCTCCACAGGTGCCCTCTGGCAATGGGGGGGCAACCCTGGCAGGACGGGACTCCCTGCCGCCACCCTCAAGGGCTCTGCAGGCAGGCACCTGGAGAGCAGCAGCCGGGGGTGCTCTCAGAACCTTTTTACAGCCCCATTTCCAGGTTTGGCACGTGGAACAGAAGTGGGAGCAGTGGGCAGAGCAGGCTGGAGAGCAGCACTCCTGGGAGCGCAGTGGGAGCAATGCAGACACCCCCCATCCAGGTTCACTGACCCTCAATGACTCTGTAACACCAGTAGGGCGCACCAGTAGGGAGTGAGGGCATTTTGCACTGAGAAGGGGTGTGCAAAACCACCCAAAGGAGGCACTGTGCAGCTGGCCTTTTGCGGCACCACACACTCACTAACACACCCAGCCCTGCACTAAGCTGGCAGACCTACTTCCCATTGGGGCAGCTGTACGGACCCAGCAAGTGTAGCCCATCTCAGCTCGCAGCTCCCTAGCGCTATGCTGGGGTGGTCTAGATGTGCCCTCTCTTACCTGCTCCAACCACCGGAGCCGTGTGCTGCCTCCGATAATGGTGCTCTATATCCCCAGGGTCATTCAGCCCCTCTGCTGCCCACAGTGACCCTCCCCAGCTCTGCCATTACAATCTGGGAAGGACAGCCACAGCCTTGAGACAGCAGCAAGCTTTGCTGATTTGATCACATCAGCCCGTAGCTGCTCCAGCCAACGTGTGAGTACCTGTTTCAGGATGTTTGCTTGACTTGTACAGGAGTGAGATCAGTTACTTGAAAAAGAGGCAAACATGAGCTCGCCTAAGTACGGACAGCACGGCTAGGTGCATTCACTTAGTTAATGAGTATGCCTCGTGGTATTCACGGCCCCTCGTGGAGGGTGATATCACAGGTCATGCGCCACTGTCAAAGAGATTTCTCTCTTAGATCCTTGCAGCTCTGAAGCTGGACTTTCCTCTCACGCTGCTTTTGCATCAGGCTCGTTCCACCGTCTCCAGTGGAGTCCCCCAGGATTTACACCAGTGTAACAGAAAGGAGAAACGTGCCTAGCTTCAGAAGTCTTCTGTAGAATTAGCTGATTCCACTAAACCCCTCTGATTATCTTTTGTATGAAAGTTTGTTCCAGCAGTTAATCACCCTCCCTGCTGGGAAGGCGTGCCTTATTTTCAGTTTGAATTCATCTGGCTTCAGCCTCCAGCCATTTGTTCTTTGCTAGATTAAAGAACCCTTTAATACCCGTTAAGGTATTTGCAGGCTGTAATCAAGTCACTTCTCAAACTTCTTTCTGACAAACTAAACAAATGGAGCTCTTTAAGCCCCTTACTGGAAGGCAGTTCTTCCAGCATCTGAATGATTTGCTTGCACTCTCTCCAATTTTTCGAAAACCCTTTTAAAATGCAGACACTACAAATGGACACAGCATTGGGCTTACCAGTGCCAGGTGCACAGGTGAAGTAATTTCCCTGTTCCTGCTCCCCCATTCATGCACCCAAGGATTATTTTTTTTTCTACAGCTTTGCACTTAAAGATCATATGGTGTCAGGAGCGGACTGGCCAAGTTCAATGACGACACCAAACTTTGGGGTAAAGCATCCACACCTGAGGACAGGAGGGCGATCCAGGCTGACCTGGACAGGCTCAGCAAATGGGCGGATGAGAACCTGCTGGTGTTTAACACCGAAAAACGCAAGGTTCTCCGCCTTGGGAGGAAGAACCTGCAGCATGCTTATAGGCTAAGCAGTGCTACGCTGGCTTGAACTATGGATGAAAGGGACTTGGGGGGCATGATTGACCACAAGATGAACATGAGCCTTCAGTGTGATGCTGCGGCTAGTAAAGCAAGCAAAGCGCTGGCTTGCATGCATAGATGCTCCTCAAGCAAATCCTGGGACATCATTTTCCTGTTGTACTCGGCCTTGGTGAGGCCGCAGCTGGAGTACTGCGTCCAGTTTTGGGCTCCACAATTCAAAAAGGATGTGGAGAAGCTTGACAGAGTCCAGAGAAGAGCCACGCACATGATCAGAGGTCAGGAAAACAGACCTTACAATGACAGGCTGAGAGCTATAGGGCTCTTCAGCCTGGAAAAGCACAGGCTCAGGGGCGATCTGGTGGCCACCTATAAGTTTATCAAGGGTGCTCACCAGGATCTGGGGGAACGTTTGTTCATCAGAGCGCCCCAAGGGATGACAAGATCGAATGGTCGTAAACTCCTGCAAGACCGTTTCAGGCTGGACATAAGGAAGAACTTCTTTACTATCCCAAACCTTGGCGGCTTGAATAGACTACCGCCGAAGGTGGTTCAAGCACGTAGTTTAAACACCTTCAAGAGACATTTGGATGTTTATCTTGCTGGGATCCTATGACTTCCCCTGGGGCAGGGGGCTGGACTCGAAGATCTTCCGAGGTCCCTTCCAGCCCTAATGTCTATGAATCTACGCTGCTTGTCATCATTGACCCATGCATGTTTTTCACTGCTGGTGTTAAGGCCACCATCTTGGAGATAGGAACAGGGGTGGCTGGAATTGGAGCATGAGCAGCTACAGCTTGAGCTGAGGACTGGAACTGAGGGCTGTAATATCACATGCAAACTGAGCCAGGAGAGGCACAAGTGAGTTACATTTGGAAGTTTACTGAATATTACTAGTCTGCTTGGCTTCTGCTGTCACGCAACAGAGGTGGATGACTAAGACGTAATAGTAACACCAGTTTGTTGGCCCATATTCTATGGTGAGCAATGCTCATTAACTGTTCTCCTCAGAGGCCTCTGTTTGTCAATATTTTCATAGGAAATTATGGGAAAGTTCATATGATCTGCCCATTAAATGCAGACTAAAAGAAGTGCTGTGTAATTTCACAAGCTCCTACAAACTTCCCCTTGATTTGCCCTTGATTTTTGGCTAGGGAGCACTCTAAGTGCTTTCCATCGTTTTGGGTGCATCTACACAAGTCACATTAATGCGCCTTAGCCTAAGTTAATGTGCATTACGGGCGTACGTCTACATGTGCAAGTCCTTAATCCACATTAACTTAGGTGTATCACACCTAAATTTGATATCTGCAGATGTAGGTATCAAATTTAGGTGTTATTAGTTAATGTGCATTAATGCACTTGTAGACGCAACCTGGCACTAACTTTAGTGCCAGGTCTGCCCTGCCACTAGGGGGCTGGCCTGAGCCCAGCCTCAGGGAATATCCAGGGGCTGAGGGCACCTATCCTGGGGGCATGCCCCCTAGCCCCCCACTCACAGCCCCCCACTCTGGGCTTGAAGACCCAAAATATTGTAAATAGTTTCCTCCTTTTATATAGTTTCCCACCTGTAAGCCGGTTTTTATTGTTGGTGGGTGGGGAGGGTGATGGAGGGGCCCTGTTGGTTGAGGGGGAGGTGGTTCTGTTTGTTGAAGGGGGAGAGGGGAGGGATGGGGGTGGGTGTTTTGAATAATAAAGTTTTTTGTTTCACCCATGTGCATGTCCTGAGAGTGGTGCTGGGGGTGGGCAGGGGGTGAGGGGTGGGCAGCAGTGCAGGCGGGCTGGAGTAGGGAAGCAAGAGGTAGGGGTTGGGCAGGGCCTCTCACAGGCAGTTCCCTGGCCCCCACTGGTGGCTGCACAGTTGTCCTGGGGCCTGCTGGGCCCAGTAGGGCCAGCACCATGGCCAGCAGGTGCACGGGGTGCTGGTCGTCACTGGCAGGAGCAGGGGCAGGGTTAGGGGCTGGAGCAGCCCTGGCATGGGGAGGCAGGTTGGGCAAGGAGGGAGCTGCCACATGCACTGGGCACACGGCTTCTGGGCAGGCAAGTGGCTGGCCAGGGATCAGAGTTTTGCAGATGACTGCCAGGCGGTGGCAGCTGGCTCTGGCTGCAACATGACTGTCAAGTGCTGGCAACCATGTGACCGGAGGCTGGAGCTCCTGCCAGTGGCCACAGGGGCACATGGCAGAGCTGCAGGGACTTGGGACTAACTTTAGTGTCAAGTCCCTGCACGTGTAGATACCTGCCAAAAATCATTTAATTTGCATTAGCTTAATGCGCATGAAACTTAGTCGTGCTTACATGCATGTGTAGCTGTGCCCTCTGAGGATGTGGGGCTGTGCTTATGTTCTGTGTTCGCCACAATCCATTTGGTGTGGACTCACGTTGGTATGAAATCAGTGAAGTCATTTGTTATCAGGGAGATGATGGCAAAATGGTGAGACAATGGAGCTGGTCTGAGGCACGTTTTTGGGTGTATCTGAATAAGAAGGTCATTGCCAATCAAAGTCAGAATGCTTCGGTTTGACGTAGCACCATTTGGATATTTAATTAGAAGATGTAAGCTTGTTGAATGTTTTTTGGCTCCCTAATGAAGCTAACTGTGTTGTCAAATGCATATCAAATACTGGCTTTCAGATAAACATGCCTACACTTCATTGGTCTCTCAGGGCAATAAATTCCCATCTGTTGGCAAATATTTGAGGAAGGGGGTAGCATGCTGTACAATGTTTAACATTTTGGAGCAACTCCCCAGTATTTTATTTTCCTGGCTGCAGGGTGTTCTGTTTATGAGGGCAAGGTACCAGATCCGTCAGAGCAGAGACAATGTCTCAGCACAGAATAAAGCATTATGCTGCCAGCTCTTTGTTCCTGCAGGAGACTTATTTAAAGATTTGTTGACGCCTTATGGAAAACGATGAGGAAAACATTCTGCGCAAGGACAATTTCATTTCTCACTCCAAGATATTTTCTATTGCCCAGATTTTCCATAATGACTGGTAACTTTGGGTGCCTCAAAACTCAGGGGCTGGAGTAAGACATTTTAAAAGAAGCCAGAGCTCTGAACAGTGAAACTTAATTATTTTAAAACTATAACAACTATAGCTAAAATTATCCAGCTCTCTACATACTTTGTAGAACCTAATTTCTGCTTATGCCTGTGATCACTGTACTTCATTTACTCCTTAATTATCCATGCTCAACCAGCAAATTCTTGCTCTACCTACAGTATATGACAAATGGAAAACTGCTGGTTTGTTGCTTTTGAAAGATGCCTTCCTTTTATCTGCCCTTTACCTTTGCCTTTCAGACAATACAGATTACAGGGCCTATTGCATATTAAACTACAGAATTAATAAAAAAATTGATAATAGATACAAATATTCTTCCCTCTTCAGATTAAAAAGCTGGTGCCTTAAAAGCAGCTTACCAAAGAGCAGTGTGAAACCAAGTTGGTTTTGTGAGAGAAGGTTTTCATTGGAGTATAAGAGGCTAGCCTGCTCGCTGGGAAGGGAAGTGGTAGCAGGGAGAACCTGAAAAATCAATGCTAAGAAGGGGGAAAAAAGGCTTATAACATCATTGCAACTCCAGGAGTGCATCTCCTCTGCAAAGCAGCTGTAAAATTTGCACAGTGGGGTTCCACATTTGTTGTCTCTTGATGGATAGTTTCTGGTTAAGTTTGCTCAGTCTACAGTGAAAAGAAGTTCCCCCCTCTTAAGTCGTAGCTCCATAAACTCAGCCTGAGTTCTGGGATTCAAGCTGTGTGCTTTCTGCATCGCACATCATCCTGGTAATAAAGATGCTGCAGAACACTGGCTGCCTGGCTTATATTTATGTAACTGCCTTTTAAGGATGCTCACTTCTGTCTGCACATCTGTCCTATTGGTGGGGCTGTGCAGATGTGAGGAAGGGACAATGCCAAGAGGAAGGGACAATGCCAAGACAGTGAGTTTGCATGCGTAGTCTTCAAAACAAAAAGTCAGTTTAACTTGTTGATCCTACAGCGACTTATAGCTTTGGCGGGGCTAAAAGTAATACAGTCTAAACAGGATGATAAATTGATGATAATGGACCAAAAGAAAGAAAAGTATAGGATAATGATTCCTTTGTGATTCTTGCATGCCAGCCATCTTCAAAGGCAGACGAGGTTCCTTGGGTGAATCTGATATCTTTTATATCAACCCAAATAGTTGGAAAATAATTATTAAGCAAGCTTTTGGGTTCAAAAACCCTTTGTCAGGCTAAGGAAGTTTCAGCAGTTGGTGTGTGCTCTTCCTGGATGGAATGAAAAATAAAGAAGCCAGCGGCTGGGCTGGTATGCATACAAGACATCTTTAAAGCACTTTACACTCATTAACTGATAAGACCTCATAATAAACTTAAAGACAGGCAAAACTACCCCTGAATTACCCCTGGCCTGCAAGCAAAGTCCTTGGCTTGCCCAAAGTCACATGAGAGTAACTAGCAAAACTGGGAGTGGAGGCCATGGGCCCTGACCTATTTTCCTAGAGTAAAGCCCTGGTCCAAAGCTCCCTTAACATAGCAGGATGTTCCTATTCATGGCAAAGATCAGCGCTGAGTGGGAGCAGGGAGAAGCAGTTGAGCAAATACCGGCATATCCATTACCATTTCTGTGGCTGTCCCCATCCTGTCACCAATAAACAGGCCTTGTCCATCAGCTCAAACTCAGCAGGTGCCATTAGGTTGCACAGATGTTGTGTGGTCACTGCCACAGCATGGATGTGTGTACGCAGCATCTCTCCCAGGAGCACCCCCCAGACTGACCTCTCAAGACCGACTCTGGCACTCACCAAAAAGCGACTCCGTCGGCACATGAGGAGCAGAAGCAAGTGAATGGGGCTTGTTCCCAGTGATAATCTTGGGCCATGTAGAGGAACCTCAAGGTGTACAGTGAAGAAAGCCAGGGTAAAGTAGAGGAGACATTAAGACCCAGTGAAAGAGTACAAGTTTGGGGATGGACCATTCCTCAATGATTATTTTTACTCCTCTTTCACTAAAAAAGGATAATGAGGAAATGAGGGAGCTTTCTCAGGAAATAGGACACATAGCACAGACAAGAGAGGAGCAGTTAGCTGTGTTACTCTCAAGTCAGGCAGAAGTTAGGGCAGAATGGCACCTATAGACTTATATGCTTATCTGAATTACTCTATAATAGGGGTGGGAAAAATACAGTCTATGGGCCAGATTCATCATGCCAGGGGGACCTCCAAAAAAGTTATTACCATCCCACGGCTGCCCTTCTGAAACCTGGCACGAGGCACCCATAAATATGTTATAGTAGATGTTTGATTTTTGTATATGATTTGTTTTTTTCTGGTTCCAAGGTGGCAACCCCCCTCCCAAAAGGAGTATTTCCAGGGGTAAGGAGAGGGACTTACGATGGCAAAAGTCAGAGTTAGGGGGCTGGACATTCAGTCCCCAGATGGCGATCGGGGGTGGGACACCTGTCATGGGGCGGGGCTACCCTTGCGGCCCTCGACAGCTCACTAAAAGTCGTTAAGTGGCCCTCCAGCTGAAATAATTGCCCACCCCTTCTCTATCGGCTCCAGCCAGAGATCTGCTCCCCACTGCAGCAAGCACAGCTGAGACTGAGGTAAATGAAAATGATGAGTGCTGATCTCCAGGGAGTTGCGAAATCCTTTATAATGCTATTTGCTGCTCATGCTGGAGTAGCAGCACAAGAAGGACCAATCTAAATGCATGAGGTGGCCTAAAGAGGCCAATTGTAGCAAGCCATTCATTTGTGCACCTATCTAAGGCTGATTTATTTTATTTAGCTGTTGTTTTCTATGGTGCTAGGAAGTGACATGGGATGACATAGCTAGAGAGCACTCAACAGAGCATTTATGCTTCCCTGGAAAGTATGGAAGTCCAGACAGACCAAGAGGTGACAGAGACATTCATGACAGCATCATGGTTGAGTAAAACTAATGGTTTCCTTGACTATACTTCAGAGATCAGCAAAAAAGCTAGGGAGGTAATATTGTTCTATAAAGCCCTGATATGACCTAAAAAGCTGGAAAGGACACATAAATGACAGAAGGACAAAAGGCACGTGAAGGGACTAACAGAGCTAATAATCCCTGATTCGTCAAGGTCTATCATTTTATGCCAGATTCACCAGTACATGCCAGCTGTGTTGCATTGTTCCTGTGACATAGGGCAGCCGCAAGACCTGTCTAGCGTCATGAGAGCAGCACAGCACAATGAGCGCATTCACGTGATTCTGGATCCTCATGCATCATTTACAACCATGCAAACAAGTGGCAAACTGTATTAGTCTTAAATCAGAAAGAAGGTAGGGCACCATGCACCTTCAAGGCTAACTTGTTCAGAGAGGTGCAAACCTTCCTAGGCAAAAACCTAATTCATCAGATGCTGGCCAGGCAAAGCAGGTGTGAGGAAATAATGCAGGACTTGGTTTTCAGAGGGAGGATGATCCCATCCTCCTAGTCCTCTTGAAGCACCTAGGACATGCAGATAGTTAAAATCTCAGGAAAGCGAGTCGGTCACACAGTACACCCACACTGCACAAGTGGAAACAACTGGGTACAAGGACATGGAGATGCCTGTCTTTTTATAGAAGTGAGCTAGGAAATATTGCTGAAAGGTATTGCCATGAGGGCCCTATCTACTGGCCCTTTCTAGCCCTACAATTACATTTCATTTCTTTATCTGGAAATACCAGTACAACTGCACAAGAGAACTGGGCTATGTGAGCTTGCAGAAGCCAAGCTGAAAGCTGCTTCTCTCCAACATGACCAGTGAAAGCCAATGCACGTCCCATATGCACTAAGAGAACAGGTGTATTTATTCTCATCCAAAATTAGTTACTTATTAAAAGAAGATAATGAAAACAGCCAAGTTTTGCAAGGCAGGAATACATAGTTGAAGGTGCAGAGGATAAACATCGGAGTTATTCATTAACTAGCCCACAAGCTTTTGTAACCTTTGCAGTTCTTAGCATAGTCTGACAAGAGACCAACACACGGGTCGGTGCCAAAAGTGCCCAGAAGCTGAGTAACAAATGTTAGACTTTATCTCTTTTCAAAACAGTTTAATGTGCATCTCTGCACCACTGCCCTCTTCTGATGGGAAACTCAGATCCGTCCAAGGAATGTAATCCTGTTGCTCTGCAGTGATTAGCAGAGAGATCATATAAGCTCTACTACCGCTACCGTAAAGGAAGATCCTCTTTGAGAAGAAGTAGTTACATCTGTGACTGTTGAGCAGCTGGTTGTGTTTCCCCCCCGTCGACAGCCCCCAAGCCCCATCCTTCTGAGGACAGAGCACAGTTACACCCAGGGGAAGGCAGCACAGATTACTTGGCAGTCTGAAAAACCAGTCAGATTCCTGCTTGTCGTGATGAAAGGCAAAGGGAGATTTCAAACATTTTCTTCTCTGCCATTGCCCCCATCTGGAACACACTACTGGTCTCTGCATCCTCCTAAGGCCATCTCTTTTTGAGTCTCATCTCAAATATCATCTCTCTCTGGTTTACAATTCTTCATTTCCCTTTTCCTACCATTCCTCATCATTTCAGTCTATAACCTGATTTCACTCCAAGTGGTCTTGGTTACCATCTGTATGGAAAAAAATGAGAAACTAGTAAGACTCTGTCTAATTAGAGATTGTCTGGCTCACAAGCCAAGACTTTTCCTTCCTAATGACTGCTAAGTCTCTACCCTCCACCTGTGAAGGGAATGGGACAGATGCAGCAACCCCTCCTTGATTCTGCACCCCGACGACACCGGTGGCACATCAGCAGGCTGTCTTGGTGAGGAGCAATCTTCGCAGTTTAGTGATGAATAAGGAAGCAGCCACGGTGTTAATGATCCCATGGCTGATAAAAACACGAAAGCCAGGAGGAAGGGAAGCTCTGCAGGATCCATTGCAAGGGGGAGCTAGGTCTGGAAGAACATTCATCCGAGTTCAAAGACCCAAGCAATAAACCTGAGCCCCACAAAGACGGCACCGTTCCCGAGTAGCCCAGCGCAGCCTTCCAGTTCCACCAGTAGGGAACCAAGTCTAGGAAGCCCAGTGAAGCCAAGAGGCAACGTCCCCACAGTGTGTGTGTGCATGCGGGGCAAGTCCCAGGACATCAGCAGACCACACAGGACCATTGTGAACATCTACAGACTCCACTGGGAATGGCGGATCATTCTGGTGTCTCTCGTGGGTGGCTCTCAAAAGGCTTCAACTCTTTTCTGTCCAGTTTAGCACCAGCCTGTATACTGAACTGTCACTGAGATTATTATTATGTTTTAAGTTCTTTAGTTTTGTTCCTCGTTCATTCTTTTCAGCCGACACTGGAGACACAATGTTCGTTTGCTGATGGCCCACATTCTTCTCCGTGACCTGCCTGTGATACATTCTGCTTTGGTTTGTTTTTTTTCCTTGATGATTCACTGCAGGGTGCCCCCCCGCCCCCTCCCAAGTCCCAAATAAACACCATCGAGTGTCCTGAAAAATAATTAGGAGTTTGGCAGAGGACGAGTCTGTACAGTCCCTGCCAGAAAAGACACTTTGATGAACATCAGTTCCTTTCTTTTCCCCTGCGTGACAAAACTGACATCAGGGAAAGAATAAATACAATTGGAAACCATCAAGAGTAATATCCTGTTTGTTTTCCTGACTCAATTCTTTTCTGGCCCGAGGACCAGCAAACCTGAAATAGGAAAGCTGGCTTTTCTCACTGCACCTCGTGCTGCTCACGGACGCAGGGCAGTTCCATATTATTCTTATGTATCGTCGCCATATATAATTGGTGGTTTACACTTCGTATCGTCCCACCTGTTATTCCCAACCATCATTTCTTGCTTTGCTTTAGAGCAAGGGTGCCAAGCATGGCCTACAGGGCTTGTAGAGGGGCCAGGCTACACTGCGGTACAGAGCCCCACCGGTGCCCTGTGCCGGCAGTGGCGGTGAATGAGAGCTGTGGTAACCTCTGTGGCTGTTGCCTCCTCTTGCCCCAGCACCACCTCATTCAGACCCAGTCAGTGAGGAGCCCTGAAGCCTGGATCTGGCCCACCGGGCAGGATGGGGTTGACACCACTGGTTTAGAAAGTTTGTCAGAACCGCCGCATGATCCAAACACTTGGAAGTCATCCCCCTTTCGAAGAGACCAGAAGAAAACTGTGTTAAGGGCATCAAGCAATTCAATCAGAAGAAAGGGTGGCTGATCCATAAACCGTTCGCACGCAGGGGGGTCAATGTGCCACACACGGGTTGGGCACCACTCATGTGAGCTACGGTGTCTCTGGCTGGTCGATGCATCTTGCCCCGTGGCACAGCTCTCATTGCCACTGGCTTCAGGGGATTCACGAGTACTGCAGATGACATGAAAGTGGTGCACGAGCGCCTTCCTTGGACAACTGGACAGTTCAAGGCACTGGGAATGGAGCGGGGCTTTTTAGCTTTCAGTTCACTGGCTCCAATCTAGCCACGTCAGCGAGGGCCAAAAGTCTAGCGGAGGATCAAGCAGAAGGCAAGGCAGGATGGCACCAGGTGAAGGACCAGCTCCCCCAAAAAGATCTACCTTTGCCTCACCAGTGCAGATCGACATGCTTGCCGTAGAGGATCGGCAGACCGCTGTGGTGCATGACTAGCTGTGATTGCTTTATTGATGTAAGAGGAAAAAGAAACAGGAAAGAGGGGAGTAAAGTGGGCCTGTGGGGAGATCCGTCCTGTTATTACAGATGTGTTGCTGAAAGAACAGAAGCCAATTTGAGGGAAGTAATCACTTTTGTGGAATAGAGTAAGGCAGGCCTCTGGGATGACATTTTATTCTTCGATAATTGCATCCAAACACTTATCCTTAACTGACCTTTTTTTTTGTCGTTGACTTTTTAACCCAGATATTTCTTATCAACTGCTTTATTAACCTGTAGACTGTGGACTGTTGCCCCCTTGTTTCCTGCATTTTTTTCCCCTATTTAAATGATTGTTCAGAATCAAGCCATTTCCTTAGCGCTGCCAGGTTCCAACTGGCCAGTGGCAGAGCAGACCCAAAAGGACTTTGCTTTCATCTTCCTGGCTAAAACAGAAATGGAGACATGCCAAACATGGTCGCTGAGCCAAGGCGAACAATTGTTGGCCAAGGCCAGACCTGCTCTAGTCCGGAGAACAGCCTGCGTTAGCAAATGATGTGGGCCCATGCCAATCAGGTCACACATCACCTTTCCTACATTTCAGGAGTTGGTTTGAGGGACTCTTTGGGCATGTCTACACTGCCTCTGGGCCCCATGAGGGGCGTCCCAGTGGAGTACAACATGCCCGTTCCCCATATGCTTACCTGACGAAGGATGCAGTACAGTGGCCTTAGCAGTGCTGGCTGTCCCAGTAAACATGCCTGGGAGAGCTCGGTGGATTGTTCCTTGTGCATTTTGAAGTGCAGAGCACATAGAAAGGCCTCCCATGCTCCTCTGCACGATCCTTTGATGGTGTAGACATGCCCTTAGGATAGGATCCACAGCCTGCTGCATTGACTCTGAAAGGCCTTGGGCCATGTCATAATACAGACCATGAAAGCATACAGCCTGATGCCACAAACACCCACCTGAGCTTCTGGACTCTGAATTCAGTTGAATAACTCACATGAATACAGGTCTACAAGCAGGAACGAGTTTGCAGGATTAGGAGAGTGTTGAAAGTCGTCTTGTCTGATCATACTTTGCTCTGAGCAAGGGTGTTTTGTGCACCAAAAGCTTGGCTAACATCTCTCCGAACCACACAGTCACTCCAATAAGAGCTATTACCATAAAACCCCTGCTTCTTGCATATTCCTTGGACCATGATGGTTACATGAACACAGCGATATCTGTTGCCAAGAACAAGAGCTCATCCCTAAGACTGTAAGCCTCTCTGGTCTAGAATACTTTATGCAGAGTTGGTTGTGAAATAGTTAACATCTGCGCTACAGCTTCTCAAATGATGTCAGAATGAATCCTGCTTGAAACCAGCTTAGAAATAGTTCTGCTAATGCCGTCTCATCACTAATGGAGAGTTTTCCAACACACACGCACATACACAAAATATTTTTAAAATGCTTTGGGGAAAATTTTCATTTTGCTCAACATGTTTTGCTTCATCAAAAACAAACCACTAGGGGTATTTTTCCTCCCTCTCACTCTTTTAGTTTTCCCCTAGTTTTCAAAACTTAGGGAAAAGAATGAAAGGCAGAAATAAACATTATAATAAAAAATAGGTCATTGTTAGAAAAAGGATAAATTTCAAACAAAAGTTACCTCCTATGGACTGGTGCTACTGGTAATGCAGGGAACAGTCATTTTAAATGTTTATTTAGCAAGATTATTGGGAAAGGGACTGATTTTTTGTATGATATTTGTACAGTGCACAACACAACTGGGAGCTTGGAGATGCTGCTGTAATATAAAACATACAATAAAAATAACAGAAGTAACACTGGGGAGGTGTTGTAGCCATGGAAATATGCAAGAGGCAAGGATTTTGGGGGTGATATCTTTTATTTGACCAACTGGATGATTAGGAGAGATTTAAAATGAGCTTTTGGGCACTGGGCACCCCCTGAGGAAGCTAACTGGACTAGTGTGTGGCTTTTTGCAAGTCTTGTGTACAGAAAACTAGAATATTGGGCACTGTCCTAAAGCAGCAGAATTTGATATGCAAATGTGTGCAAATTAGACCGATTCCCTTGATCTCCAACTTTTGTTGGGCGGGTCATCTTATTCTTAGCTGTTTTACAGACCTGTTCAGAGGTTTCAAGACAGTGATGGGATCCCTGTGTCCTAGGCACTGGACAGTTGTCTAGAACCCCCTAAAACTTAAATTCTCAGGATGGAAAGGATACAAGAAGAAGAATGAGGTTTATGGCGTTTAGACAAATAAATTCCAAGAATGAAGGTCAAGGGAGAACTGCTGACATTAAACTGGCTCCTAATTTTGTGCCTGAATTTAATGCATTGGATCTTGTGTAACCCAATGCAATTCCATTGCATTCACTGGTGCTAGTCCAATTGGGTTTTCTCAGGAAAGGCTTGGCTGTTCGTACGGTAATAGAGTGGACTGAGAAGGGAGCAACTGTGGGAGACCAGGCACCGAACTTCCACTATTTGTGCCAGACTAGCTGGTCACTGTCAGCCAAAGCTCTTCTGCATCAGCCCAGATGCAATCCCTCATTGTTGTAAGCGCATTAACTTTTTGGTACTTCCTGCAAAGTACAGCCTCTCTGTGAACAGCTGGATGGCGGGACGCTTTATAGCTGGGCTTAGAAAAAAATCTTTATGCCTTCTGTTCCAAGCTCTGCAACTGCGCTCGGCTTACCGAAGCCATTTGATTCATGCGCAGAGCTGCAGTAATCCCAAACTTGCCAACAAACGGATGTGTGAAATGCTAAACTCAGCACATGGCTTTGCAGCTTATCACATGGCTCTCACCACCAGGTCTCTGCAAAGAGATGAATGGACAGATGGTTGGAAATATTAGGGCTGGCATTGCAGATGAGTCAAGAAAGCAGTGTGCTGATCAAGCTCGACCTGGTTTACATGAAGGCTTAAAGTTGAGTGGGAGCCATTACTTGGTATAGCGACATAGCCTTCAAGGTGTGCAAGGCGCTGCACATATGTATTAACACTCTTTACTATATGTGTCCAGTCTAGAACAATAAAGCGAGGTGGAAATTGGAGGAAAGAGGTAGAAGGAGAAGGTATGACAGAGTTACCAGGGTGATGAAAAACATAGCTTGTTTTACCTGCAATAGTAATAACTAGAATTCAGGTGTGGCTACAAGTATGACAAGATGGCAGTTCCCTGAGCAATTCTCATTCGAATCTGAAGCTAGGCCACTGCTGATTAGGCTCCAACCTTGAACCTCAGGGCTGGATTAGCTGCTGGTACAAGGCACTAAATCTTTTGTGATCACAAGTCTTCAGTTTGAAACATTTCTAATATTCAATGGGTCAGCTGGGGCAAATCTGCATAGCACATTTTACCGCTTGATGCCACCTACACGA
>NW_005842014.1:1333457-1338834 GCF_000455745.1 Alligator sinensis
ATACAGGTGGCATGACTTATTGACTATTGCTTTACTTATGCCTACAGCACAAGTGAAGACAATGGGACTGCTGTTGGAGTAAGGAGCCATCCTGCATGAGCTGAGTGCTATATGCATTTACCATATTTACTTGCATATACGATGAGAGTCTCCCAACAATCAGCATGGGGGGAAAAGCCCCATGTCGTATATTCACATACAAAGTGGATGGGGGAAAAGGTCGTTGCTGTAGCTTTGATTGCGGCCCTGAGCACCTCCCTGTGTACATTTGCCCTCTGCAGCTTCTGCCCCCCTTTACTGTCAGGTGCAGCGTGGCTGCATTGCACTTGTGCCAACACTGCTGCATGGACAGGCAAGGGCTGAGCCTCCATGTGCTCAGGGACGCAGAAGCCCGAGCAGCATCTGACGGTAAGGGGCAGAGACTGCAAGGCATGAGGGGAAGGGGCAGAGACTGGGAGGAGTTTGCAGGCAAGATGTAGAGATGGAGGGGGGCAGGAGGGAGGGGCAGAGGCTGATGGGAGCTGGGGCTGTGGTGGTGCACACGGCAGGAAGGCTGCAGAGGGAAGAAGTGAGCCGGGCAGAGGGCAAGGGGCCACCTGACCCCTCCTTGCCACTGCCTTCCCTACTTTAGCGAGGGGGAGGGGAGGATGCTAGACAACCCTCCAATACTTAAGTTCTACACCTGGAAAAATACAATACATTTATACATTTTCCATATATCGAACCTAATTATTTGGGGGGGGGGGTTGTCTTATATTCAAGGTCATCTTCTATTTGAGATAATATGGTAGTCACTCTCTGAGGTAACACACTAATGAACGGTCCCTTAACGTTGCAATTAATCAGGTATCTGTCTTTGATCTCTAATTTAAATGGTTCTACTATAGGTTTTTCTTGATCATAGAATCAAAGGACCACAAGAGACCTGCAAGGTCATCACGCCCGGTCCCCTGCCATGGGGAGGAGATAACTGGGTTCAAACGAGCTCCGCGAGGTGCTTGTCCAGCCTCCTCTTGAACACCTCCAGGGATGGCGACTGCCCCAGATTTTGGGAGTGTTCCAGATTTTGGATACCCTTACAGAAAAGAAGGTTTTCCTTATGTCCAGCCTACATTTTTCCTCAATTAGCTTGTGCTCATTGGTGCTCATCCTGAAAAAAGGGTGCCTTCCTGAAGAGTTGCCCGCCTAGATCTTGGTGCTCACCCCTGACGTACTCTTAGGTGACTATCAAGTCACCTCCCAGTCTTGTTTTACTCAGACTGAACAGACCCAGTTCCCGGAGTCTCTCCTCATAGGGCCTATCCTCCATGCCCCTAATCATACGGGCGGCCCTTCTTTGTACTCTCTTGAGCTTATCCGCGTGCTTCCTGACACGCGGCACCCAGAACTGGACCCAGTACTCCAGCTGTGGTCTCACCAGCACCGAATACAGAAGGAGAAGCACCTCCCTGCATCTACTGGCAACACATCAGCTGATGCACGCCAGACCTCTATTTGCCCTGCTGGCAACTTCATCGCACTGTTGGCTCATGTTCATCTTCCAGTCGATTAGGACCCCTGGGTCCCGTTCAGATGCTGTGCCAGCCAGTGGCCTACCACCCATCGTGTAGTTATGGTGAAAGCTTTTCCCACCCAGATGAAGAACCGGGCACTGATGGGGCGGATCCCCAGGGGGTGCAGTGGCACGGTTGCACCCTTCTTTTTGGACCATGTCATGGGAGCAGCAGCCGGGGACTTTTCTTAAGACCTGAAACAGATAAAAAGCCACCCCAGCCCCACTCTCAGCATGCCTGCATGTTCAGCAGCATCACCCTTCTCCCCTCCCTCCCTCGCCCACCACTCACTAACCTGGGCATGGGGCTTGGGGGGGCGGGGGGGAGCTCCAGAGCTGCTCCTGCCCTGCTCCAGCTGGGTTGCTTGACTAGGGTGGCGGTGGATGGTTTCGCCTTCCCTGTCCAATCCCCAGGTGTTACCTGTCTGCCCAGGAGTAGAAACCCACCTATGACTGCTATGACAGTCCATGACTAAGCTGGGTCCCCGTGCAGCCACCTCTTCCAGCCCTGGAGCAGGAGCAGGGCAGTGAGCAGGCCTCCCTGTGCCCAGAGATGTAGGTAGGGAGGAGAGTGGGGGGGAGGAGGTGGGGGAGGGAGGATGTGCTGCTACTGCAGAAAGAGACTTTGGCAAGTGCATGGTTAAAATACTGGAGCTACCACACTAGCTTTCTGCACTAGTTCTCTTGCTACATGTCTGGGGTCATAATATCATAGTACTTAGGGTTGGAAGGGACCTAAACAGATCATCAGGTCCGACCCCCTGCCCTGGGCAGGAACTGGTGCTGGGATCATATCCCCCCAGCCAAATATCTGTGCAGCCTCCTCTTGAAGACCCCCAAGGTAGCAGAGAGTCCCAGGGGTCAGGGGAAAGGGTAAGTGTTGGTCATGCAGCACCAGGAGAAATCCCATTCGAATCATTCAGCATGGTGGACTGCCTATGACCAAACTTCCTGCCTTGGAAATGCTGGGCCTCACGGCTCATGAAATCAGCCACGGCTCCAGCAGACTCCCAAGACAGACGTGCCCATGAATCCTACCACGTACCCCTGGATCCTAAAGTGAGGCTGCTAGGAGAGGAGAGGCTAAGTGAAGAAAAAATCTTTTTCCTCCCTTCTCTCAATTTCTTGCATCTAATACATGTTTTGGGGTGTACCCTGTTTTTTTTCTGTCCCCGCCCCCCTTTTTCCCCTCAATGGGGAAAAGAAGGGAGGTTACCAAAGCAGTAGGAAAACCCCACTTATAAACACTTTCAACTGTTTTCCTGAATCAAAGGGGTGCAATACAAGTCATTCTTTCCAAAGTTTGCTGCCTGTAAAACAGCTGCAAGGTGGAGAAAGAAACCCCTGGCTTCCAACCAAGACATTTCAAGGCCCTTTGCCTTTATTTCCTTCTTCATTTAGACAAACGCTTAGATAACTGATGCTCCATGACGAGATGTGTCAGATGAAGCCATATTTGCATATCTAAAAGAAGTTTTTACGCAGAAGTAAAAAAAGGGAGAAGCTGACCTAATACAAGGCCCTTCCCGAGGAAACCATTTTGGAAAGAATGAGAGAGACTTAGCAGGACACTCCTGTCCCCTTCTCCCTCTCCCTCCCCAAGTTTGATTTTTTAATATCCGCCAGGAATATCACACGTCAAACGAAGCAGACGGTGTTTACATTTACACAGATTAATTGACAAGTCTCCGTGGGAAGTATGCGCACGGCACCAGTCCCCTTGTTAGGCATCCATCCAGGTCCGGTTAGCTGACTTCAAGGCTGCCAGCGTGCGTAGGTCCCTGCTGGACGTCCTCATGTCTGTATAATGAGACATGACTGCGTTCATGGAGCCACACGCCCGCCTGCTGCAATCCGCCTGACTTCACGGAGCTTACGGCAGGCACAGATTTGGCCCAGGCTGTTTTAAAAACAAAAGGCGGTTGTTAAGCTATTGGAAGAGGTGACGGCTGCCAGCTCGAGTCTTGCAAGATGGTTAGTTAATCAGTTCCCACTAAAGGAGCAGAGGGCAATGGACCCTTTCGTAGATTCATACCCGGTATCCGTCTCGAGGGTCAGACCGTCCACATACAATCTGGTGCTTCTTGGGGTTACAAGGCTAAGTTGTAAGCAGCCCTCCTCCCAGTGGTGTCCTCTGCCTCTTGGCATCGAGCGCTTGATTTTTGTTTTCCTTGCTGAGAACAGCCTGGAGACCAAACGTGGTAGGGCTCAGCTGCTGCACGGCTTGTGTCTGAGGAGATGGAGAGGGGATGGGATGGGAGGGGATGGGTGGGAACATCCTCATGCCGCCGCCTGGGTTTGAGGCCCTGATTCTGCGCTCAGCACAAACCCCACTTACCACAAGGAATTTATTATGACAAAGCACCAGTGAAAGATGCTGATCTTTAAATCATGTTCACCTCCCAGCAGTAAGGGAGCAATACCATCCATAGGGTGGTTGCACAACTGGCCTATTTTGGATACAGCTGCAGGAACTGCATGCAAATTCTTCTTCGTTACCTGCATACAGGAGGCTGGTTAGGGGCCATCTACACTCTAAACAGGCTGTAAATGACCCATGTGGGATAAGCACACTGTGTTTGGTTTTCCTATTTTGCACTATGTCTTTGATAGATAGCACATTTACAGAGAGCATGCAAATGCTTCTGACCAGAGTGCCCTGGGCTCTGCTGCACCGTGTATCTGCAGTGACCCAGCTCCGAGGTATTCCAGGGGTGCTCCTGTAGGTTCCCTCCATTTTTGTTCTCAAAGCCAAAGCATCCCAAACCCATCTGTAAAGGCAGGAAGAGATTAACGGCTCTCTTTGTACTACTGGGATGGGAGCGCCATGCAGAAACGATTGCACCATTCTTCTCTGCTGGTCGTTTATTAGAACGGAGCACTGCTGAAAGACACCAACATTTAAATAGTATTCACCCTCTAGTGGCAAAAGAGCCGAACATCCATAGGATGGTATCACAACCAGGCTGAGGCTGTATGTGAACTTGCTATAGCTGTGGTTTTCAACTTTTTTTCATTTGCAGACCCATAAAGAATTTTGAATGGAGGTGCGGACCCCTTTGGGAAGTTCGAACAAAGGTGTGGACCCCTTTGAATTGCAAGTGCGGGTATTCACATACTTTTGCTTGATCACAGTCATCTATCACAGACCCCTTAGACACAGTCTGTGGATCCCTCGGGGTCTGTGGACCACAGGTTGAAAACCACTGCATCAGAGCACTAGTGATGGCTAAAATGCCCTGGGAACATTATTTATTTATTTTTTTAAGAGAATTTTTTGTGTTCTAAGCCAAATCCGCCAAATCCATGAGTCAGTCAAGAACCATAAGTGGCCCTACTACTGGCAAACATCCTCCACCCCCATCTGAGGCTTCAGATGTTTCCAAATCCTTTGGCGGGCCTCCTACATGCAGGCCTAAGCCCAGAGACTTGGGGTTTGGATGCCCCCGAGTTTTGTTGCTATGTCCTCTTTCCCACCCTTTGTCTAACTTCTCTAGTCACCCTGTGAGCTTGCCCAGACAGGCAGAGTCAGCACGTATGGGAGGGCCAATAGGGTTCAGCTGAATTCTTCAGCCAGCATTCACAAGGCCAGCATGCACATGGCCAGAGGGATCCTGAGTCACATTGGAAAGCTTATGATGTACTGTACATTCGCAGGGCAATGCCTCTGGGGCCATTGCATCTATTCAATCCTTCTCTTCCAGAGACATCATGTAACCTCAGTGTCTAGCTCCACCCAATGCCTACCCCATCCTTCTGCCCGACCTCAGACAAACATGCCCTCTCCATCCATTTTGTGGTCTACTTGTTCCATTAAGCAAACGA
>NW_005842014.1:1338883-1369803 GCF_000455745.1 Alligator sinensis
TTTCCCTCCCCATCAGTTGACAGCCTGTGAAGATGCAGCACCATTGAGAAGACACAGTTGTAAAGTGAATTGGAATAAGAACAGAAAACCCTTCTTGGACATGAAGATGCAGCTTGCTTTGATTCCCATACAGCAGGGACAGGTTGATAACAGGAGCCGGATGTGTGTTTTAAGAAGGCAAGAGGCAAACTAATGAGACTAGAACTCCAGCACCCTCTGGTGATGAAATTAAGACATCAAAAAACCCAGCATACAAACCAACCAACCAACACAACAAATCCTGTGCTAATAGCTTTGCTGGTGAATGCGCGCAGCTATGTAACTGCATTGCTATGCAACTTTCGAATAAGAAACCGGAAGCATTATAATATGTCAGAATACAAAGGCAGTAATCTTGCGGTTAAGGCACTGGGCAAGGACACAAAAGATCCAACCGAATTCAGTGTCTGGGTGTGCCCATGTCTTCCCGTATCCGCAGGCAAGTCACTTAGAGCTTGAATCTCAAAGTACCTGCAGGCTCCATGAAGAACAGCTGGAGTTTTGCACGCTTTGTAGTTCTGCAAAGCAGGCCCTTCTGTGTATTGTGTCTATTCACAGATCCCCCATGTGTAAAATGGGGATTATAACACTTCCTTTTTCTGACCGTTTGTGTATCTTCCTGTTGCGTTTCTTCCCCTTTACACAATAATGATAGTAGGTAGAAGCCACAGGGCATGGTGGAGCTCAAATAACTGAGTTTTCTGTGTATAAACAGCATGGTAGGACTAGTCACAAACACAAATTGCTGCTATGGTCAGCTTCTAAAAAACACACACAATGCGTGCTGCTAGAGGGTGTGCAAATTCTTGAGAGCGATACAACCTCATGTGTGCAAAATGCACAGTGACAGAGCAGTTAAAGTATCTTGCCCCAATTGCAGAGGTGAGTTTGAAGGCCAAAAGGCTCACCCCACACAACCCAGCTGTACACCTGGTCATTTGGAAAGGACAGTCCAAAGTAGCCAGACATGATGTTAACCCACATCGCTCCCTTATGTGCCATTGGCTATAGAAATTGGTGTGTCCTAACTGTACTAGCCCAATGGCTTGCTAGGCTTTGGCTCTGACACAATTCCTGCATGCAACACTTGCTCATCTATTTGGATTTGAGCGTTTTGGTTCAAGGCCTGCTCTCTGCTCATGCACCTGAGCTCAAGTACCGTGAGCCTCAAACCTTCAACGAGAGGAAGAAAAGTAATACTATCAAAGGACACTGGGATGATATAGCAGGCGGCAAACTGGGTGTCTCGGACGGCCAGAGCCGACTCGAGGTGATCTAGAAATTACCTGTTCGTCAGGGCGGGCTGGTGAATGGAGAGGCAGACAAGGTTTATTGGTTGCAAAAACGTTTACTTACGCCGCTTGTAGTTGCGACGCAGATGGTCCGGTCGCCTGAACAACCACGTGGGTTGTTCCAGCTGGTGGGGCCCAAGCCAGTGAATCCGTCCGTAAATCAAGCCGGCGGGAAAAGGGTACGTCTGGGATTGCGCTCGGCGACAGGAAGAAAGATTGATAGGTGATCAGTCTATCGATCAGCTAGCCGCAAGCCAGATCTCTTTAGAGGCACTCTGCAGCGTGCTCAAAGTTCTTCGACTTGGGCGGAAGTCGCGCAAATTTTTAAACGGCCAGCGAGCCAATTACTAGCCGCCACCTGTGAATAATTTAGCACTGGCCAATAGCGGGACACAAATTTGCATTCGAATAGCGGGAACTCTTTGCACCGTGCATTTCTGTGCTGCAAGGAAGAAATGCATCCTGCAAATTGGCGGGAAGTCTCTTGCACCGAGGTTCTTCTGTGCAGCAAAAACCCTCGCTGTGCAAGACGCTCTCATGTGGCAAGAAAATTCCATCGTGCCGAGGCACCAAAATCACTGGGTTGTGACACTGGGCTTTACAGCATGATGCTACTGCAAGGAGGGCCCAGGCTTTGTATCACAGAGCAAGGAAGTGAGAATCCCTCCTACTCCACACACTTGGGAAATTATGTTCACATCTGAACACTTCTTCTACCTCCAAGACATGGACAGAAAATAACTATGAATCTAGGCATGCACAGGCTGTGTGAGGAGGAAAGATTAATAGCCAAACTTCTGCTAGCTGTCTGCAGTAGGTAGATTCATTTCTTCCCGTGTGGTGACTCACGTTAGATACAGCTAGTGGGACCAACGCTATTAGAGTTCAATTTGTGCAGCTTGGCTAAGGAACAACTCTGGTAGGACAGAAACAGCTGCTGCCAGCAGAAAGGGGGAAACATCAGTCCAGGTCAAGCAATCATTAGGCAACTTCACAGGGTTAATTATGAGCAATGGGTTGAAATTAAGACTGCAAAAGTCTGCAAGAGCATCAGCAAAACACCTTCACTTACTGCAACTGTCCTGCAGGCTGCGGTACATGGGAAAGGTGGAATTCTCCATGCCTGATATACGTACAGGTAGACTTGATACTCTATTAATACTCAAACAGCAGACTACAGTCAAATCCGGGCTGGGAAACCGACTGGAAGACCTTTCCAAGCTCCCGTGCACATAGATGAGGAGGGCGACAGGAGTAGCCTGTTTGTAAAGAGCCGTGCCTTCCTGAAACGCTAGTTGAGCTCACCTGTGTATGGTTGTCCTAGCCTCCACTGCTGCTCCATCCAGCCCAATGCTGGCCCAAGCAGAAGGCATGAATGTCACCCTTAAACTTGCTCTATGTTTCTTCTCCTCTCCCTGAACTTGTGCAATCTGAGCTGGTCTTATGACAGAGGAGAAAAGGACTTCTATGGAAATTGCAACAAAAGAAAAGCATTTACATTTTCCACAAAAAACGTTGATGTTTCCAGTGAAAATTCAAAGAGGAACACTTTTTTTGGCCTGAACCCAAGCAATATGCATTTGGAAACATCACTGCTACATCCCACACTTACTATTCTGGTGTTTAGTACTCCAGCCTTTCCAAGTCTCCTCTTTTGGCCGGGTTGCCTGTTTGGCATACAACTCCTTTGTACTACACAGTCTTCTTGTAGAGGAGAGGCCATGCACCTCGGAAACCCCTGGCTGAGGTGCATCCTGGGAGATGTAGTCTACCTGGGGAAAAAGGACCCTAGAAAATCATGCGTACACTAGGCCACCAAAGTACAATTCCCACGAAGTACAGTGGCAGCCTTGCAAATACCTTCATTGGCAAATAGTTCACCATTTACTGACATGGTTGAGTGCTTTGTGCTCAAATTTTCAGTTAGAAACAATGGAGTGCCTTTCAAAGAGCTCATGCTTTTGGGGGAAAAGGTCGTGCAGGCAAAATCCCAGGCTTCTGTGGGAGAAATGGTTTAGTGGAAACTTGTCAACCAGCTCTTCTAACCCCCGCTCTGTTGTTGACTGTGTGCTGGCCCAAACCAGCCTTGCAGGACAGCAAGAGGCGTAAGGTGCTCTTCATGGCATTGTTGGTGCTGCACAGATACCTTTCTACGGTTGCTGCTCCTCCTGTTTTCATTGGAAGAGTCTGGGAACCGGGGATCTCTGTCTTGAGTCTGGCTGGATGCCTGAGCTGGAGACCCACTGGACAGGCAGCAAACCTCAGCAGCAGCTGGAGGTGGGTTTGGAAGTGCGCTGTCAGAGATTAATTCCTCCCTTTAATGTAGCAGAAGACCAAAGGAAGAAGTCTGCCTCAGAGCGGGGGTCTCCAACCTTATCCAGTTAGCTCTTGTGGTGGTTTGTCTCTCTGCCCACTTGGGTTCAATTCCCTTTTCTGCTATAGGCTTCCTGTGCGCCCTTGAGAACCTCACTTGTTTTCCTGGGCCTCGGTTCCTTATCTAGAAAATAGCACTCCCTTGCCTCTCAAAGGTGTGGGGATGATAAATGCATTGAGGAGTGTGAGGGTTTTAGGTTGTAGCCGTGTTGGTCTAAGGACATAGGTAGACAAGATTCCTTGGGTGAATTTGATATCTTTTATTAGACCAACCCAAATAGTTGGAGAAAAGTTATTAAGCAAGCTTTGCGACCTTGAGGAGTGTGAGGCACTGTGATATGATGATAGCGGAAACAAAGTCAGTGCAGAGCAAGTGGCAAACTGATGGGCTGCAACGGAGCAAGTAGCAAACTGATGAGCTGAACCTGGATTCTCATGGGGTCGGGGTCAGAGTCACACTCCCAGGGGCAGGAGGGATGTTGGCCTCCAGCCTGCATCATACCCTGGGCAGTAGAGTTCAGGAGGGTTACAAGTTTGCCCACAGAACAGAGGAGTAGGAAGAGCTAGGAGTGGTGCACTCTGGGATGCTGGAGGTATGAAAGTAAGGTGTTTTATCTCCCTGGAGCAGTCTAACAGTACCCTGGAATGGCCTGGGTAAAAGGCTCAAGGGTAAACCTTATTCCGAGTGGTATAACTTAAAAACAGTTAGAGGGCATTTATGTCAATTTAAGTGCCTTTATGATGGTTTAAAGCTAACCTGTAACGTGGCCCCATGAACTGATTGGTCCTTCTTTTCAGTGGCAATGCGTGGGGGTGCACGGGGTTACACGTGCAACCCCTGAGAGCGTTGGTACACCCCCTGACTGACTGCACTTGCTGCTTAGGTGATGGGCAGAGGTGGCAGGCGGGAGCGCCGGTGCCTCTCCTGCAAGCGGTGGCCAATTGCTGCGATCGCTGCAACCACTTCTGGGAGCGCTTGCAGCGATTGGCCATTGCGGGGGGGACCCCTCCCAGTCCACAGAATCACGCACAGGGGATCCCCGGGTCAGCAGGATCGGCCATGGGGGGACCCCCCCAGTCAGCAGAATTGGTTGCGGGGGCATCCTCCGCTCCGGGGTCAGCAGGATTGGTTGCAGGTGGGGCACATGCTCTCCTCTGACTAAGGCGGCACCAGTCGCCCATGCTTCTTTTCCACTGAATACCACATGGAAAGCTCTGTTTCTATTATAGGAGGATATGCCTACCGATGCAACTGAGATCTTAATCAGATATTAATTGTAGCCATTAATAAGGCAGATAATGAAGTACTTAGATCCCCAGCCTTGATGGAGATGAGTTAATTACATCTCACTGCTCAGAGACCCATTAATCTGTGTATATGATGATTTTTCTCATTCCTTTGCTTCTTACAGGAAATAAAAACATTATTCCAGCCACACTTACTTATATGTACTGGGTCTTCTCGCTTAGTCATGAAATTACTCATCTGGGGGCTGGAATTTTCATCTGGTATAAATCAATATCGCTCCCCTGGCTTCAGGGGAGCTGCTGCCATCTCTGTGAGCTGGGGATTTGGTCTGTGATCTATTAATGGAAAAGGGCCTGTCTCTGGGAAAAGACATTTTGAGCAAGTAAATGAAGGGAAGTAATGCTGAGATAGTCATCAATCATCTCTGTTGCTGTTGCAATTGGCCCTTTAAAAAATTAATTCTTCAAACTGAACTGAAGAGGTCTTGTCATTTCAAGGAGTGGCGCAGGGCCAGATTGTGCATGTCTTGTACAGAGGACCTTAGCCTTGGAGAAACCCCTGCTTTATTTTACATTGGGCCACTCTTACTTGTGGATCCCAGGGTGGCTACTTGGGGGATCAGAGGGTGTGCAGTGGCACAACACCTGGGTAGATCTTTTTTAGAGGCTATGCTGATGTGCTGGTAAGATCAAGAGAGCTCACTAAGCATATGCCATGCAGCCAAAAGGGGTGCGAGTGTAACCTCCTCACCTCCCTCCTGGACCTACCCAGGGATTGACACAATCTGGCCTGCAGTGTCAGCTGTGTCTCAGTGTCCAACAGCACCTCACCCCATGCTGGCAGTCATGGGTCTGGGCCTCCAGAGGTAGAGGGGCAGTAGTGTTTCTTCCTGTTAATCCACCTTGCTGTGAGCAAGCAGTGGATGGGCCGTAGGTCTGCTCTGCCCCTCTGATGTGTTATCCAGCTCCGCTGCACCAGTCCACAGAGGAGAATCACAGTCAGGTGATACAAACCAGCAGCAAGTCCCTGCTTCCTGGAGGGCAGGTTCTGTACTTCTCAAGGCACCATCCCTTCCCCGCTGTGCTCACGGATAGATGGTGCACTGATGCACTGCACCTTGCACAGCATGAAAGCAAACACTAGCCCTAGGTGACCTTGAGGGCACATTGCAAGCTCCAGCTGTTGCCCGGGGCATGGCGATTGGAAAGTCAGCGACTGGGGGGCTCAGGTGGGCTCTGATGGGATGTGCCACTGAAAGGTACCTGAAATAAGCTGTGAGGAAGTGCTACCCTAGCCAGGCAGTGCATGCGCAGTGGGGAGAGGTAGGGTCTGGCTTGTGGTCTCTGGGCCTGTTCAGTGATACTATTTTTAGTATGTTTTCAGGGGTTTTAGCCTATTGCTGTGCTGTTTCCTTGGAAAGACCATGGGGAAACAGGTCTGGGGCTACTGCCAGCTTTGTTCAGGCTGCAGCTCCTTTCAGACATCAGCTGCGGGATTCCTGTTTTTTTAGCAGTCATGTGGGGTGGGGGGTAGGGGGGAGAGAAATATTATGAAAGAACAGCCCAGGCTAGGGAGGGTTGGCAGCAACCGCTCTCATCCTTAGGGAAGCCAGAGGCATAGTGAGCTCTTTCAGCTCCCAGGGCAGAGGCGGTGGTGGGAAGGGGGACTTACGCTGACTACTGGAGCAGTAGATAGAAGTGGGTGCATGTGGGAGGGGAGTCTTACCCGCCCTAGCTGTCCTCACTCCGGTGGCAGCTGCTATGGCTGTGGTTGTTACTGTAGCCGCATGGGCTCAGGCTGCTGCTGGGGTGGGGATGGACAGTGCCTCAGGGGCCACTCCTGCTGCTGTTTGCTCCCCCTCCCACGGCAAAGCCTCTGCGGGGGTGTCATTGCAAATCTCCTGCCCCCAGACAAATTGCTGGCATGGACTGTGCCTGCCTGGTTCCTGTGGCTGGGCTGAGCACGACTGTGCCTGCCATCACCTTGAGAGGGGGCCATACTGGTGCCCCTCTAAGTAAGTCAGTGCCCAAGGCTAATGTCCCATTCACCTCCCTCCCCCAGTTGAAGGGGCCATTTTTGCCCCTCCTAGGCCATGCCTACACCCAGCGTGTGCTCAGACACACTGTGCAGCTCCATGCAAGCTGTGCACTGTGTAGCAACATCTGCACAGTTCCTAGTGGGGGCTAATTAGCACTGTTGAGCAACGGTGTCAGTTAGTCTTCCTGAATGCTAATTATCCTACCTCTGGTGCTTTACACTCATGGCTACACTGTTGGTAGCTGGCATGGGCCGGCCTTCAGCACAAGTCCATACTCCTGTCTCTGAAGCCGCAGCAAAACACCTACCCTCAGCTCGTAAATCCAACTGGATCATCATCCCTATTCTGCAAGTGTTGAAGGTCCAGAGAGGGGAAACCCTCTGCCCCAAGTCACATAGCATCAGAGGCAGAGCTGAGACGTCCAGGACTCCAACCCCCATTCCCTTTCTCCCACTAATGTCTAAGATCAGGGATGTCCTCCCTACATTTAAAGCAGAGATGCCACCAGAGTGACCTCCTAGAAAAGAGAGGTTGGCTAGACTTTTCTGACTTAATTTCTGCTTGAACTTCAGCAGCTCAGTAGGAAACCCCCCCTGAGCAAGACAGTACATTACATTTCCTGTCCTAGAAAAATATGGCTTAACTTCTGAGCGTTGCCTGTGCAAAATGGAGCAACCCTCAACAAACATGGACCACATTTTATTTCATGGTGCCTGAAGATAACCAAAAGGGAATGAGCCCAGCTGCTCCCTGTGAGCTTTCGTGAAAGACAAATTGGAAGCCGAGTTTTTAAAGGTGCTGAGGGAGGCACTTGCCTTTTAATTTGTCGGGTTTAATTGCTACTCTAACTATGAGCCATCAGAGAAATTCGTGCCAGGGAGGGAAATCTGTATTGTTCCCATATGGGTAATTTGTTGCTTCAGACGTTGGAATAAGCAGAATCCCTCGGCCAGCTACTCTGGTTGGTCTGTCTGGTTGGGGTTTGTTGCTGTATTTCTCGCTGGTCTCATGAGTCTCTTGTTCGTAATTTTATGCAGATTACCTTGCTGACAAGATCATTTCAGATGGGGATGTAGTATCTCAGCGCGTTTCTGCCTGTGAGCTGATGTGAAACAAACAGCAAGGGGGTTTCGGGAGAGGACTGCCCTCTGACAGCCAGCGCCAAAGGAGCGGAGCGAGTCCACAGAGGAGAAAGCAATGTTCTGCATTCTCCTCTGCATTGCGGGGAGGGAGAAGGTGTGCAACTCTGAGTTGCATTTTGCCTACTACGGCGGCCTCCACCTTCCCTTTAGCCTTGGTGTGGGCCCTTACCATCCATGTGATTCTCACTGTGCTCATCACCTCCAGTGTCAGACTAACACACAGCTCATTGGATGTGTCTACACAAGATGTTTACTGCAGCTAGCCTTGCTCACGCTCCAGCCACCTCCTCTGCAGCACATTGAGCGCAGTTGGAGCAGCCCCAGGTAGGCAAGCTGATTGCTGGGGCCTGCTGCTAGCTAGGGCTTCTCCAACTAGGCTCCACATGTTGTGCATGCATAAACTCCGCGGATCATTGCTCCCGATTTAATTGCTCCCAGGCACAAGTTCAAATGTTGCACCCAGGAGCAAAAAACTGCAGAGCAATAGGCTCCAGAGTTTATTCATGTGCACTAATTACACGTGTAGACGTGCCCCTTGTCAGCCTGGTTAATGCTGGATGAGCTGTATCAGCTGACTGTGATCAGCACATGCTATGGCATTGATTGGGCTAAGTGCTGGAGGGGTGAGTGTGTTAGCTTGCTCTTGAGTGTGGACTTCTGAAGGTCAGGCTGATGAGTGGCTCTTACAGTAACTGTCAGACTGTTATCTAAGTCTAATTGGAAAACTTGCTGACTTGCATGGCCTGATTGTAAGTGAATTGCAGCACATTGTCATATCGCTGTCTTGGATTCATATCATTAAGCTGTCTGGATGAATTTCAACAGACAGATTTCACATGTGAATTAAATTTATGTCTGACAAGCTCTGAGCTGCCCTTGCTCTTTAAAAACTATTTAAAATGGGAACAGCCTGAACAAAGCTAAGCAGCTTATGACGCTGGCAAGAAATATCCAGTAGGTAGTCTCACATCAAGCTGTGGGCAAAATGCATCAACCACTTTCTGAAACAAGGGAGAGGGGACAGCACCACTTCCCCTTTCATGCTGTATCTCCATGCCTAGATCACCCATCCAGGATTTGGGAGACCCTGCATGGCTCTGCTAAGATGACACTTGAAAGCTCCCTCTATTTCAGCGACAACTGGTTATAGGTTTAGATCTGAGAGCTGCAAGCAAATCTCCATGGACAGAACTGTGCAAAGCTTGGACGCCTATACACGATGGACTGCTGCTGTGATGCATGTTAACTAGCACACGTCAGAGCAGACTGAATTAACTGAGACTGCTGCGCGTCTGCTGGAGTATGCTAATTAGTGCACTCCAGCAGTCTCTGTGGCATGTGTGTTCAGCATCCCCGTGTTTCAAAATGGTGGCGGGGGTGTTTTAACTAAAGCTCGTCAAATGAGCTTTAGTTAAAGCACCCTGCCACCATTTGGAAGCATGGGATGCTGAATACACATGATGCTGCGAGTGCTTTAATTAGAGCGGCTCTCCTCTCACCCCAGAGCATGTGTATAGATGTCCCTTGTTAGAGGAGCTGGGCCTTATTGGGCTTAATAATAGTCCCTTAATAATCCTCACCTGCCTTGTGGGATGGCCATTTAAGAAGAGGTGGGCTCAATCCTACCTTGACCTAGATATTTGCCTTCAAGTGATGTCTCTTCTGTCAGAAATGAAGGGAGTACTATTTGGAGAGACTTGGGCAGAGGGTGTTTGCTCAGAGAGTTCTCATAAAAATTGGGGCTTGATAGCAGAGAAGAGAGATTTGTGGGGTGGCTGCTGTGTGGAAGTATGAGAGATTAAACCTCACCCTCGGGAAGAGAAGAATAAGCATAAATTGACTGGGGGAAGGAGGCTGGGGGAAATGGGTGGGAAGTAGTAGGGCTAGACCCAATTTACAGTGTCTACTAGAAATGAGCCGGTGGGTAGCAGCTGTGGTGCACAGATGGATGCCGTCGAGCTGATTAAAGTAAAAAAATTTATTATGATTCAGATAATAGTGAAAACTTTAATAAATTAAACATCAAAGAATGAGTGGACCAGACTCCCTACAATCAGAAAAAAAATATTGATTATCAAAATCAACAATGGACTCAAAAATATAGGAGACAAATCTGGAGATGGAAGAAAAAAGTGCTGAAGAGACATGGCTTTGGTTAAAAACAAAGCAGGCAATCAAGAATTGCTTTGGAGCGTTTGCAAGGTAAGAAAAAGCAGTTCAAGATTATGAAACTTTGTCACCTGATTTAGTATTAATGTTATTATTATTTTCTTTTTTATAGAGCATTTCCAAGCAGGAAGACTGTTTGCAAACCATGACAAGAATGGACTCTTTCTCCAGCCTCCTCTGCTGGTGCCCCTTCATGCTGAGGGCATTTGAATCAGCAGAGCAAAAGGCAGAGAAATCTTGACAAAGACTGACTGGGACCCACATGGATTTCTAAAAGTTTCAGAGAAATATTAGCAAGTTCCTTCAAGGTGGAAAGTGGATGACACAAATCAGCATTGTTCCTCTTCCTATCTCCAGAGAGTCTGGTCCCTTACCTGCTCTGCACACCCTGACAAATGGATACCATTCCAAATGTACTTCTTTGCTGCTAGCAAAAAAGTTCAATGGGATTTTCCCGCAGGCCAATGATGAGAATTGTAGAGTTGACTATGACCTGTGGAGACGGAACGGACATATCGTGCATTCTAGTTCAATGTCATAAACACCAGCCTCTATTATAAGGAATACTCTGCTACGAAAAAAAAAACTCAGCAAGTTTGAATTTGGTTGGAGAGGATGGAAATTTTCAGAGACCCAACTGAAACTGAGGTGACCATTTTCCATTGACCTTCAGCTGAAGTTAGATCCCAAAATGCCAGTTCCTATGAAAAGCCAATGGAAGTTGAGTGTTGAACTCTGCCACATACCTTTGAAAGCATTCTCCATTTTAAATATAAGGAGGATTTAGCTGCAAGTTGACCCTGGACAAAAGAAGTATAAAAATATGGTGCATTCAAGATGTACAGGTTTCTGCCAAACTGAGCCTCTGTACCACAGACTGAAAATTGAAATGTCTAAAGTGGTATTTCCTCCCCCCGCCGCTCCACTTCTAACGCAGCCTCTTTGTTTGAAACATTAGCTTGTCACGTCAGTTGGAAACATGTTATTTTACAATAATCAAAAAGTGGTAACATAAAAAATGGGATTCAAGTGGGCACGGTTCATTCTTCTACAAAGCAACATTTGATGACGGTAAGTTGTTATCACTGTACTTTATCCTGAAATCTGCAGAAAATAACTGGATTAGCCATTATGCCAGGATAAAGGATCTCAAAGTACTGACAGAGGGGTCAATAATCCTGCCCCCTCCATATTGCTAAAGCTAGGGGTCATGAAGAAATAGGAAGGGATTTCCAAGAGAAAGTGGGTGGTCCTGTTATGGGAAAGAGGTGCCCAGTGTAGAAGAGCATGACAGCTATGATTCTTCATGCTCTGCACTGGAATGACATATCTGTGTAAAGCTGCTCACACTAACAAGTGTTTGGAGGACCAAGACCCTAATTAGTGAGATTTCAAGTAACCATGCCATTACACTGTACATTTCTGCCACAAATCCAAAAACATTAATAAGAAAAGCCACAGGGTAAAATCCAGCCCGACAGAAGTTGATGGTGAAGGGGCCGGTATTTCACTTACAGTGCTACCAGAGCATGCATCAGAATTAACATGTTGTCACTCCATTGGCCAATAAAAGAAATCATTATTTCAATAAAATTATTTCAGATATATTTTTCTAGATTACTACAGATTTCAACTACCACAATACATGGACAAGCCAATTAGCAACTCTTTCATGGCCTAACTCAACGGCCGTTGAATTCAGTGGGAAGACCCCCATTGGCTTTCCTGGATGATGTCTAGGGCCCATTGCTCCTTGAATCCCATTTTTATGATACCGTGAAACAAGAGCTACAATACTCATGAAAGAAAAAAAAAATTAAAACTCAGAAACAGCAACAACAACAAACCCAAAAAACAAATAAGCCCCCTAGGATGCATCCCCACGTGCATTTCCCTGGGGACAATTATCAGCGGCACATACTTGCGCCAATGCTAGTTGTCCCCTGGCACGCTACTGGACATGTACTCTGGCACATGGCAGATTGTCCTGGGTGGTGTAAGGGAGGCTGGGGCCCCAGCAGCCTTACCTGGGGTCCTGGGGGCTACCCAGGGCTGCAGTGGTGGTGATCTGGGCATGCAGAGCTTAGCTGGCAATCAGATCATGGTTCTGGCCAGCCAGGCTCTGGTGTGGCGTGTGCTGCAGCCGCGTGCGCCATGCCACTTTTTTTGGTGTGGTTTTTTTTTTTGGACACTGGGATCTCACTGTCAAAACACATCCACCACAATACAAATGAGCAGTGTGGCAAATGCTTGTGGAGATGCATCCCTGGAGTTTGCTCTTTAATCCATGCTTACAATAACAATCAGTTAACAGGTGAAGATCCACTGTATTGATTTTTGGAAAAAAAAAGTCTGCAAGACAAACTCCCCAGTACGACATTTCTTATTGGTTTCCCTCCCCTCACTGCATAGAAGTACCTATGTGAACATTTACATTTCTCTAAACACCCACATAATTCAGAAGTCTGGGTTGCACTGCAGAAGCAAACCACACAGGATATATCATATATATGCCATTACAGTGCTGTAGACTCCTATAGCATTGGTAGTTTACATCACCACCAATTTTTCTTCCACTTAAATACAATTTAAATAGGTGTAGCTTTCTAGGTTTGTAAAAATAGAATGAAAAATTTCCTTGGAACTTTTTGATTCTTTTTTCTCTTTTGATAAAAAAGGTAGAAGTTACCTTAAAAACTACCCTTGATTTTTTTTCCACTTTTCAAGTAGGATATCGGAGCTGTTGTTGTTAGTGTTGACTACAAAATGGTACTATATGGAGCCTAAACTTTGGTTAATTTTTTTCCCCTATAAAACGTTTAATTTAGGGTTTCTAACTTTAAAAAAAATATATCTTGTTGCACAAATATAAAAGGCACATGTAAACCATTGAAAGAAAAATAGTCCACTTCTCTCTCATGGTTTAAATAAAAACCAGCATTCAGAAATGACAACAGCAAAGTCGTGTTTAAAACAAACAAGCCAAGAACAAACAAATGGCTAAAAAAAAAAGGCCATTTTTTTGCTGGAGTTTCCAGTTGGAACCGTGTTCCTTCTCTTGTTATGGCTGTATAAGACACTACATTAAAAAAAAAAAAAAAAAAATCAGAGATGAAGGATTTTCTCCAGATTTCTAGATGCTCTGAATGCAAACTGCTGCAAGGTCAGAGGCTGCTGTTACATCAGGCCAGTCAGGTGCAACCCGCCTGTCCATAATACAACATGGGCCTAGAAATAACACAGGGAATATAAGAGCTGGTTTGAAGAAAGGACTGATAGTGAAATATGTGAACTTGTTCCTCTGAGGTAATCCTTACTGAGCTGTTTGCAGCCACCCAGAAGTTGTTCTCACCTCTCCTCTTCTGGACCTCTCTGGCTTACTCAAGGAAAGCACGGGCATGCATCCAGCAACTCCTAGAAAGCAACGATCTGGTTTCCTTTAGCTGCAAGAGGCAGCTCTCTCCCCAATATTTCAGCATTTAATCCTCCCCTTCATTCCCTATCTCAGCAGATCATGTATGGCCCACAATTGATTCCTATGTCCCCGAGATCTGTATTCTCAAATGAGGCAATCAAGTTCAGTCTGGAAGGAGTACTGTTCTGCTCGGTGGCCACCGCAGTAGTGAGATGCTCCTAATCAACTGCAGGTGCAGACATTCAAAGCTGCCCAGCTCCTGGATCATCCTCACTTTGCCCCTTTCCGTGCTTCGGTACATGCCCTGTGTACTGGAAATTGCAGTCACAAATCCCTTTCTCTGGGAAGGGTCATCTGCCCTTGAAAAGATGTATTTTGTTAACAGCAGCAAGAGTCGAAGTTATATTGGATTCAAAATCCCCATCGTGGACTCCGGTTTGTCGGAAAGCCCCTGCTGACGGGTTGTTCTCCCAGTAGTGATGCCAATGCCCTTTGCTGTTTGCACCGAAACCATACAAATTCACCTAGCAAGGGAGAGAATCAAAAAGTGACAGTGTCAGAGTTTGCCCTCGGTGCTGTGAGGTCTTAACTCAGTTTTGGGAGAAACTTCCATGGTTTCTGTACAGTGGTAGCACCATGGAGTCTCGACCCCAGGCCAGCACCCCTTTTTGGTGCTGAGCACACAGAGCAGAAAACGATGTCTTTCTCCAAAGGGATTGCACCAGAAGTAAACCATGCTGAGACCTTTTCTACACCTGGATCTTCAGAGAAACCTATTGCTACCTGTCTCGGATTCCCCTCTCTCTTAGTGACGAAGGAAAGCAAGTGGTCATGACTTTCTGACACCAACTCCGAGCAGATCATAACCCCTGTCTTTGGGAACCCCTCTCTGTTGAATGCAGACCTCAGAAATACAAGAGACCCTTGCTTTCTCTCTTTACTGTGTATATATATAGTTTTCAAGATGATACTTCTTGTCCAGTCGTAGCTAGGTGTCTGTGGCTGGAGAGGCATTGATGCCCAGTGACAAGAGGGGTACTCTGTTGGCACTGCGGGTCAAATCACAGCTCCTGCTCTGCTCTTGGTCAGGTATTGGTGTTTGTGGGAGGCCTGAATGGATGGGACTGTAAGGACTCTATCCTATGCACATTTTCTTTCAAACAGTGACTCTCAACTGCGTTTGTTTTGTAGCACAACAGGAATATCTAGTGGCAGGATAGTCTATCAATTTGGGTTTCTCCATAAATATATCTTAAGGGGCAGGGTGAAATTAGGATCTGGTTTTTCATACAAGGGATTTTTGATTTTTTAACACGTAGAGACATTAATGTACACATGGAAGAGAAAAGTGTCTTTTACGGGGGAGAGTCTGCTGATACATTCCTGTTAGAGTTCAAGGCCCCTGGCCTTTCAAGCCCACTCCCTCCCAACTTCCAAAGAGGAAACACAATTCCCCTGATATTTTGAAACCCACATCTCATCCTCAATTCATTTTTTTCCTAAGAAGAAAATCAGGAAAAGAAGAGCTGCTCTGTGCAGGTAGGGCACAAAGTGGAAAGGCAGTTTCTTTAAAACCATCCCGGTGCTCCCCCTGAATTTGGAGATGGTCAGGAACGAGTTCATCACCATGTGTCAACTGCAGCAGCCTCAGGGTTGGCCTAACTTACACCATCTGCTAACAGTCCCCCTTGGGCTACCCCCTCACTGGGGATTTCTGGAGCAGTGTCCTCTAGACATACCTCCTTCTACCTGGTCGGGGGTGGGAAGAGGTGGTATACACCAGCTATGAAAACTGGAAAAGACCGGAGGCTTGAAAATTGAATCTTAAATCTGTACCAGGCAGGGATTCTCCTACAAGATGAGACTCCTATGAAAGAGTTGGCAGAAGGTGACAGATGGTTAACAAAGTCCTGACCATTACTGGTTCATTGTATTTGGAAGTGGCCCAGTCTAAAAATAGCCTATGGGATTTGCTGGTCTTCTTAAAGATAGGGACCCACTGGCATTTTATTTTAGGGGGACTTGGGAAAGTTTTGTAAGGAAATTACAAAGATACAATATAAAGGACTTGTGACTGGGCAAAAAGCACACAAACACTAGACAGGGCAGAGTTTACTGAAGTGTGAGCTCATTAAACAGACTTAGAAAGAGGTGGAGAAAGTCTCAACAGGACCACAAATTGTTAGGTTCAGCACCTCAGCTAGCCTAAATCAACAAAGCTTTGTTGGCTTCATTTTATGTCAGGGATGTGGCCATTGCCCAGGTTTATCCAAAGATAGTGGAATGACCAAAAGAGATGGGTAAAGGTGAGCAAACAGTGCAGAAACCTCATGCTGGCATCTCAGCGAGACATGATTTACAGAGTCGGATACTATTCCATTGATCAGATGCCCTCATTAAATGCAATCCTATTTTACTGTTCAAATCCCTGAAAACCCTGAATTTTTATTTTTGGTAAGATGCTGTTATCTTAGCCTTACAACCAAGTTATAAAAAAGCAGTGAGGAGGAGGAAGACCTTCCCACCTTCTGAATGACCTTCTTTGCAGGGACTCAAGCAGAATGGATGCTATCGCACTCAGGTGCCTAAGCGGGGGAACAGGACCTAGGCCACAGCGCTAGAGTCTATCAGGTTATCGATGTATGTTAAATTCTGAAAGGAAACAGCCTTTACCTCATCACAGACGTGGAGAGCAAATACGACCGACAGGATGCCTGTGGAGGGGTATCTTCCATGGCGTTGCAGCCAGTGGTCAAACACATACTTGAGGAAATCTGGGTGATAGACCAGGATCTAGGGAGAGTTGGAGAGAGATGTTGGTTAGCAAAATTGTTTAGGAAAATAACAACAGCCATCTCCCAAAGGGGCTATGAGGTAGGGGGGAGGGAAAGAAAGGGAAGGGACATAAAAAAGTGTCACAGTTAAATCCATGGTCTAGCCCCTCCTGGTCCTGTAGGTTTTGCAGGCTCTTGGGTTGCGTTGCTCCACTCACTCACATGAATACCAGTTGAAATATTGGAGTCCAGGAAGAAAGAGAACCAGGAACTCAGGTTTTCCTGGTCCTGTGAAAAGGTGGCAGCTACAGATTTCACCCTGGACTGCAGCAGTAGTAAGTACTGGGCCCTGGTGTGGGGAAGGTAAGCTTCTGCTCCAGAATTTGGCAGGGAAGGAGTGAGTTCTTGTAGCTGGCATGCCCATGTCTTATTGCTACCATCCATAGAAAGATGGAGCCCATTGCCACTCTCCCTTCCTGGCGAGCCCAGTCCAATGGACTATGGGGCCAGGTGTGAACTTCAAGTCTGTTGAAGTCAGTTCTGTCCATGACCGTTTACTTCACCTGGGAATCTGGCCCTGGATTTCTATTCCTGCCCAAGCCTCGGTCTCACGGTGTGGTTGCCAGCAAGTCCCTTACCCCTTCTCTGACTTCTTGTCACACACAGATCACACTCGCCTGTCTCCCAGGGGAATTATGGGTCAGATGAATCCAGGCATCCCTCTCAAGAGAAGAGTGTAGTTGCAACAATTTGGGAATTTGTGTTGAATAGAAGTTCAAGGGTTTAAATATACAAAAGTGGAGGCACCGCTTTCATTTAACCCACAAAGGCTACCACCTAAGTCCTACCTAAAGGGGTGCCACCTAGGAAGTGGAATACCTAGTTTAACTTCTTCCTCTGACTGTGGAGCTATGAACCTATGTCTTCCCTGGGGTGGAGACTGGCACCCAGTAGGCGCCGGGCTACTCGAGACTCTCACTTAATGGCTAAGTAGCTTACACAAAGTAGAGCAGCTCTCACAGGAGATGTGGAGAGCACATGCACCAGAAGACCCCACCAAATTGGCATTAGGACAGCCCCCAAGAGGTGGGGGCACCTCAGGTCTGATCCCTCCTCTGAACCAGGCGAAGAGAAGATTTTCCATTCCAGCCCCGCTCTACCCTCCCGAGCTGCCTGTAGAGAGAGCCTGGGTAACCAGGCAAGCCGATTAGCTGCAGGGCTCTCATTATGGAGTCAGGGGTTAATTACTGATATCTGCATGCAATCCCTTCTCATGGGGGGGGGCGGGTTCTGCGTCACACCCCCATTTACTGTCCTATTACCTAGATGTTCAGACTACAGGGATGCTCAGCTGTGGTTATCTGCTAGGACACTGCACACAGCCCCTGGTCATCCTGAATCTGCCTTAAAATCTGCTGTGATTTCTTCTCTAAGACCATCTCTGTTTGCCCTTTCGTGGATGGGGTGACTATGGGAGGTGAAGCTGAAAACAGCTGAAAATGTGTCACTTCCTTCCTGACTTCCTCAGCATGGTTTTGGGGCAGGGAACTCTGAACAGGACTGTTAGGGTTAGCCATTAGAGAACTTGGTACATCAATTTTATGTACCTGGGAATGGCTTGTACTTTTTCATCCATTTGTTTGTGTCCTATAATGATGATGCTTTAACATAGGGATGTCAAACTCATCTGGTGCCAGAGGCCAGTCCATAGGCTGGATCAGGCCCATGGACCCCCATGCATGCCAGATCTAGCACACATGTTGCTTTTTCTGGCCAGTCCAGGATTACACCACATGTAGCACCTGCGTGGGCCAGTCCAGGACATGTGCTGAACATGGCACCTACCCTGGACTGGCTGGGGTGGGCACCTCATGCAGCACGGGTCCTGGACTGGCCAGAGTGGGGTACTGCATGTGTGCAGTGCGAGGCCTGGGCCAGCTGGAGTGAGTGCCGTGTGGGGTGCGCACCCTGTTCCCAACAGGCAGGGCTTAACTCTTCCATTATTCCTCTACTCATAGATGGAGAACCAAGGCACGGGGAGATACGGTGATCCACTCAAGGTCATGCTTGCAGTCTGTGGTAGACTCCAAGTCCCCTGACAGAAACATGCTTGAACCACCACCTGCTGCTTTCACGCATGTTTCTACAGGAGTGCTCTACAGCAGTGAAAGCGCCGTGCCTTATGTGCAGCATGAAAACCGATTCATGGTCTATGCTTTAATGCAAGGTATCCTAATGTATGCTCTAATGCAAAGTATCATCATGTATGCACCATCAATTTCTAATTTATTTTCTATGTGCAAAAAATTAGATACTGGGTTCAGGTTCAGGAGCCTTTAACCTTTTTCCTGTATTGGAGAACAGGGCACAATGCATAGTAATGGCATATTAACACTTGACTTACTCTGCAAGAAAAGGAGTATCTGTAAATCCACTGTCCATTCCTGAAGGGCACCTGGAATGCTATGGCTCTGGACTCTTGTTAGTAGTTTTGGGGAGAGATTTTCAAAAGTGCCTTGCCTAAGGGGTTTAGGAGCACAAGCTCCATTGAATGTTGATAAAAGAGAGGGGAAGAAGGACACCCTTATTTCCTTAAGAGCTATTACAACAGGCAGCCCGTACACTCCTTTAGGCAGGAGACAATTTTGAATCTCAGATGATTTTGAGTCTCCTGCTTAAAGGAACCTGTGTTTGAAGGGCAACCTACTGAAACGACTACATTAAAATACAAGTTGCATTGCCCCCCTCCCCTGTATCAGTACCCACATTTATTGCTCACAAATCAAGCTTTGTCACAATGGATTGGGAACACAAAAGACCAGACCAGGTGTATGCTATGCCTGGTCTGAATCTTGCCTCCAGAAACAGTCTGGGGTCTGATCATTCGAAGTAGGCTAGATGAACCATAGCGTAATTGTTCAGTAACACATGGGAGTAGGGATTGCTTCCTGACCACTGTGGTGTTCAGTCTCCTGAAGCAGAAGATATGACCACCTTTGAGCTTCTCATGGTCACGAATTCCCCAGACTGGATATGTGCTCTGCTCCAAGGGCCGTGGAAATCAATAGGAGCTTGCAGGTTTTGGATTAGATCTGGTATGAGCGGCACTTCTTTATTTAACTGTCTTCTTATTGTGAGCAACAGAAGAGTTTTTGAAAACAAGCATACCAGTGTCTGGGGCTGACCCTTAACATCAGAAAAATAAAGTGCTTCACCAGCTTGCTCTGGGCCAATTAACTCCGCCAGCAAAGATCTTCACTGACGAGAGGTGCTGGAGAGTGACCTCAGCAGCAGCGTTCCCTCTAGGCTGTGTGGTGTGCACAGCTGTGCAGGCACGCTCATGCCGCACTGCCAGGTGCGGCTGCGCGGCCACACATGCCACACAGCTTAGAGGGAACGCTGCTCAGCAGTAGAGGTGCACCGATGCTGGTCCATATCAGATCAGCACCAGTAAAAGGAAAATTGACATTATCGGGCATCGGCTTTTTTTGGCCGGCATAGCCAATAATGTCACTGATAAATGCCGTGTGCACAGCCGCAGCATGCACGTGGCCAGGAGTGCAGCCCTGCAGCTTGGAGAGCAGCATCCGCCCAGCGAGTTAGGGGAGTGTAGGGGAGGGAAGGGCCGTGGGGAGGGGGGCAGATCAAGGGCCCCACAGTGGGGGAGGGGCAGCGGCAGGCACTGCCCAGCCGGGGCATGGCACAGGACGGAGCTGTTGGTGGCTTGTCCAGGGGACACAGGCAAGGGGGTGAGCTCCCTGCTGCTGCGCACACCCCCGGAGAAGGCATGGGGACATGTGCCCCCCACATTTGTGTGCGGGCTGAGGGCAGGCTGTCCTCTGCAGGCTTGGGGCCAGGAGCTGCGCCAACTTCTTCCTGGCAGTGGGGGGGGGGCCTGGGCCAGAGCTGCATTCAGGGTGGGCAGGGGCAGGGCAGGCAGCGGCGGTGCTGGGAGGGGGCTATGGGGGGGGCTACAGCCACCCCAAAATTTGCTGTTGGCCCCCTGCCAGTACCCCACTGCTGCCCACCCATGCTTGCCCTGAGCGCAGCCCTCCCCCCCACACTGAGAAGAGGCCAGCGCAGCCCCTGGCCTTGAGCCTGCAGTGGGCATCCCACCCTCGCCCCATGCACAAATCCATGGGACACATGCCCCTCACATCTCCCCCAGGGGTGCAGGGTGGTGGGGCGCTACTGCCCCCCCGCTTCCTGCCCCCCAGACAAGCTGCCCGTGGCTCCACCCTGCCCTGCCCGGCTGGGCAGCGCCTGCCCCTGCCCCAGCCCCACTCTCTCCCTCACCATGGGGGCCTCGATCTGCCCCCCCACGCCCCGTCCTTCCCCTATGCCCCTTCCCCCCTGCAAACTTACCAGCTGGATGTTGGTCTGCCAGCCTCCGGGCTGCATATCAGATATTGGATTGGCATCGGCTGATATGGCTGGTTAATAATCGGCTGTCAGTGTCAGCCAAAAAAATCTTTAATCGGTGCACCCCTACTCAGCAGCCATCTCTCAAAAGGCCAGCATCGACAAGGAGATCTAGTATAGGATCTGATGTGCCAGCTCTGCCTTCAGAAGACTATCATCATGTGTTCAATGAACACGACATCAGGACGTGAACCAAGTTCCTGTTACAGAAGGCTGTGGTAATCCCAACCCTACAGCTGCGAAGCATGGGTGACTGGAAGCCTGGAACGGCTTCGCCAACCAGCGCGACCTCCAGAAGATCCTGACTAATGCGAGCACCACCAGCATCGAAGCACTGGTTATTCAACACCAGTTGCGATGGACAGGGCATGGTGTGCCATGTCCGACGTACGTTTACCAGCACAACTGCTATAGTGCCAACTCAGCCAAGGACAAAGGACAAGGGGGGGGGGCAGAGAAAATGCTTCTAGGACAACCTCACGGTGAACATTAAAAAGTGTGGCATTGACAGCACAAATTGGGAAAAACTAGCCTGGGACATGGCTACATGAGAGAAAGTACATATTACTCTGAGAAAAGCCATCTTGCCCTGGAGGCAGAAAAACAATAGAAATGGAAGAAAAGGAAACAAGATCGATAAATCTGCAGTTCCACCTTCTCTTTAACCACCACTGGTGGCGTCTGCGGCTCTAGGATCCGCCGTCTTAGCCATCAACAAACTTATCTACAACTCTTTACTTGACTCGTGGGAGCGATCATCCTTGACCGTGAGGGATCCCCAGTGAGGATACTTGTGAGCAAAGGCAGAGTACTTGAAAAAAAGGTAATCGGCCTTTGAGTTCAAGCAGCTGGATTAATAAAAGCCAGGGATAATTGCTAATGGGACACTAAACCCTGTTCAATGCTTAAAGCATTGCAGTTCTAAGATCTGCTAGTTTACGTTAAGAAGAAATCTAGACACTGTTGCTTGGGGTCAGACTAATGAGCCAGCTAATCTCATCTTCTGTCTTTGATCGGTATCAGAGGAAGCCACTAAATCCTCATAATGGGCAATAATGTAATGACTTGGTCATGCGAGAACTACCTCAGTTAGTTATTGGCAAGATTATCCCCCAAACATGAGGCCATATAGTCTTAGCCTTGCTAATGTTGTTGCTGTGGGTATCTGTATCACTTGCGTTATTCATTATTAATATCTAATCATTCTTTGCATCCTATCAATCTTTTAGGCCTAAGAGTATTTTACGGCAGTGAGTTCATTAATGAAGAGAATGAAAAACAAAACATAATTCACCTTTTCTTTCTTCACTTTGATTTTGCGAGGAACTGGAACATACGTGCTGTTAAAGAAGAGAATACCCGAATCAGTGAAAGTCAAATGGGATATACACTTTAAAGTGAGGAAAGCATATCATTAAAATCAATCAGCAAAGTCAATCACTGCAACCAGCACAAGACCAATACATGTATCATACCTGAGAACGATAAATGTAACAAACGCTGGAAATGTAGCGCCATTTCAGCATCTCATTCAATAATTAATAACTCAAATGAATTGCACGTTAATGGCTCAGGTTGCTTTCAGCCTTGTGCTTGGCAAAAATATATTTCACCACTAGGAGGAGACTCCTTCCCTCTTAACAGCCCTGGGTGAGGATTCACTGCTTTCAAAGTAAAGGCATTTTTCATGTATAATGGCATTTTCCTGCCTCCTTCCACCCACATGGGGGTGGAATATGGCCCGTCCGCCATCCCACCAGCATGTCACTCCTCTCTTCTTAAACAAATGGGGCAGGCGCAGAAAGTTGCCGGGGGCTTGTAATGTAAAACTGCAGCTCACGCTCGTGATGCTGTCAAGCTCAGAGCCCCGTCTTGGAAAAGAAAAGCCTGTTCCCCTCCACATCACATGCATGGTCCCGTCTGGCAGGATGCAGCTGTGCCAGGTCACGTGTGTGCTGGGTTGTAGATACAAACACACAGAAAAAAAGTCTGGGGGGGCGGGGGTTTCCTGAAGTCAGAGAGTCCTGCAGCGCTCAGTTTGTGGCTGTTCAGAGCACACCTATGGGTACAGGCTGGAGCTTTTACTTACACAGAAGACGGGTCCTTGCTCTGAAGTGAAAAGCGCCATGGGAATCTTTTCTTCCTATATGTACTTTAACTTTTCCAAGTTTTTACTCTTGCCTACCTCCATCTCTTTATTCAGCCCCTGCCCATTAGCATTTGTGTTTAAGTCTTTCCTACATACCGGGTGTTTTCCAACATCTGCTGCTTCCCAGTCATTTCCTTGGACTGCAATTCCTTCCCAACCCTCTTGTCTGCTCTTTGAACCCTTCCCCACTGCAACCAGAATTTCCACCTCTCTGTGTAGCAGTGTCTGTTACCCAGGCCACAGAGGGCCAGATTTTCAGAAGAGCCCAGTTCCCAAAATGCCTCTTAGCTTAATTCATCCTGGAGTTGTGGGAGAATTCAGCATTTCCAAATATCCGTCTAACCCCCTTGAGACTGTGGCAGCGTGGCATGTCGTGTTGCCTTTGGTATCCTGAATCCTCCAAAAATCTTGTACTCCTCCTCATATCCCCTGCCCCTCATCCTTCTGGTACCACTTTTGGTAGCTAGCCTCAGTCCCACTGGCCATATAGGCTCAGCTAACCTCAGTCCCACTGACCTTGTTGGCAACTCTATGGTCTTTTTAAAGAGATGAAGGCAGGGGGCTGGACTTGATGATCTGTTTAGGTCCCTTCCAACCCGAGCTACTATGATACTATGAAAGAACAAGCCAATAGCCATGTTTTGTGGGTAACCAGCCAGGTATCAATCGAGCCCAAAGCCAACCCTATGCTATAGTCTAACCATCTCATCATTTATCACATATCCATCTTTTTGCACCACCTAAGTGGTGATGAGACCTATGGATCTGCTCAATCTATTGTTAAAGAGAAACATAAGCAGGGACTGAAGGAAAAAGCGTTCACATTGGAGAGGGATTTTTCCAACCAGTGTGACCAGCCTGCAGTCCTCAGGCTGAAATCCCATAAGATGATGTAAAGGAGAAGGGATTATCTGTTTGGAGAAGCAGCCAGGCTTTAGTTATGGCTTTTGAGGTGCAGCCAGAGCCACTCTGTGCTACAGGAGGACAATAAAAGCAATCCAATGATGGGGGCTGAGACGTCCAAAGGCACATGTGTCCAAAATGCATTCTCTTAGCTGTGTTTTCAGAGCACGACACAGTGGGTACCCAAGGGACTCCTACCCTTGCAGCCTCCTCTATTTATCCGTGGAGTTCAGGGAGGTACCTGCAAGCAAAAGCCCTGGTCTTATGGCCACCAGGTGCTGCCTGGCAGATGTGCGCCTTGCAAGCTCTTTGAAAACTGGGGCAATGGCTGCTTTGAAATATAACGGAGGCACCTCCAGCGGCTGCTTCTGTGAGGTTTATTGTTATGCAAATATTGGTTAGCTGATGGTGTTTTTCAAAGCACCGTAATACAAGGAAACAGCACTCTATGAATTAATAAACAACAACAACAACTAATTTACTCCTCACTCAAAGCCTATTGTTCAACGAGGCAGATTAAAGGATTGCACGATGTTTTGTAATAATCCGCACAAAGCTGCAGGCGGAGGGCCCAGCTGCCTTCAGGCACAAGACTCGAGTAACCCTAGGCACTGCACTCGCGGGGCATAACTAAGGGCCCGATCCAAAGCCCACATCAATCAGCTGGAAGCTTCCCATTGGTGTCAGCAGGTTTAGTTAAATAGCATAATTATCATCAAGAGAACTTGCTCAAAATCTCATAAAAATGACAGAGGCTTTGTTTTGCTCCTTTTCAAAATGGACTGGGTTTTTTTTTTTCCTCTCCCTTCCATATTTTCTGCTTTTTAACTGAAGCTTTTGTTTAAAAAACAACAACTGGTATTTTCCCTGAACTTGGAAAGGGAATTTTCACTCTTAAAAATCCCCAAGCACGTGACTGCATTTACAGAGAAAAAGTGACATGAGCAAAAGCAACCATATAATTAGGAGGAAAAAAAAAATACAGGACGTTTTGAGAAAATGTAAACTAATCTGCAAAAAAGTTTTCATTTTTGGAAAAAAGACCATAATTTGCCAAATCGCACCTCTCCTCCCCATCTTTTCCTCAGAAAAAAGCCAAGCAGCTCTGATCACTGGTGGGTGGAAGCATTTGTTTGCACATTTTAAGTCTTTCCTAGTTTTCTGTGACTCAGGCAGCGACCTTAGGGAAAACGCTGAAACATTTCACAATTCCTCTTAACAAGAAACTGCTTGACAGAGGCTTTGCCCTCTGTGTAGAGCAGGGAAAGAGGAGGTCGCCGTTGCTGGGTATTCCTGAATGACCCCATGGGGTCGTGACTTATAACCTGCCGTCCTCGGTTGCCCAGAACCGTGACAGCCCAGCATAAGGGAGGGGATGTGGACCGCTAATGGATGGGTGGAAGTGAATGAGGTCAGTTCCCATTCCTAGTCCCACTATCAGCATAATTAGTCACTGGGACAGATGTCCATTAAGCTCTACTATCAGGAAGAAAATCTAGGGGACTGAGACTATAGGAATGTGATCCTGATAGCAAATAAAAATATAATGAATCATATAACTCAGCTATGAAAAAGGCACTGGAAGCAAAGACATGTCCTGTATACAAGATAACAACTAGCTGTTATTGGGTCCATTTTCAACAAAGTAATTAGTTTCAGCCGGCCCCCGAATCCTGAGGAAATGCAACAGGGATCAGGGAGCAGCAATTTCCCCCTCACCAGGGGTATCTGAGACACAAGGGGAGGGAGAGCAAGAGACTCAGGGCGTGTGGGGGACACGGTGTTATTGTCCATTTGTTCCCTGCCTGCCCTGCTCTTTCGTCCTTACTTCTGAGTAATGAAGAAAAACAGAGATCTGCCAGAGGCCTCATGCCTCAGCAGAGATGATGCAGAGCTACTTGCTCTGAGCTAGAGACCCCATTTGCAGGTCCTAGGTCCAAGCATTTATAATCCTCGAACACAAATCTTGGCTCTCTTCCCATTCCTTAGTGATGTCCATCAAGCCTGACCGACACAAGCCTTTCTCAATTGCCCCGATACCCCTTTCATTTCATCATTTGCCTCTGCACGGCTTGTGGGGAGAACCATCCGTCTCCCCACTCTGTGTGCTCTTTCTGAAGGTAGGGATGAAGCGGTGCCCGAGGCTCTGCTTGTGGCCTCGGTCCAGCAGACTGGCTGTGGTGGGAGTCCATGGGCCTGCTCTCTAGGACCTTCTCGCATGAACTTGACCGGTCCCCTGCTCCGGTGGGTCTCCCACGGCAGCTCACATCCTGCTCAGCATAAGCTCAGAAAGGGGCTCTTCAATAGCCGAGTCCCTCCTTGCACCCTCAGGTGATGTTGCAATGATCTTTGTGTGTTTGTGCGAGACAGCGATAGGCTGCTTTTGCCTGCCCACACACAGCCCCCAGGATCCCTGGGCACTAGGGCTCCCTGGGGCTCAAAACTGGCTTTCAACAAGCAGCACATCCCCAGCAAGCTCTGTTTTCACCAGGAAGGAGGTAAACAGGGCAGCTTTGAACCCATCCCCTGTGCTCTCTGTCTCCAGACTCTGGAGCCTTCCTGAGCCACGTGGGACAGTGGAAACACACGTAAAATCAGATCTTCTCCTTGCACCTCTCCTCTTTGCTGCGACAGCCCCCGTCTCCTCCCCATTTCGTGGACCTGCAATTAGCCGCAGCTCTAATCTAGTCCTGTCCTGAATGAACTGTCTGCCTGGATATTCAGGTTCTGATATGGGATCTCGCCAGGCTATTTGAATGGGAAACAATTTCCCACCAGGAAATTAAAAATGCACAAGAAAGATGTCCCAAACACTGAGTTTGCTGAGGGAGGCAGGAAGGAGGGAAGGGAGGAGAGGACAGAATTGACAGGGAACAGGAGATGAATGGAGGGGAGACTGAGTCCAAAGAAACTCTCCAGTTAGATTAACCCATCAGCAGGACATCCCCTCCTTGTACTGCAGCTGAGCTTTTCAAGCTAGAACAGGGGCGGGCAATTATTTCAGGCAGAGGGCCGCTTACTGACTTTTGGCAAGCCATCGAGGACTGCATGACAGGCAGCTAAGGGCAGATAAATATTATTATAAATTTTTTAGGGGCCCTGCAGGCCAGATAGAATGGCTTGGCAGGCCGCATCCGGCCCGCGGGCTGCATTTTGCCCACCCCTGAGCTAGCATGATACTGTGGGGCAGAGCCTGCTGCAATACCCACATGTGGCTCCATGCAGGGAAACCCTCCAAATGTTAAACCACTTCACTCTCTCAACACCCCAGGGGTGCAGGCTAATAAGGGAATTTTGTCCTTTCTTTTCAGAAGTCAAAACAGATGTTAGGCAGCATGTGGCCCTGGCCTAATGAGCTGAATCAAATGGTTTGGGGTCTCCACATGCCTCTGCTGTAGATACGCTCCTTCCTTCATGCCACATCCATCATACCAACCCAATAACGGTGTTGACGGAGTTGTCGATTTTAAGTATTTTGATGCGAGACACAACGGGCACATTTCCCCTGTGGGTCCACAGCAAGAGACTTAAATGACCTGCTGAAAGTCAATGGCAGGGCACGAGGCAGGGGAAAGATCAGTGGCAGGATGCCACTTGAAGAGCAAGGCACTGAACCTAGGTGTAGGCTAGCACCTTGGCCACTGGGCCATCCTCCTTGTCTGGTCAGGTGCTGTATGACCTTCAGTAAGTTCCCATACCTCGGTGTGGCTCAGTTCCCTCATCTTAAAATAGGAATGATAATGTTGAGAAGTGTGTGATGTGGCCAATAAGCCTTGTCAGGCAGCAGCAAAGTATTAAGCGGGCAGCCAGCTGCTGCCCAGTTGGTACATAAACCCATGATGGCCGCAGAGAGGCAGGGAGATGCTCAGGCTGAAAGCCAGCCAGACAGAGGCCCAGCTGGCTCGACCGCCGACTGACTTGGAACAGGCCAGCTAAAGGCAGTCAGGATGAAGAATGGACAGTCTGATGACAGGCAGGGGCCTGGAGGGCTATACATCTGGAGGAACTTATGAGTTTGGATGATGTACAGCCCTAACCCAGGGAAACTTATTCAGATCTGGGGTAGAATTACTCTGGGAGAAATTAGGGATAAAGCTACACTGATATAAGTACACCAGTGTAGATGTCATCTGTCTGCAGCAGATCATGAGCTAGACTTTTTCTTGAGGCAAACTATAAGTTACCTGCTCCCCTGCTACCAAATGCTGAAGCACTGTAACAACAACGTGTTGTGTGCAACTACCTCTGGATAGCTGCAAGCCTGTCTCCTCTGCATCCCAAGTGTGATTTATATTGCTGTACGCAACTGCTACAAATTACGCTGGCGTTAATATGGCATCTCTCCAGGCCCTGAGAAGCTAATGGAAGCCAGTAGCTTCTCCCTCCTTTTGAACTAGATCAGAAGTGTCAAACTCATTTAGTAGCCCCGAGGCAGGATCCAGACTGTGCAGCTCCTCGCAGGCCAGATCTACATCCAGCTCCAGGGTCAGGGTGAGCTGGAAGGTGTCTCAGAGAGCCACAGGCCTTAATGCTGCTGTCACTTGTATCCCAGTCCTGCTAGGAACCCCACGGGCCAGATGACAGCTCCATCTGAAGACCAGATGTTTGATACCCCTGGACTGGACCGACGCTATGGACTTGAAACCGCTCTGGGGCCAAGGAGAAAGTGGTGGGGTGGAGGCAGGCTAGGAGGTGGCAAGCAATGTCACTGGTGGAATTAGACACTAGAAGTCTCCATTTCACCCATCGAGGCGGAGGATGTGTGACCTAGTGGTGTCTCCTCCAGCTGGTGGACTCCATGGGTAGACTTCTAGGCTTGAGGGTCTGAAGGAGAAAACAACACAGTTCCCACCTACTAAATGCTACCTGACAGGAGAGAGGTGTGGAGCAGCCACTATGAGTCACTCTGCCCAAAACAGCTCAGAAAGCCAGCAATTACAGCGGGAAGAGACAGGGACTAGTTATTTATAGTGGCAGCAAACATCCTCTTCCACTTCTCCACTTCTGCTGAGCCGGGGACAAAAGTGGGACTTGTTCTGAACTCCCACACCAACCTCCCCCCACAGTCAGGCTGCTATAAGCAAACAAATCTACGGCCAAACTTGAGGTCTGCAAAACTCCTGGTGGCTTTGCTGGGATCCACAGAGGCATAAACAGAGGGAATTTATCTCAGAGCGGTTTGGTCTGGTCTCTCTGGTGCAATCACACAAGGTGGTAGAGGGGCTCTCCCCGCTTTTTCAGTCTGAGCACCGCTGGCCTCACATTTACTCACTGGTTGATGGTGCCTGTGGTGAGAGCGCTGACAATCCAGCGCAGGTCCAGGGTCTTGAAGGGGATGACAATCATGCTGACATTTTCTGGCAGTTCTTTGAAGCTCTCGGGGTAAACGAAGTGATGGGTCGTTTTGCTCCCGACGTCCGATTCAAACCCAACGGTGGGAGCACGGTTCATCCTGCCACCCAAAAAGAAGAAGAGAGGGAAAAAACATCAGGAGGAGAATTGCATCTGTTGTTTCCCCGGGTGCTTGCTGGGGAGGAGGGGGGAGAAAAAGAGTCACTGGGCTCAAGTCTCATTTATGTGACATGCAGAATAAAGGGGCTTTAAAGTAGGTTTAATTAGCCAGAGGGGGTAATAAAGAGGCCATCACGTAAGCTGGAATTAGGCACTTGGTTGTTTTCTAATACACGGAAGAATGTGACTGTATATAAGGGGCTGTAATCTGAAGGCAAAATGTGCTCCACTTTCATGAAGTCACATGCAGCACTGGTGTGAAACGGTAAATCTGCCTATCTGATGAGCCCAAGCCATGCCAGAGTACCAAACGCTGGGCATTTCTGCTGTTCTTATTTGCTCTAGTGAGTGCCTTATTCTGCAAGGATTTCAATAGCGTGACTCACAAAGTAAGAGACCGCTATGTGGGAGGCAAAATTGTGCCCGTTGCTAATTAAGGTGAAAGGTCTGTCATTGCTACACACCCTGGCCTCAGTCACACTGACGTCACCAATGCACTAAGATCAAATACAGACTAACTAGATATCACCATGCTTTCAAGGAGATAAGCAGCACTACCATTTTACTGCTGAGAGAAAAGAGACACAAACCAATCGAGTGACTTGCCTGGATCCACACAGTGACCCGGCACCAGATCCCAGACTAAAACCCAGGTTCCTTGGCTCTCAGTCACATGCCCTAATCACTAAACAATGACATTAATCCATGAGCATTAGCAAAGTAAACCTCACACAGTATAAAACTCAGCTGGTTTCAGAGTGTGACAAATTGGAGCGGTCAATCTGGATTCAGTGAAGGGGTGGTTTGAACCTTGAGTGAACCTAGCTCCTTTACAACGGGGACTCCAAATATGGGGCTTTTTTTTTAAACTCTAAACACAGCCGGGCTCCCAAAACATCCCAAGGCTGTGCTTCTTATCTCAGGATGATTAACGTGTCTGGGCCACTGGTACATGTTAGTTTTGGCATGTTCACCTCCTGCCTAGTGGTAACACTAAAGGGCTGGGTCTTCACTGTGGCTGCCTATACATACAGTTCCCAGAGAGCTGCTCTAATTAAAACAGCTTGCCATCACATGTATTAAACCCCTGCGTGTTTCCAAGTGGCCATGGGATGCTTTACCTAAAGCTCATTCGACAAGGTTTAGGGGGTATGGGGGCTTAATACAAGTGATGGCGGGGCATTGAGGCGATGCTGGAACAATTTGAATCAGAACGTGAAGTGGACTCGATTAATCATGAATGATTATTATAACATGAATGAGCACGTCTATAGGCAGCCTGCCTGTGTTTTTACCTCTGGACGGCTGACGTGCTTTAGTCATCTAAAAACACAGCTTGTAGAGCATCGAAGACAGGCATGCCAGCTGCCACTGCTGAATTGAGCATGGCTCTACCTCTCAAGGCTGCACTCAGCACCCTTTGGTTTGTGTATGGCCCCTACTG
>NW_005842014.1:1369813-1372611 GCF_000455745.1 Alligator sinensis
ACACGAATGCAGTCCAGTCAATCCAGAGAGGTGGAAGGGTATTCTCGAGCTGCTCTGGTCTCCACTTGTGTGTGTGCTTGTGTCGGGGGGTGGAGGGATCTTTCAAATTGCTTTCTACAAGCTCTGATGCTTGAGTCCATGACACGCAAATTATTAAAGGAAAGCACACGTTCTCACAAGCCTATTTACACGCCTGAAAATTTAGATCCAAATTCTGCTAGGCTTTCACTCGCATATGGCTCTCTTGAGGTTACAAGTATGTAAGCAAGTCAAGAAGAGCTGCAGTCCATCAGTTAATGGAAGAGCCCTGGATTTAGTTTGGGTGTGACCGAAACTATTCCAGCTCAGTCAGCTGGGCCCTTTATGGTGGAACATTTCTGTCAATGTAAGAAGATGCCAGTGGATAAAAGAAAGGATGGGCTGTTCCTTATGCACTGACATCATGGCAGGTTTCAACGGTCACTGTCCCTTTTTTTGACCCTATCGGGACAAAGTTCCAGGTTCAGTAGAAAGCCCCATGTCATCTCAAAGGCTCTTCCTCCTGGGGGACTGCTAGTCTCTATTGCACCTGAAACAAGGGGCACAGAGATTACAGATAAAAGGATCCAGTTCAAAACCACACAACCATCTCCTCCCTCCCAGTGATAAAGGGTTATTATAAAGGGTTGTCTCTCAAAGCAAATGTTAGGGCATGCTGCTTCCTCATTACCACCATCAAGACAATTCCCTGGGCCTAAAAAGGCCTGCAGTCATGTCTGATTTTACTGATTCGAACGTATCCCAGACGTGACGCAGCACTGGATGGAACATGGGAGCAGTCCAGATATGTCTGGAATGAAATTCAAGTCAATCTTTCCTCTGAGTCAGTAATGAATCAAGAGTGTCGCTAGGAGTTACCATACTGCTCCTGAGACACAAGCAGATCTTCTGACTGCTGTATTCAATAAAGTTCCCCTGGCCGCTTTGCAGAAGCAAGGTCATTAAGCTGGATATCGTGGGTACGCTCCATTTTGGGTAGTTTGATTCTGACTACCTAAATTCCCCTGCCACTCCAGTGTGATATGTTCTTACCATGCCTGGTGATGCCACCTGTTATAAAACAACTACAACTGCCCCGTTGTTTCCTGCCCTGATTTGTGTTTTGGTGTCCACGGTGGAACTGCTTCTGTTCCGCTCCAGAAGTGAATGAACTCTGGGTAGAGGTTATACTAGGGTAAGGGAGGGCAGAATTTGATCCAGGGTATTAGTTTGTAAAAATCGCTTACCAGTATCAAATGCAAATATTGTATTTATTTAAACCATCATATTTGAATGGAAAAGCAGACACAATTAGCCAGCGCCCAGCATCAGTTACAGAGGTTGCCTCTGTTCCAAGCAGACCGAGGCCAGCGTTTGTACAGTTAACGTGTGGGGCCACATTCAACCCTCGTGAAACTAGTGCCACCAGGAGTCACACCAGCTCCCAGTAGCTATACAGGGAACTGAGGGAGCCCAGTGCCATGCAGGATCTGATCCATGTGTGCTTCAAAGAGCAACACAGATTCCCAGGTCTGTGCTCAGGGACGCAGTAATGTGTGTATTGGTAAGGGCTCAACTCTGTTCTCATGGAAGTCAACTTCTAATTACTTCTCTGGGAGTATGATCAGGACTCAAGCCTAAAACTGCACTCTGCCATGCATCCTTCTGCATCCCAGCTGCCTCACAGGATGCAAATCAGGGCTCAGCTGGGCCCTAAAAACACTGGCAAACCTGAAATGATGGAGCCAGGTCCTTCCACCTCCCATGGACTCACCTGAGCACAAAGTCATGGCTGTCTATGTCTTGGCCGTAATGAGACTGCCGGAGGTTCCCGGAGTTCCCCACAACGGCACACCTTCTGCACATGGAAGAGCTTCTCTCCTGCAGCTGACTGCCGTCGCCCGAAATGGTCTCAAACAGCTCCTTGATGGTTTCATTAATATTCTTAGGATTTTTCTCTCCTTGCAGTTTCTGTTGGGAAGAACAGGAGTGCTCTGGGTTATGGACGCTGGGAGCTTCTGGCAGAGGAAGATGCTCTGACTGCTCTCTTTCTGACTGCTACGTAGCTGTGCTAATGGCTTGAGATATGCCGCAACACTTCCTGGACTGAGGAGGACAGGATGGGAGTTCCTGCTCCCCAGAGTTTTTAACCTTATTCCCCACCCCGACTCCCTTCTATATCCTTGCTCTTCCCCTGGTGATTGTGGGACACCTGGCTTTCTCATCCACAAAGCACAGTGCCTCCGGCTCAAGCACCCAGCACTGAATTTAGTTGGACACATACCTCCACTCCCCAGAAGCTTAATCTGGTCTCTGAATCAGATTTCTTCCACTGTGACGGCCTGTTCACACCCCTCCGGTGTGAACGAACAGAGCAGGTGTGGCAGGATGAGCGGAGAGCAGCAGAAGTGCCGGGTGGGCAGAGGCAGCACAAATCCAGGAGGAAGGAGTGGCCAGGATGGGTGGGGAAGAGGGCAGAGCACATGCTGCTCCGGCTCTTCTGGTCTGAGGAGGAGGCGGTTTGTAGCCGAGTGGAGAGCCACTCTAAAGTAGAGCCGTGCCAAGAGCAACCTGATAGGTCTTTGCTGTGTCTCCTGCCTCTAGAAAGCGCCCATTGTCTCTGCAAGGAGATTCCCTGCTAGGGGGGCAGCACGCTACTGCAGGCAGGAGTCGAGGGCCGCATACCATATGCCCCTCCCTAGGGAAGTCGTGCTTCTTTTATTTGGGGACCTGCTCTGGACGAGCTGTTAGTTCAGTAGTGCCTTCATGGAAGAGTACTG
>NW_005842014.1:1372642-1416082 GCF_000455745.1 Alligator sinensis
GGCCTTCCTGTGCCTTTCCTCTTTGCAAGGCAGGACTGGGGCTGCTGCACGACCACCCTCTCATTGACTACATGGACCTTGTGCTCCAAGCAAGCCCCGGCTGCGCTCCGACCAAGAATCAGGGAAGGGGGATAAGGGCCCCTCCTTCTGTTCATGTGCCCAGTACACAGGCCTTGTCTTACAAAAGGGGAACTAAACCCTTAGCCCGCAGGCCAGATCCAGCACCCCACGCTGGATCCCAGAGATCTGGGACCCAGAGATCCCCATGGATTGACGGAGGGGCTCTGCTACCAACGTGGCCCTGAACGCTAGAGTGAGTGTTCATGGTGGCACGGGCTCCCATCCAGGCATGTGAGGTTGAACGCAGGCAGTGTGGTGCATCACACCCTCAGATGCACCTTCACCGCTTTAATTTGGGAGGCACGATTCTAAGCCCCGAGGCCAAGAGTTTAACAAGAGGAGATTAGATTTGTATAGGGATAACAAGAATATGTCTAATCACAGCAGAGATCTATGAAGCGACATAACCCTCAAGTTCAGGTCATAAAGATGCCTCTGATTAAAAGGGTCAGAAAGAACCTCTCCCTCGGGGCAGTTTATTTCCTACCTGGTTTATTATACTTTCCTCTGCAGCCAGGTGCCCTGCACGTTACCGGAGACCAGATTAGTTGGACCACAGGTCTGAGCCATTATGACAGTGCCTTTGCTCCAACATAAGCAGATCCCTTCTCTGACCACCCTCAATATTCCCTGCGGTATTTCAGTGCAGGAAAGGAGGTGGCATGAGCGATTTCTGTACTTCCCCCCATCTTTAGGCTGCCATTCTCCGGAGCGGCACTGTGGAGAAGCCAGTTCCACCATTGGGGGTAAGTGGTGAGACTCATCCAAGACCCAGGAGAAGGCAAGATGCAGAGTAAAGCCAGAGTAGTCGACATTAGCACTGCGCCTGCCCAGCTCATTCTGCCAGGTGGGTGTGCGGGCACGTGCCGAGAGCACAGCTTGGTAACGTGTTTATAAATCCAACCCAAAATGCATTTTCAAAGCAAATTTCTTCATACGGATCAGGAGGATTTAAGGACAGATCCTTCAACCCAAACCCACAGAAATGAATGGGAGTCTTTTAATTGATTTGGCTGTACTTGGCATGAGGCTCTACGTCTACAATGAATACGACCATCTCTGAAGGAGCTTGTTCTGGGTTATCTGAACACACACAGAGACATTTCTCTCCTCGTTCTGCAAACTTGAACTTGCCCTTAGGTTCCTAAGAAAACTCCATCTCTTGTTTTTGACATCCAAATCTTTCTCCAGAAAGGCACACTTGAGCTGATCATGTACCCGAGAGAATTTAGACCACTGGGTAATTTTTTCAGAACGTCCTAAGCACCTGAAAGTAGAGAGACTGAATGACACTGTCTTCTCGAGGAGAACTGAAGCACAACTAGAGGGATGCAATGGGTGTAATGATCTTTTTATGTCTTTGAAGGGTTAAAGACTGACTGGAAAACAGAGGGGGACAGGGCCCTCTATATACAAACTCTCCTTTCTGTTCTGCTGGCATGAATCTGGAGTGATTTCACTGAAACGGATTTGATTAAACACGGCTACAGAAGCCAGCAGGAAATGGGAATTTATTTCACAAGAACCAAGGCTAGAGGGGATGTCATTACAGAACAAACGCATCCAGTGCCCCCTTAGTATGAGCAAGCTGCTGGGGCTAGATAAACCTAAAATAGAGAAACATTCCTGTTCCTGACCCTGCAAACATTGTCAACGCTCTGTTTCCACGTCCTTATCGCTCGCTGCGATTTGTTTGTTTTTTTTGGACTGAATTTCCATGCTCAATCTCAGCACAAAACTGACTGTCTCTGGAAAGTCCTCGTAACCGAGTTAGAACAGCAAGGCATAGTCAGCTGAGAACCTGCTGACTCTTAAAACTTTCAACTTTATGTGTGGGAAATTGTTACCGAAGGCTGCTTGCTGGCTTGGCTTGGAAATCTATTTCAACATAGCTAAATCACAGGCATTTCAAAAGTCAGGTTCTCACGGATGAAATGTCTGACAGGCCCGAGGTCCCCAAGTCAATGCTCCACCACGCTCCACGGCGGCACCCCCAGCGCTATAATGCTGCGCCAACCAACATGTCAGGAGAAAGGGGGAATCAAATAGTGCTGATTTCTACATCCGGCTGACCCTCCAGGCAAGCTGTGTACAGGAACAGCAAACCTGAAACCTACTCGGGTTTTCAGAAGAAACCTGACTTACAAATAGTCTCAGATATGTATCTCCTACGTCTGAAATACCCTCTCTATCTGTGGTTTTACAATCACATCTCCCTAGAGTCATTTGCGTATGCTTTCCATCTCCTTGATTGCTCTGCGAGGCACGCAAGCAAAAAGGCCAGCTGAAGCGCAAATGCTCTCAATCAAAGGAAACAGGGGAAACACTCCTCTTCGTGTCTTGTTCCTTTTCAGGCCGGTGGCTGGCCAACACCTTTGGTACCACGTCAGGTTAAGCCCAGTGTATGAGACAATGCCACCCACCCTCATAATTGGCCACTTCTGCTGCCCAGTGTCGCTGAATCCCTTTGCTACATGAGCTGAGTTCAGTGGCGTGTACCCCTGTAGGACTCGACCTGGCGCCAGCAGTGACCACCCCTCCCCTCCCCCCCACCTACTCCAGGACTGGTGTTTCTACCTCTCCCCTTCCCTGAGTGCCACTCCGATTCCCATCCCCTCCACAAGTGCCACGATACTTCTTGTTGCCGGCATGCCCTTTAACTTGGTGCTTGGGGCTCACATACCGAATGCACCAGCCTCCCGTGCAACTTGCCACCGTGACTGCACCGTCTGCATGCCATGCCTGGGCTCACCACGGAGAAACAAGCCACTTGTCCCTCGTCTGGGCAATGTGGCAAAGCAGAAGTCACAAGCTGTCCACGCTGTCTGCTCTGCCTCCTGGCTGGGCTTGTGTGGGGAGTGGGATTGAGCAGGTAGTGCTTGTTTCGGAGCTCAGGAAAGAAGCAGAGCGGACAACTTGAAAGAGTCCTGACTTCTACTCCTGCCTCTGCCAGTCCTGATCTGGCCTTGATCTCCTCCATGTGCAGCGGTCTGAGGTGATACACGGCACAATGGCGATTTCACACTTCCAGACCAGAGCATCTTCATTAAACACTCACACTCTCCCTTCAGCTCCTCTCTCAATTTCTCCATCTATATACACTATGGATAATCTTGAATATGCCTCACAAAGCTGCTGTCAGGACTGATGTGTGCACTGTGTTCTGTGCTGGAAAAGTGCTTGGTAAGTCTTTCCGTTAATTCTGTAGATTAACACAGTGATGTAATTAGCAGCTGTGTCAAACACTTCTCGCTGAATTTGACTGCTGCAGCTACATTTGCAAATTTGCTTTGCCGCCTGTGTGTTTTAAAAAAAAAATCCAATCATTTTCCAATGATTTAGTAAATTAATTTGCAAATCATTTTACAATGATTTTGAGATTAATGCCCGGACCTGAGCGTAGGTTACCAGGTTATCAGACAGCAAATTACAAATCTAATCCAGAAACATGCTGGCTTATGTTCTCCTCCCTTGTTTGATTTGTTAAGTATTAACAGTAAATGTAATCCAGAACCCACTGAATTCAATGGGAAGCAGCATACTCTAATGCTGGACTGCCACTCAGGAGTTTGGGGTCTGTTCCTGGCTATGGCCTGGATGTGCTGTTTGATATGGGGCATGATGCTTTAACCGTCTAACTCTCTGCTTCCCCTCCTTCCTCTTGTCTGCTTTAGACTGTACAGCAGGGATGGGCAAAATGCGACCCGCGGGCCAAACACGGCCCGCCAGGCCATTCTATCCAGCCTGCGGGGCTGCTAAAATATTTAGAAATTTTATATTTATCTGCCCCGAGCTGCCCGTCATGCGGCCCTCATTGGTTTGCCAAAACTCAGTAAGCGGCCCTCTGCCCGAAATAATTGCCCTCCTGTGCTGTACAGGCAGTCCTCAACTTACGTTTTGAGTTACAACGGTTCACACTCACAACGCTTATAAATTAACACCCTGTTTCACCTTTCTGATATCAGTTTCGACTTTGCCACGTTTGACCCGATGCCACGCCACGCCACGCCAGTGAACAAGTCTGCTGCGTCGCCCATCTCCCTGGAGAACATCTGTCCAAACTTCCTGGGACACTTTCTTTAAGAAAGCAGACGAGACTCCAGAAAAACCTGCAACCAAGACTGCTGAGAAGACTCCAGCAAAAACCCTTCGAAAAGTCCAACCAAGAGCCCTTCAAAAAGTCCAGCAAAGCCACCTCAAAGAAGTCCTTCCAAATCAGTATGATTGCTATTTACAATATAAATACATTAATGTAGCGATATTACTCAGTTATAATTGATTGAGTACAAAATTCTGGGTTATTTTTGGTGAAAATAAGGTATTGGGCCTTGGTTCAGGAACCAATCCCCTATTTATAACATTGTTTCCCATGGGAAACTTGGTTCCGAGTTACAACGTTTCGATGTAAGACCCGGTTTTCAGGAACCAATTGTGTCCTAAGTCTGAGGACTGCCTATGAACACTTTAGGGCCAGACTGTCTCCTATGATGTATGAACATGGATCTAGTAAAACAATGTACTTTCTTAAGATAAATTTGTGTGGCAAAGGCAGTGTGTGTGGGGGTGTGCATGTGTGTGTGTGTGTGTGGGGGGGGGGGGGGGGGGCATTTGATGCCCTTTTGGTTTCCAAATCTTTAAAAGATCCTATTTTCAAGTTTTTTCTCAACAACCCCAAGAACTAGTTAACTGTTGTTTTTGTTTCAGATGAGTGGCAAAACCCAACCAAATGTCACAAAACGCATGATAAAATCTTGGTCACGCAGTAGTTTATGGACTACGTGTTGCAGTTAAGATTGCCAGGGGAACTTTGAAGTTGATCTGAAGTATTGCAGCTTTAATAGACTGATTTCAATGGAGTCCCTCTGCGTTTACAACAAGGTAAGTCAAAGCAGAGCCTGAGCTCTTAATTTTTTATGTTTCCTGACCTGCAAGAGCAAAACAAAACTAGTCCCCAAAACACTTTAAAGAAAAGCTAACTTTGACGTTGGGTCCCTATAGGCTTTAGACAGACGATGGTGGCCTTTCCCACAGATTTTAGTTCTATGTAATTATGCTTCAGCCTAAAAATATGGACCCGGCTGTTACTGCTGCCTTATCTTTAGGCTAACTCATACAGTGGAAGCATACCTAGCATTTCTGTAACAGAGAAAATACCATTACAAGTAAGTCAGCCAAAGAAGGGGGCTGGGAGGCAGATATAAACAGAAAAACAGTGCATCACACAACAGGACCTGCCAACTTTCAAACACAAAGGCTCTTGCACTCCTTTTAAATGTTATAAACCTATTTAATTAGGATTAAACCTTGTGATGTGTACAGGTGCCCCTTGGGGATAACATGAGAAAAGATTCACAGCACAGAAAGCCCCAAAATACCTTTTTGAGAAATAAGGGTGGATTTTTAACCTGAGTTACAGTAAGTGCAGTGCATTTTCTGCAATGGACCGTAGAGCTGTGTGTGGGATATGACTGCACGTTTTTTAGTACGGAGGATTGCCTTGTCAGCTTGCTTAGATGAAAGCAATGTAAAGAAAGTAACAGGGCATTCAAAAATGCCAAATTGCTTTAAACAAAGACACAGATTAAATCGTCGTGTTTCACATGCCTGGGAAAGGGTGAAGAAAGCCTGTCTCCTGCTGTAGACCTTTAGAATACGTTTGACTAAGTTATCCATACTATAGTGTTTTAGTAGGCCTTAGGAGGCTAACTGTTACATTAGCATAAGTTAATTTAAGAAAAAGCAACGTGAGAAAAATGGAACTAGGTTTCTCGGTGTGAAATACTTCTCGGAAAACTAGCTAGTCTCAGAACATCTAATCTTGATAAAGGGATTTTGGTTGGTATATACCATCTTCATTAATAGGATGACGTAATGATCTCTTTTTATTATCATATTTGTCCAGGTTTCTAAGGTCATTTTGTAAGACTTTACTATGAAGAAGGATAAAAAGAGGGCCGGCGATCCAAAATGTGTTCCTTTTGCATTCTGTGTTGAAGTTCCCACCTGCAGATGTTCGGAGGATCCTGTGCCTCTTAGAACTTAGTCTCTGTTTTGGGCAAGATCCTCTTGGCAGGTTGGCCACCTATCAGGACTCTTAGGATTTGGGGGTTTAGATTATATACAGTTGTAAGTCTGTTTAGTTCATAATTTATAACTGCTTCTAGTTTTATAATTGATTGTAAATACATCTAGGTATATCTGTATTATGCATTATCTGTATTACATTCTCATTTATTTGTTAGCCATCTTCGTGTCTGCAGCAGTTTAATAAAGTTTGCTGTGTGATCACTTCACAGAACTACTTCTTTGCTGGGTAAAAAAGGGCTGGTTTAACATTCTTCCTTGGTCCTTTCACCTCAAATGTTTGTCAATGTTTTCCTAAAACAGTCTTGGTTTTAAGACAAAAATCGGCAGGTCTCATGACGCAGTGCTTACTTATACAAACAACCCTTACTTCCTAATAACACATTACACATTAGAGCAATGGTGGAAGCGTTGGGCCTTCCGACTGCAGGTTCCTCGGGATGACGGCTATCTTTGCATCTAGCACGGTACCAAACACCTCATTTGTGTTGACCAGCAATAAGTTATAGTTTCACAGTTTCACAGATAGATAATATCTCCACTGCAGTCACAATGGCATCTAAATTACAGTACCAATAAGACAGGAACCCAGCCCAACTTGCTACTTTGCAGTCTCTGTTCTCCAAAAAAGAACTGAAAAAAGCTACTATCAAAGCAGGAGCACTTCAGTAGCCATTTTTTCTAGCACTATTATATTAAAAAAGTCAGAAATAAGTAAGTTGGTACAACAAGTGCCAATTAAATTCGGCCATTGCCTTAAGCTGTAATGCTCCCTCTCGGGCTGTCAAGAAATTTTACAATCACTTTCAAGATCAGCATAGATTTAAGAGGCTATCAAAAAATCCATTAACATAAGAACCAAGTCCTGTCCTCAGTTAAACAGAGCTGTGTTTCAGACGAGACATAAAAATGGAGACCTGGATTTTTCTGGTTATTAAAAATTAGACTTAGGCCAAATATTTTTGTCTGACAGTACATTAGCCAAAAAAAGAAGTGTTGAGATGACCAAAATTTTCTCCAAATGCAAGTTGCATTTGGCTTTAAAAAATTGGGGAGAAAATTGGAAAAGTAAAAATGCCTTGTGTTGACATTTTCAAACAAGATACTTTGACTTTTCATGTTGAAGTGTTGTATACATCTTGCAATTCACCTAGGTCGTTAAAATACAAAATAAAACAAAAACAGTATGGAACATTTTGAAGGGGTTGCATTATTTGAAAATGTTCATTTTTGGCTTTTTTTGGCTGGCTCAAAATGATTATTGTTATCATTTTCATTTCATGAACCTCCTCTCCACTCAGCGTTGGTGAGACCCCAGCTGGAGTACTGTGTCCAGTTCTGAGTGCCACACTTCAAAAAAGATGTGGAGGATCTTGAAAGGGTCCAGAGAAGGACCACAGGAATGATGAAGGGCCTGGAGGACAAACCTTATGAGGAAAGACCAAGGGACCTGGGACTCTTCAGCCTGGGGAAGAGAAGACTGAGGGGGACTTGGTGGCGGTCTATAAGTATGTAAGGGGTGAATATCAGGATCTGGGAGAAAAATTGTTCACTAGGGCACCCCACAGGAGGACAAGAAGCCATGGCCATAAAGTGTTAGAGGATGGTTTCAGGTTGGATGTAAGGAAGAACTTCTTTACAGTAAGGGTGACCAGAATCTGGACTAGACTTCCCAAAGAGGCGGTGCAGTCTCCAACCTTGGAAGTCTTCAAGAGGAGATTGGATGGACACCTTGCTGGGATCATTTGATCTCAGCAGTATTCCTGCCCAGAGCAGGGGGTTGGACTTGATGGTCTTTCAAGGTCCCTTCCAGCCCTTTATTTCTATGATTTCTTCTTTCTTCTACCCATCCCTCTCCAAGGTTTCTGTTTCAGGTTGACCTGAACTAATCTCCCCACTCCCAGTGTGACCACTACACAGAAGATTATTGACATGGCTCTATTAAAGATCCCAAGACATTTTTTATAAAAGTATGGGCTTTCACAATCACTATAGGAGCCAGGTTCCAGGATGACTACTAAATTCTGCTTCCTTGAACTCCCCAAGTACAGCAAGACAAACTTGGTGTTATTACAATCCTACATTACATACAGGGGGGTCCCCTCTAACAAAGACACTTCCTCTACCAGGTCACAGCTTAAAAAGCTCTTTTTTCAGGGTGGATGTTACATGGCTCTCCATAAAGGACATCCTCCACCGAGCCTTAAGGGTTTAGCTCTGAAAACAGTACGCCATCATAGGACAATTCTGTCAGCTGCTGAGTACCTCCTGAGAGGTAGCAAGTATCCACCTTAGTGCAGAGATCAGTAGGAGTTGGAGGTGCTCATCATCTCACAGGATTGAACCTGTAATCAGTAGGGCTGTGTGAAATTCCACCGAGTGTTTCGTTTCGAAGCTGTTTTGATGCATTTTGAGCTCGAAACAGCAAAATCGAAACGAAACAAAAAACTTCGAGACAGCTTTGAAATGAAATGAGGGCACTCGAAATGTTTTGAAAGTTTTGAAATGTTTCAAGTTTCGAAGCAGCCTGGTGGTGGGAGGCGGGCAGAGCCAGGGCTGCGCTCCGAGTGGCTCCGCAGCCCCGGGGAGATCAGCCCGGCGGGGAGCACAGCCCTGGTTCTCCCCACCTCCCACCACCGGGCTGCGCCCCAATCAGCTCTGCATCCTCGTGACACTCAGCCCTGCAGCGGGGAGAGCCAGTAGTAATCAGGTCCCTGCTAATGCAATGTTTATACCTAAACTGCCTGATCTGCTGTTTTGCTTCTTCTCTCATTCCCTGTGCTCCCTACCCCATCTGCTGCTCTGCTTTCTGCTTCCTGCCTGACCTGCCATTGTGCTGCTTGTCCCCTCCCTAATTTGCCATGTGTCACACATACGGAGGCGGCCTGTGCCATTAGTGACATGCATGCCTCTGGTTGGCCACCCTTGGATTATATTAGCCAATAAAACACTGCTTATTCTTATCCACATGGCATTTTTAATATATTTAACCCTGTTAAGTTCTGAATCCCTGTAGTACCTTATGGCAGGGAGTTCCACAAGCCATTCTGCAACATTTTTTTTTTCTTTTTATTTAGTCCCCACCTTAAAATTATCCAAGGAGAACATTAATACTCACACGATGCCTTGGCTGCTTTTAAATAGTGTATGTAAGATAAGCATTATTACAAATATAAGCTATAAAAAAGGAATAGGCACAAAACAAGTTCATGATTTTAAGAAGAATTTTGTAGTTTCGGGATTGTATTAAGATCTGAGAGATTCATGTTCAGGTCTCAGCTCTGCCACAGACCTTTGTGTCTTTGGGCATATCAGCGTGTGCATATCGGAAAGACAGGAGCAATAACACCGACTTTTTCTCCTCTTTGATCATCTTGCCTATTTAGACTGCAAGCTCTTTCAGTGGGAACTCTCTCTCACTACCGTTCGGTGCCTTGGCCCTGTTATCAGGCAGAGGCCTCTAATTATTACCGCAATACAAACAAATAACGATTATGGTACAATAACAACACCGGCGCTTGCCCAGCTCCCTACTTACCAGCCACCACCTGTAGCTGTCTTGAGAAATCAAGGCGTTTTGGGTGGTCAAGAGAGGTTGCATAGTTTGATTAAACCTCTCATCAAACCACAAGGAAAGTCCCAGCTCAGACACACATGCCTTGCAGCTGCAGGGTCTCCTGGGGTGTTTCATCAGTTTTTTGAACTGCTCCGAAAACTGCATAACAATCTGCTGGGGGGCCCAGGTGACCATGGCCTCATAGTGATTGTAGTTCAGGAAGAACGACATCGCCGCTATGAACACGAAGAGGAATGAGAACATTTTCAGATGCCGCCTCCTCATGGTGATGGTTTTCCCTGGGGGGCTCCTTGGTCTGGCCGGCAAGGTGTGACACAGTAACCCAGGTTAAGGCAAAGAAGGAGTTTTATTATCAGAAGGTGTTCAGGCCGAGCACTGAAGTTCAGTTACCTCTCTCGTGAAGGGACAAGTTTTAATTTTGCCCACAAGCGTCAAAAAAGAAAAAAAAAAATGGATTTTTTTTTTGACTGGTTCAAAATTGTCCCAAATCTCTCTTCACACCATTACGGTTTCTCCCATGGAGCGTTTAATCAAAACTGATAACTGCAGTTTCCTTTTCCCATTCCAGCAGATCGAGAGGTAATTAATATCAGTATCAGAGCCTGAGTTTACCGAGGCAAGCCAAAGGGCTAGACAAAACTCCTTTTTCCTGAAAATGGTTTCATTCGTGTGTGGTTGATTAGATCATCTCGTGGCCCCTGTCCCAAGCGATAGAGACGCCTTCATATTCCTTTAAGCCGCAGAGCGTTGACTGCCACCTGCACAAAATCACAAAAAGAAAACGCATAAATTTTTGTGGTTTGCTTTCCCCACCCAACAGCTTCAGATTATCTCAAGAACCCCGGAAATAAAAGCAGATACAGCTTCCAGGACTTTGCACAGTGAGAAATTTCACGGTGGCCTTTCCAAAGGGAGGAAACGTCAGCCTATAAAAGCTGAATCTCTGTCCGTTGATTTAGCGGTATGTAGCTAAGGCATCTTGGCCCTTTTTGATCACAGTGTGCAGACACCGTGCTAAATCAGCTCAACACCTTCAACTGACCTTGACGGCCACTAGCTTCACCGAGTATTTATAACTAGTAGCGGAGGGAAGCAGAGGGCAAAGGGGCTGGCGGAGGGAGAGTCAGACAGACAGACATGCACCCACTCCTCCCAATGACATGTTCTCAGGGTGACGGCCGGCCTTACGATTAACAGAGCTGCAAGCAGGATCAAGGCTGTCAGAACAGGGAAGGGGGAAGTCAAGCAAGAAGTTGCCCTATGCCGATGCACGGGGTAAGGAGCTCGGGAAGAAGCTCCTTCTACCACCACCGCCCCTGGCCTCAAGAGTTTAATAGGGCAAAGCCCCCAGTTGATGCCTAATTTGTTTTCTGCCCTAGAGACTGAGAGAGACCCGTAGCTTTCTTCAACTGCCTGAATGCTCGATGTTTCCTCCGTATTTGTAAGAAGCCAGCACAGCATTGATCATTTTTCAAACCTTTTTACTGAAAAAAGCAGACAATTTTGGGGTGATAAATACAGTTTGCATTATTGGAATGTGAACGTGTGTGTGAAAGCGCCACTTTAAAATAACATTTTCTATAAAAATGGAACAAATAATGAATTATTTAATACACTGAACAATTTAAAATAAAGTGGGGGAAGTTTGTTATTTTAAAAAAAATTAAAACATGGAAAGGGAGTTCCTTCTAAACCCTTTAATGTTACATTGGCATTTCAATTTTAAACTAGCTCGGCATGTGTCTAACAGGTCCATGGTTATGGGAGTCCAGTGTATTTCACAACACAAGGCCGTGAGATGAGCAGAGTCAAGCGTAAAGCCCAGGTCAGGGAGTCAGGGCTCCCAAGTTCGTCTCCTGGTTCCTTGTGCCCATGGGCAAATAGCTGAGGCCAAAATGCTTTTAAAAGTGATGGCCAAGTTGGGGGAGCCAGGATGGGACAATACAAGGCCTAGTTTTCAGGTGTGCTGAGTAACTTCCCGTGAAGTTAAGAGAACTCAGTACCTTTGTAAAAAAGGCCCCTAAAATCAGGGCTGGCTTTGGAAAATGTTGCCCCCCGACCCCTCTAGAGCCTCTGTGCTTGCATCTGTCAGATGTGGGAGGACGAAACCTAGAGGCCTCCAAGGTGGGTTGCGTGGTTCAATTAATTCCTGTTCGTAAGGCCATGTCTGGGACTCGACAAAGTCACTTACAGGGAGTCAGAGCCTGACAAATGTTCCTGGGCAGCGTGCACCTCTTGGGCAAAGCAGATTTGGTTTGCCTGTTGTAAGGGCAAAAGTGCCAGGACCTGTGTTGTCCTTCACATTAACATGACCGTACAGACTCTACTGCCTCCCACTCTATATCCTAGCAGCTGTGGGTTTGGAGGATGCCCCAAAGTACCCACTACCACAGTGTGCACTGTACGGACAGAACAGCAGACGGATGGCAGACAGCACCTTTTGCCCGCTTTTCAATCCCGCCTCCTCGCCAAACCCCTGAGCTCTTCATGCGAACGGACTCCACTTCCCTGCTGCCCAATCAACAGGCTGCGTAGTCGGGCAAACAGCCCCTTTCTCACTCCTGCTTCCAGCGGGAAGCTTTCATCCTTGAGAACTAGATCCAACCTGGTCCCTGCTGTGTGCAGAGCACCACGCCGTGCCTGGAATTCGTTCCAAGGAGGCCTGGCATTTTTAGACGGTTCCCAAGTACAGGGATCTGGACCTCTGTGGGCATCAGCGCAATGAGATCAGAAGGGACAAGGAGATATAATGGAATTGCTTGTTAAGTTAAAGGCCTAACCTACATCTGATTTCTACACCCGGAGAAATCTAACAGGAGAGATGTGTGGATGCAGTGCTGCTAAACCAAACATCCTAGAGACAGCCCCCTGAACGTTTGACCGCTCAAGAGATATTTAAAAAAAAATGTTTTGGATTATCTTTCTTTGTTTCCTGATTTTTGAGCATTTGAGGTTCATGTCATCAGGCTATTTTCATCAATGGTCAAGGCTAGAAATATGCTTTTGATAAGGTGAAAGCCGAATCTCAAGTTACTCACATGACTCCAGAGGGATTTTGAGAAAATCATCAAATACTGTGAGGTCTGCATCAAATATATATATATATATATATATATATATGCCTGTGTGTATACATAGAGAGAGAGAGAGCTATAGATATAGCTATATATATATAAAATGGTTCATGTCTGTGTGATGCTACCACCAGCAAGTATCCTCTCTTCCAGACTCTTCGGCCTGGGACTTCAGATACTCCCAAATCCTTGGCAGGCTTCCTATGTGCAGGCCCCAAACCCGGAGGCCTGGGGATTCAGATGCCCCTCAATCTCACTTGCTCTTGGCCAAAAGGACAAGGAAGCAAGCTAGCAGCTAGGGAGAAATCCCACTTCTCCTTAAAAATAAAGTATGCAGTTGAAATCCTTCCATTGGGAGGCTATAGTAGACCTTTGTAGGGGGCCTGCCCACTGTGCATTGGACAAGCCCTCCATCTTGAACTCCATCAATGCCATTTAAAGTGATCTTGGCCGGGTGATCATGGCATCTCCTACTATAACAGGGACTACCCTTGATCTGAGCCAATAGGCCAAGGTCTGCATCAAATGATGGCAGTGGGCAAGCATGAGAGGGGGATTGGGGCACCAAGTTTATATAAGCTAGATCAGCCCTGGGGGGTATGGGCACATGAACAAGTTACTGCAGGACAAAGTACACTCAAGTCAAAGCACATGAACTACTGAGAGGCAGTAGGGGACTTACGCTCTTACTCAGGGGCAGGCAATTATTTCGGGCAGATGGGCGGATAAATATTAATTTTCTAAAAATTTTAGGGGCCCTGCAGGCCAGATAAAATGGCCTAGCGGGCTGCATCTGGCCCATGGGCCACATTTTAAGCAAGAGCCACCACTGCTCTTACTTCTGTAAATGTGAGACAACTTGCCCCATTTTCACCCAGGGGTAAGCTAATTTCACATTTGCCACGGGGAAGGAGCATACACACAGACAGGTACTACAGATGTATTGTGAGTTTATACCCTAACTTTGGTGGTAACTTGTTGGCATGCCCCTACACTAATCACTGAGTTTCTCACTAAACTGCAAGTGGAATGAGGCACTCCAGACATCTCACAGATCAGCTTCAGATGAAGGCTGGTTATGTGGCTACGGTACCGACTAGGATTTAGAAGATGAGTTCCTGGCAGCGGGCTTCTTGTATGACTAGCACGTTACTTAATCTCTTTGTTTGATCTGTGAAATAAATACAGAACTTCCTTTTCCCCATAAGTTGGCTGTTTAGATTGAAAGCAGATCAGTGCAGAGACTGCCTCTCGTTCTGTGTTTAAGTGCCAATTGTGATAGAGACCGGACTGTGGTTGCAATATGAAATAATATCAGTTTGTGGAAGAACTCGCCCATTTGGGGCTGAAAGCAACTCCTTTCCAGTTCTGGGCCTGATCCAGAATTAAAGGCAACCCAACCCAGTGGATTTAGCGCCTTACTTTGCATTTGAGGGAAGGTGCCCTCTGGTCCAGGTCCCAGCACTGTTTGAAAAGCAAAATGGAACAACCCAGGGAACGCTGGAAATATTTATTTCCCACAAAATGTAAAATCTTGCCTTAACCTTAACTCTGACCCCCATGTATATGTGCATTACTTACTACAGAGACTTTAACTGACGGTCACATCAAACCAGTCTCTCTGCCTCCCTGAGGGGTCCTCCAAATTGAAGTCTATTGAAGTCACAGAGAAACCTTCCATTGATTACAACAGGCTTTGGATACGGGAGGACCTGCTGTATCGTACATAGCGGGAAGTGGCAGAACAGCAGGGAGGTGGATGTACATCCCCCCTTCCCTTATTTAATGCAGCTTCTCTTGGTATACGGGGCTTGTCAGACACACTTCGCACTTGGCTCAGGCCCAGACTGTTTCACCGAAGGATTCGCAGCTTCCCGATTTCCAAGTTTCCATCTGAATGCGTGCGCATGTGATGAAAGCCATGGAAAACAAAATCACCTTGAAAGTCTGTCGGTGACTGCATCTAAACAAGCAAAAAGCTTTCCGATTATGACCCTGGAGGATCCATCGCCGGCATAAGATGCTGGTCTGTTTAGGTAAAGATTCCTCCTAATACGAAACAGCCTGGGTTAAAACAAAAACAACCCCAAACCTCCTAAAAGCTATAATTTCCTGGAGGGTTTTTTTGTGTGCTTGTTTTAAAAGATTCTTTTTAAACAAACATTTCATGTAGTGAAAGTGCAAGAGAGCTGCGCCGGGCTCCAAAACAAACACGGAGGTTGCCAAGATTTTTTTTTGAACACAGCTACAAGTTAAAACACACATTTAGACTTGCCGTTGAAAAATGCTCTGTTTACACACTCGGTTCCAGTGTCTCCAAACACATAATCGCACCTTCTTTTATAGCACATGACGGGTAGGTGAGAAACCAGAAGAGTCACCCTGGGTTGTCTTGTGTATATATACCCACAGGACATGCTATTTTAATTCATGTTATATATTGAAGCCTACGTACACTCACATTTCCTAGGGGAGCGCAGGTTAGAAGGGCTACGCTGGCTGGATGGCTCCGGAGACTGCTGAGACGATTTGGGGCCTGATGAATAGCCTACTGAATGAATTGAACCTGGCTTTTGCTGACTTTGTTGGGCTTGGAAATACTTTTAGGCTTTGGCCTTTAGGTCACCAGTTAAATCCAATGCAGTGATCAAAATGCTCCCCCCGTCAGTTCTTCCCTTTGGATCTGGAGTACGTGATCGACCCTCCAGCACACAGTGGTCCTTGCCACGATGGAAGCACCCCGCTGTCCTGCTGGATGCTCCCCGGCTGGGCTGACAGACTGCAAAGAGGGGGATGGCAGCTGAGCACGGGGATCAAGGCAGAGGCATTTTGGGCAGTGGTCACGGTGCTGTACCTGCAGCGCCACTAGAGAAGAGGTTGCCCCGCAGCCCTGCTGGCCTGGCACTGTATTCAGGTCACTATGGGCACGTCTACACGTTGCACTATGGTGACTTCATTACTGTGCTGTGCTTTAGTACTTCCTTTGTCCAGCAGCAAACGAGAGGCTCACACCTCAGCAAACACTATTTCCTTGCCCATGGCATCAGTAAAAAAAACCAGGGAAGCCTGCAGTTGGCCTTGTGTGAACCTGCCTTCACTCTCCACCTTCCCTGAGGAGGAAGTACTCAGACATGGCGCAGGACCCCCCTGTACTGCACCGTGCGCGTGGCACACTGTTAGCTTTTGCCACGGCTTTGCCATAGCAGTGCACTAAACTGGGGGAGTGTGCTGCCACGGTGAAATCGCTGCCAGTCACGTGTAGACACACGTCATCCTATGTTGTCATTGTGACGCGCTGCGGTGACATGTAGATGCTCCCTATACCTACCATCTTGGATCAAGGCTTCTTCTGCCACATCCTTGCCCAAAAACTATTCTTTCTTCTCTCCTATTGTGGTTTTAAGTCCTCCAATGCTGAATGCTTCTATAGGGAGGGATGTTTCCAGCTCCTCTCCAGAAGGCAACATAATTCAGTGTTAATGGACTAAAGGTGTGCGGCTAATACTGACCTCCCACAGAGCTGCCAGCTGGACACGGAAGAGGAAAAACAAAGGATGGGGTTGAACAGTCCCTACCTCTTTCAATTTCCAGCCATCTCTATCTGCTTTTCATTCAAGCCCAGCGCTCTCTTCCTCCACTTACAGCCTGTGCCAGGGCATGCAGTTAGAGTGTGAATGTCTACTGCTGCAGTGACAGCTCACACTATCCTGCAATAGGGCTAAACCCTTCGTCTAAGGGCCAGCAACAGCTCCCATCTACAGGACAGCTTTTAATGGAGTTGGAGCAGTTCAGATGAGCAGGACACGTACAAACCCATCTTCTTGCCTTTAAAGAGGCTGCACTGCCCTCAGCACTATCTTTGGCCCAGTTGTCACCCTAGGTGTGACCTGGCTCCAGCTCGGGTGTTTCCATTCCTACTATTTTGCTCTGCCAGGAGAGTGGAAACCCGGACCTGGGCCGGCCTGGGTTACCCACCCCCAGTTGGTATTATATTACTGTTGGTATTGCTGTAGCACTTTGGGGCATTTTTACATGTGCATCAGGAGTCGGGGGGGGGGGCACTTTAATTAGAGTGGCTCCAAGACCTGCTCTTATTAAACTGCCCAGAGTGTCTTCTGTATCAGCATCCCCACGCTGAAAAATGGCAGCAGGGGTGCTTTAACTAAAGCTTGTTCGAAAAGCCCCCACCACCATTTTGAAGTGCGGGGATGCTGACCATGAGACACTGGGGTCTACTGGAGCACAATAATGACAGTGTGATTAATCAAGTCTGCTCCGACACACAGTAATGACACTGTGTCGGAGCAGCTTTGCCGCACGTGTATAGGCGCCCTTGGTGTCCTAGTCCCAGACCGGGACCCTTCTTGGACACGGGCTGCACGGATGCAGATTCTTTCATCAACTTTAAATAGGACATTAAAAATAGGAGGTAGGGACAGGAAGAAGCCATAAGAAAGATTTCAGCAATGGAGACAATGTCTTAGGCAGTGACCACCCTAAAGAGCTCCATCTGCTTGGCTTGTCACACGGGAAACAGAGGTGACAAGATTTATAGCGTTCGGGAGAAAATAGCAGATAGAGTCAAGGGCATTGTAATCTAGCAGGAAGAGCTGTAGGGAGGACCAACAGCTGGTGTGGGAGCCAGGCACAGATTAGAGAGGAGATATGACTTTTCAACAGCGAGGGGGAAAACAGCGGAAGCAGGGGGCTTCACGAAGTCCTGGGAAAGCAGAGGACTGGACTGGCAAGGCTGGCACAATACAGCTGTAGTGAAGTGTACGTGCTGTCCCTGCCCCTCTGGTGCAGAGAGCATCTGCACGGCCTCACCGGAGATGCAGGTGGGGTGGATGGGAGGTGGGAGCTCTGCAGGCTAACACGTGGAGGAGAAGTGACCACGGCGGACTTTTACCCCATTCATTCTGCGCCCCTGCAAGGTCCCACATGGCGGGAGGACGTCTGAACACACACAGTTCCTCAGAGTCACTGAAATCAGCCACGTCAGACAAAGCTGGGAAATGCCGCCAATGCCCAGAAGTCACTGAAATTCTCGCACCTTGGCAAACCCTGTTCCCCTGTGCACAACAGCAGTAAAAAATAGGGTAGTCCGAAACTGGCCTTGTGTTATAAGAAACCTCCTTCACGCTCCACCTCCCCTGAGAGGCTGTCAGTGGGGGAGGAGAGTGCAGGGCTTTAATAAGAAGCAGACGAGGCGGATGCAGCTGGGAAGCTGTGCAAGCCGGAGCATGGAACCTGGTGTGACCGTGACGAACTTGTACCCTGTTAATTCTGCTCTCCTGCAACGCCCCTTGTAGGCCCACGAGAAGGGGCTCAGTTTAAGGCAGCTCTACGGACTGCACCACCCCCACCAGGCTGCTACAGGGGAAAGAGGCAATTTGTACCTCCTATGCAAGTCAGAGTCTGAGCAAGGGTAGTTAAACTCCTCCTCAGGCCCATGCATCCCATGCTGAGCCTTCTGCATGCTAAGCCAGCACGGCTGTCTGGAGCCTCTGGACAAGGAGGAAAGAGCAGAACAAGGTTTTTATCATGGGGAGAAGTGCAAGAGGATGAGATCAGCAGAACAGAGCCCCGCGGGCTTGCACAGCTAGAAAAGGACTCTAGCCCAGCGGTGCCAGCCCTGGATTATGCACTGCTCTTTGAGGTTACTCAAGGCGCCAGGGGATGAAAAAGTTAAAAGTGAGGGTGACAGGGAGAGTCAAGCACGATGCTGCCGCAGCCGGCTACTACCTTGTGGACCAGCAAAGGTTGGATACTCAGGACTAGCTCAGCTGCCTCCGGCATTGCAGGGTCTGTACTTTGCTCTTGGACTGGCTACTGTTCATCCTGCTCACTTTTCACTGCCCCACACTGCAACACGGCTCTCTCCACTTCTGACTGGGGATGATACCACAGTCCGCAGTGCCCTCCCACCCCAGTCAGCTTTTCTTTCACATTTGCCAGATCCTCTTTCGTCCCAGGACTCTGTTCTGCCACCCTAAGCACCACCCTTGTTGGCGCTTCCAAATACCAGCAGGCCTTTAATCGCCACTCAGCCAAGCTGCCCATGCCTGAGACCACAGCAATCAATCCTTCCAGCCTCACTGGGTTTTTTTGTGCTCTTTTTCAGCTTCTTCCAAAGAAGGACATTTTTTTCCCCCCATTCACTGATGCTGTTGAACGTGAATCCTGCAGAATGCTTGTGCTGTCCCATGACGTGGTGACTCTGCTTGAGCGGCACTGGACTACTTCACTAGCACATTATTACAGGTTGCCTACAGTCACCCACAGTTCTCTGCTCCAGCCATTCAGCACCGCAGATCTCTATATTGCCCAGGGAACATGCATGTTTTATCACCTTGTGTTTTTTTCCAAGCTGAATTTTCATTTTATTCTTTCTGCTCTTATTTCCAGCTGATCTAGATGCCTTTTTTTTTCCCCAGCATTTCTTGTTTTATTGGGGAAAGGGCTTTTGCTACTAACATCTTTAAAAAAAAAATGTTGCTTTCTAGTACGTTTGCTTTGTAAGATCGGGGGGGCCAACCTGCCAGCCGGGGCTGCTCCTCCCTGCTCAATGTGCTGTGGAGGGACTGGGTGGTTGCAGTGGTGGCCAGCTGTGCTGAATAGTCCACAGCTGTTGCTCTACACTTCTCCTGTGGTATTTTTGAGCCTGTGATCAGAAATTAAGCCATATGCTGGCTTAATTTAGGGCAGGTATAGAGATCCTTCTGCAGCCCAGAGGAGAGGAGGAAGGGGAATCTCTCTGCAGGGCAGGCTGTTCTGCTCAAGGTCCTCCATGAGAAGTCTCAGAGCTAAGGAGGGCCTTTCCCCTTTCTCACCAGAAATGACTGTTGCTCTAAGGGGAGATGCTCAAATACAGTCAACAGCATGCTGGAGCAGTGCTGCTGAGCAATGGTGTAGGATTTCATGCCACAACAGATGTGTACGGTAAGCACGGTGCACTGCTGTACTGTCTCTAGGGCTAAGTACAGACAGTCAAAAAGCACGAGGCAGAATCGATTTAATCTCTGTAGGCTTGTCTAAACTGCACAGACTGAACCAATAAGCAAGTGAACAGATTCTGGTACTGCAGTCCCATGCCTGCAGTGGCTCAGGCCAGAAGCCAGGGGGCACTAGACCATGCCTCCCTGCTCAGATGGAGCAGATAGCTTGGGCCAAGGCTAGCCTATCCACCCTGTGAGGGTGGGGTTTGCAGGGAGGTGCAAAGCATCCTGGGATGCTGGGGGACTGTGAGTTACCTTGAATCTGGAGGGGTTTGGGGACAGAAGTTCAATAAACTAATTTAACCTAGATCAGTTAAGTCTGATGCTACATCCATCCAGGTTGATTTTTAAAAATTGGTTTTGGCCATTTTGAAAGCGGTTTATGTGCACTGAACTTCTGTTGTGTTACAGATTGGAACTGGTTTCCGATCTCTTATAGTGGTTGATGTGTAATTTCTGTCCCTAGCGTAGGGGAAGACGGACATCCTTCCCCGTTCTCCCTCAGGCAGTGCTGCCTCTTTTGCAGAACTCTCTGTCCTGGAGGGAGCAGCAATTCATGTACATGCTGCCTGGTCCAGCCACACGCAACCCTGACCCAGTACCAGGCACAGAGCCTCGGAGGAGGCCTGTCAGCTTTAAGGGCAGAGCCACTGACCAGTACTGAAAGGCTGAAACCATCTCCTTACCAAACCAATTTCAGGAAATCTCAGTGTTGGGATCCTCCCAGGACTGTCTGCTCTTCAGACTCCTCTCACATGAGGAATGCCTCAGGCCTTGGAAGGCACCATCCAGAAAAGTCACTGTGAGCTAATCAAACCCAAAGTAGCCCTGATGCCGAAGGTAGCAGATCCTAGTCCACCTGTCAGGCATATTAGTGGATTTAGGTGCTTAAGAGTGAATCTATTCCAGCCTACTGAAGTCCTCAAATGCCAATTTTACTTATGAAACTGCTAATTGGGTGAACAGCAGTTCTTAAGTGCCATGTTCAACTCTTTCTCACTTTCTGGCACAAGAATTTAATCCAGACTGCCTTTCATCCATGGATTTGGTAGCACTTAGCAGGCTAAAGTCTCACTCCCTGCACCCTTGTCTTACATAGATAACGTTTCTTAGAAGAAGAAACAGATCCAAGTATCTAAACTTGGGTCTTGGAGTTGCTCAGATGGCAGGATGGGAATAACCTGTCGCAAAGGGAAGTGCAGTACTTCTTGCACCTATTTCAGGTATCAAGTTTAACTATAGCACTCTTTCCTGCCTAGGCAGGGGGTCGGACTCGATGATCTGTTGAAGTCCCTTCTGCCCCTATCATCTATGAATCTGTGAATCTGTTCTCATGACGCACATCCCTGAACCCTTAAGAGTGAGTCACAAAAAAGTACCACGGTGAGGATGACCCATTCATCTTGTATATTAATAGATTTTCTGGGGCGGAGCAAGCTGTGACAGAATTGCCCTTGGGCACGTAGGGCGTTTATGCACATAAGTTTGTTTGCTCCAACGTGCCAGAAAACCACTGTGTTGGAGCAGACTTGATCAATCGAGTCTGCTCCGCACGCGAGATGATGCGCCCGGCGCTGCGCCACATTCATGTGTATAAATGGCGAAATGCACGTCAGCACTGAGAAAACAGCGCGGCGGAGTGCTTTTGAACTAAAACATCCTTCAATGTGTTTTAGTTCAAAAGTGTGCCGCTGCCATTTTCTCTGTGCTGCTGTTTCTACAAATGCCCAGCGCTGTGGCGCATGCACATGTACAAATGCCCGTAAAGTCCATATATGTGCCTAACTGGTGGATATGAATCTGGCCCCGGGTATTTGTTTAGAGAGCCTGAAGTATCCGAAGTCAATCACCAGTGGTTATGTTTGCACCACACCTGAGAGACGCATAACACTAAGGAAGTGCTAAGTACCCCAGCATTATTCATAGCTGGGACAGATATTTCACAGCTGAGTGCAAGCCTGGGGGACTGCAGCCATGCAGAGGATTTTTCGACAGAAGAATGTGATGGAGCCCATTACTCATTCCAGTGCAAACCTGATGGGCTTTGCAAGCTGCTCTGTTTATGGTCATTGTGTGGGATGTGCTAAGCAGGGAGAAAAGAAGAAAAAGCAGAAGCAAGTTTTGAAGGGTAAAAAAAAAAAATCCCAGTAACATTCTTTTCTCCTTCCTTTTATGCCCTTCATATCCCCAGCATGGCCTTTTTCTGAGCTTAGCTGCCTTGGGTCAGTACCCTGAAAGCAGAGCGCTATAAAGCTTTGATACCATAATGCACATGCTAAATCAAACCCTGTATAAAAATTGCTGCCCGCTGGAAATGTTGGGTGACGGCAAATGCAAGGAACTGGCTTATGTGCATGTGCCGGACTGCCCTCTGCTCCAAATCAGACCTGCTGGCCTAAGCATCATAGATCTGGGACCACTAACAGTGCAAACAGTTTCCCTCATTTAAAGTGGCAGGAGTTGGAGCTTCCAGGGTCGGATGCTCAGACCTGCATCCCGGTTCGCATGCTTTTGAGCCATGGAGGGCATCCTAGAAAACCGCAAAGACTTTGAGGGCCACAGATGTGTTGCAGCCTCTGTAATCTCCCTTGAAGTTTTTCTGTAAACTGCTAATGTTATGCACACCTACACAAATCGGATGCAATTCATTTCCTATATGCTCGGTAAAAGGAACAAGCTGTCACAATGCTGCCGGATAACTTTTCTATTTTCTAGTTGACAACTTAATTAAAAAGCAGAAAAGATTGGGTTTGTAAGAGCTAAACAATCCCCCTCCAGTCTTCCTACCTTTCCTTCCCAGTGCTGGCTTTTTTTTTTTTGTTGAAACAGAAGATAAGGCACCATGGCATCTCCTGCCCTCAGCAAGGGAGCGAGCCGCTCTCGAGTCCAACCTGCCTTTCAGTTCACAAGAGAATGATTTGTGGCCCTTTTGCCCCTACTCTTTACTGCAGCTTGATATACAAATCTGTTGGACTGTCACAGTCACACTGTGGCACACACATCAGGCAGGCTGGGCTGTCAGTGTGGAAGCTCGAGATTTATGAAAGCACAGTAGCCCCGGGGGATGTCAGCTCATCATCCTGAGGGGCCTTGTGCAACAAAGGAAGTGTTTTCAGAGCAGCGAGCCTCAGGAAGAACTGGGAGTCTCGGCCCGGTGCAAAGCAATCCCCACGGTGTCTTTGGCACCGGCCTCGTGGTATCCCAAGAACTGGGAGCATTTCATCCATCACAATGGATGGGAAGAAATGGAAAGAGTTTGTGCAGTGGAAGAGCTATGCATTTCTGAGGCTAACAGTTTGCATAAATCAACTCATATCTGATCTATCGACATGCAGAGGCCATGGGAGGCCCGGGGTGCCCAGCTGGGTTGGAGATCCCTGGAGCACTCAAGTTCTGGCATTTCCAAGTTTCCTAAATGACCTTCTCACCCACCCCTGTGCAACCCTAATGGGATTTTGCATGGGGCATGTCTATTCCATTGCCTGAACATACAGCTTTACCACGGCAAACTTTAGCACAAGTCGCGGGGACGTTTTGTGAGTGAAATTCCCCCAGCAACATTTGAGGGAAGGGCTGGAGATGCAGGGTCAGGAGAGGTTTGGTGCCTGGTTGGCTCTGCCTCAGCACTGACAGCCACCACTGCTCCCTGCACGGGCCGGCAGAGCAGTTATTAGTTTCCTCCCTCCCTGCTTGCCGCAGTAGCTCTGTCTTTCAAGGAGTGGTTTCTTAGTTAGACCACAGTACTCACGAGCAAAGCCTAAAGAGGTGACAAGGTGCTTTGGGTGAATCTGAGATCTTTTATTAGACCAACTTAAATAGTTGGAAAAAAATTTTTTAGCAAACATTCTGCGCGAGCAAGAGTTCACCTAAAAACCGGTTTAAGATAAACCTAGATGGATGCAGTATCAGACTTAACTGATTTAGTTTAAATCAGTTTATTGAACTTCTGTCCTAGATTCCCTCCAGGTTCAAGTTAACTCTCAGTCCCCCAGCATCCCAGGATGCTTTGCATCTCCCCCGCAACCCCCTCCACCCTCGCAGGGTGGGTGGACTAGCCTTGGCCCAAGCTGTCTGCTCCAGCCAAGCAGGGAGGTGTGCTCTAGCACCCCCTGGCTTGTGGCCTGAGCCATGGAAGTCACGTGGCTGCATTTCCAGAATCAAAAGAGTGTCTGTTCACTTGCTTCATTCCTAGACCAAGAGCATTCGGGTAATGCCAGCATTCACTTGGGCTGGAAAGGCCAGGAAAAAGCTACAAGTCTGATTCGTAAGTGCGTTCCAGTCTTCTGCTATAGCATCTGCGTATCCGTGAGGCACACAGAGCCTTGGTATCAGAACACCTACTTAAAATGATCTCTGCCATAGGGCAAATTTACAGTGTTTCTGGGGACACAGCACAAGGCTGGATGTCATGTTTTCATGGGCCTGACCCAAAGCCCACTGAAGCCAATATGGTTACAGGTTCGTCCTCCCTCAGGACTCAAACTGCTCAGTTTATCAGGCAAATAGATGCCAGTGCCACCAACTCATCCCAAGATGCAGGGGGCAAACCTCCCCATTGCCAGTCTAAGCGCTCCTCCTGCTCTGTTCAATGCAGCGTTTGGGGAAGTATCTGGCCCACAGTGTCAGAACAGAATCCGCCTTCCCCTTGGAGCCGCATTAGCTACGCCAGGCTAGCATTCAGTGAAATAACCGATTATGACTGGGAAACACGCATCGCAGCAAAATCACCAGAGCCACACCTGGTATCAACTGAACCTGAAGGGACCTGATAAACCGAGGAAGTCACTGTTTGTATATTCTAGTCAAAACGGTGCTAACCACATTTCAGTTCACACCAGCTTTTGTAGAAAAACCACTAGCAGCTGGTAATTAGCAAAAGCCCTTCGAAGTAAACCTCACTGTCTGACTTCTCTCAGCTTATAACTGCTATAAAAGATAGAGAGACAGCCAAGGCTCAGCCTCTACTGGCACATCTCTACCCAAACACGGTTGGCATGCCCACACATCACTTCAGGAAACCAGCTATCGCTTGCACATTGCTCCACGCAACCTCCTCTTCTCTGCCCACAGAAAACCTTACAGAAGAGCAATGCTCGGCGAGATTACATCCCGCTAGAGGGGCCATTCTTTCTGCAAAGCAACCCCAGCTGTGAAAGGGACTCACCTGCCAGACGTTGTGCCCATGGGGGGAGGGAGGGGTCCTCCTGCTTTCCTCTTGGTAGCGTGTGCCACGTTGGCACTGCATTTACCTAAGGGGTAGTGGAGATACAATGGAGGGGCTGCGAGAGCCCTGGGTCCAGTTTCTGCATGCTATTGCCTGCAGATTCTGTGCAACAAGACCTGCTGGATGTTAGCTTGCAGGCTGAAGTGACGTGCTGCTGGTAACTCGAGTGGCGGAAAAGAAATCCTTGGTTAGGGCCGGCCCCTACAGATGAGCACAACTGGAAAGCAGCTTTCATGCCAGGTCACCCAGCTGAGCTCAGTTAATTAAGAAAGCATGCTTGTCTCCCCAATCTGCCCGTGTCATCTGACCTCTCCCTTTCTCAGGATCCAAATCTTCCCTCCCCCAACTCCCTGCTATAACAAAAGCTCTTTAAGCATATTCCTTCCCTCCCTATCCCAAACCTCCCCACCCAATGCTGGGCAGACAAGCTGGGTTACACACAGAAATCCCATATGCCTGAAACTGGGCAGACCAGGCAGCAGGTCTTTTGAGGGGCAAATACCTGTGAACGGGTGAAGCAGATGCTATCCTTTCGTTCTGTGTTTGTACAGCACTAAGCACAGTCGAGTCCTGGTTCACGACTGAGATTCAGATGAGTTGTTAAAACACAAATCATGAAAGCAAAACTCCAAGCTGACACATCAGCCTCACTGCAACGTCAATCATGTTGGAGCATTTATTGTTTCAAAAGCTAAGCACAGTACCTCCTTGGCTTTCTGAATCTTGGTTAGCTGAGCCCTCAATTATGCAAACGGCAAACAGTTATTTATTGACATGTAATTGTTGGCATCATCTAATAAACCACTCTCTATGACACACTACTGTATTTAATAGATGTAACATTATTAAAACATGACCTTTTAATTGGGTTTGGCTTTCCTTTGCGCATTGTGTGTTCACGTGTATAGGTGGCAAAGGAGAGTGCATGTAAAATTTAAATAACGTATCAAAACTTTTGAATAATGCAACTTTCTTCTACAGTTTCACCCAGATTCTCCGATTGCACTCATCTGAATGAATTCTGATAAGTGATGAAACGGAACAGCTTTTGGGAAGGTTGCTTTCCCTAAGGGGTTGGATAATGGAGTCTAATGAGTTAATAAATGCCTTAAAAAATCCTACTTTTTCCAACTATTTAGTTGGTTTAATAAAAGATATCAGATTTACCCGAAGAACCTTGTCTGTCTATGCCTAGAGACCAACATGGCTACAACCTGCACCCCTTCAAAAATCCCATCACGTTCACCCCAGAGAACCAAACAGTACGAAGCAACCTTGTATGGATTGTAGGTCCCCTGTGTGGCCTCCCTTGTGAAGGATGTGTATTGGACAGGTACTTTCTTCAGAGCTGTATCCTTTCCATGCTGTTAGGTTTGTCCTAGGGCATGAATTAAGATACGCCACTCCTTGTGCATGTTCTAGTCTAGATGATATCTCAGGGAGCAAGAAAGTTTCAGGTGACCTGTTAGTAACTCTATCTCATGCCACTAGCTCATCTACCAACCTCACTACAGGCCACAGTCCTCCAGACGGACCTGGTCCAGAATGTATTGATTCAATTTGTTTTTGCCTGAAAACACTGATTCTTCAAAGTAGAACTGTTCATGATCAAGGGCTGGTTTTAGTCTATTCTTCTCCTAGAATAAGACATTTTGCCATTTTCAAAGTGAAAAGATCAATTTGCTTGGCACAAAACACCTTTTCTTTCAGAAAAATAAGTTACCGCATAATAATAAGCAAGCAAAAAATTGAAGTTCAAAAGAAAAACAAAAAATGTTTTGACCGACCCAGTCCAAATATACTTTTCCTTCAAATCTTCAGTTTGCAAGAATTTGGCATTTTGACTTCTCCAATTTGGACTGGAAATTCTTATGGGGCAGGAGAATTCAGTGACATCCACTTTTAGGTGACTAGACAGATAAATTAATTGTGGTGGTGGTTCAGCTAGAAATTGAGAGAGACGAAAGGTAATGGAAACAGGAGAACTCTACTGCATGCTCTGGTTTCAATTCGGACGATGGAATGGATTAAAATAAAGGATATGGTTTAAACACCTTGAGAGCAGTTGTTTTGCCTTCCTATCTACTGGCTGCTTTAAGACAGGACCCCAGTGGTCTATTCCTCAGTGCAAGTCCCTACTCTACAGAGCTGTTTAGGAAGGGAAGTTGACTTCCCGTACATGGAAAGTGCTTAGCATTTGGCTGGTGTTCCCATGCCATGAGTAGTAAAGAACAGTTAGGTTAGATAATAGCAAGTAGCATTTTTGAAAGTACACTCAGTAATGATTTGGCAAAATTAAAAGACTATTTTAACGAATAGTATCTGCAGCCCAAACCAGACAAAACAGCTTATTCCCTTTTTTCATCTCATTAATGTCCAGGTGAGAAACAGATTTTGTGGAAAACTGGTCAACTATAAACTCAACCCCAAATATTTAGGAGTTCACCTTGACCGTAGTCTCACCTATAGGCATCTTCTACAAAACACTAAGAACAAACGTGTCATACGTAGCATCATCTTAAAACTGGCTGGTACAAGTTGGGGAAGTGATACTGAAGTTCTTCGAACATCAGCACTGGCCTTCGTTTATTCAGCGGCTGAGTATTGTGCCCCAGTTTGGGGCAGGAGCGCCCATACCAGCCTAACTCTCAATTGGCTGAAACAATGAGACTCATAGCAGGTACTTGCAAATCCACTCCTGTTCCTTGGCTGTCCGTTCTCTCTCATATCCCTTTTCCTGATCTTCAATGTAAACAGACTACTTTAAGGCTAGGGACAGAAGTTACACATAACTGGAATAAGTGATCGGAAACCGGTTTAAATTTGTAACACAACAGAAGTTCAGTGAACATAAACCGCTTTCAAAATGGCCAAAACCGGTTTAAGATAAACCTGGACGTATGTAGTATCAGACTTAACTGATTTAGTTTAAATCAGTTTATTGAACTTGTGTCCCAGATCCGCTCCAGATTTAAGTGAACGCAGTCCCCCAGCATCCCAGGATGCTTTGCATCTCCCCAGCAAACTCTCCCTTGCAGGGTGGGTGGGCTAGCCTTGGCCCAAGCTGTCTGCTCCAGCCAAGCAGGGAGGTGTGCTCTAGCACCCCCGGCTTGTGGCCTGAGCCATGGAAGTCATGTGGCTGCATTTCCAGAATCCAAACAGAAGGTCTGTTCATTTGCTCATTGGTTCAGTCTACGTAGGTTAGACTAACCAGCGAAGATTGAATTGATACAGCCTCTGGATTTTTGACAGTCTGTACTTAGCCACAGAGTCTACAGAAAACTGCTTACATTTAATTCACTACCAATTTTTGAGGACATTAATGACACCCTCGGCCAAGGCTTAAGTTGAGAAGGCCATTTTGGTATGCGGGAAAAGAGCTGAATAGTGAAAACTTTGACATCAAGAAAAAATGGATCCAGCAATGGAACACAATTGACATTATTAATAAATTTCTTACCACGGACTCCCTATCTAAACCTCCTACCTTTGCTTTACCAAAGGGGAGCTGGACAACACTGAACACGGTTTGTACTGGACAAGGTAGATCTAACTACCTGCTACATAAATGGAATTTTATTAAAGACCCTAAGTACAAGTGTGGAAAATTCAAACTATAGCAAACATCATGGAGAACGGTCCTATTTATCATTTTAATGGCTACACTGAAGACCTGCACCAGGATACTAATGATGCCTTGCAATGGATATCAAATCTAAAACTGGCACTCTAGCCTTATCCCTCAGTGCCTTTGTTATAGGATGTTTATAGCTTGTTCTGCCATTTGGTTGCGGTATTCCATACAAATAAAATAAAAAGTAGTGATTAGCAATGTAATGTGTAATCCTGTAAGTGCAAAGGGTCAGATTGGCTGTCCCCCATGGTAATCTCTGATGTGTCTGTGTGGGAAGCTGAGCCTCTCTCTAACATGATACAAGGACAAAGAGTTCTTTGCACGCTTGTTGCCTTGTAAACTGATAAGTCTTGTCGGATAATCAATTATACCAGCTATCATGAGGCTGCATTAAACACTTATTCATTACACATGCTGAATCTTCTCTGAAGAAGGGCTGATATTACCTCTGGGACATGTTACTTCATTAATCTAAGTGTGATCTAACTTTTGCACTTGTGCTACAATGAAGCTACAATATAGTGTGTCTTCTGAATGAGTAGAAGAGCGTGTGTTAAACCACTCACAGAAAAGCTCCCAGAGGTATATAGACCCATGCATCTTGTCTTGGTGCACAAATTACAGCTGGGGTGTGCAAAGAAGTGCGTACGTACCATGCAATTTGCTGCACACCCTTTGGGAAACGTAGCAGTCGCCCTTTACCAAGCACTTGTTTAATTCAAGTGTCAATAAACAGCTGCTACAAACGTATCACAGCCAGGAGGAGTATGTGTTACCAGCCTACCGAAGGTGTTACAAACATAGTTATAAAGCCGTAAAACAGGGGGGTGTTTTCGTAAGTTTTTAAATTAAACATCTAACCACCCTGAATATACTCCAAATGTGCCTTGATCAATCTAGTCGTGAACGCGCTGCCCACGTGGAATCTTAATGTCTCCATGTACGCGAACCCAGTTCTGCACAAAGTGCTGGGTCCTGGCCTACGGAAATCAATGGAAAAAGTCTGCCTTGGACTCAAAGGCAGCCTGTCTCTGGGAGAGGAACTGCAGAGATGTAGGATTCCAGCAAAGAAGGAATCATGGCTTTATGAAGGCTTGAAAAGCATTTTGAAAGAAACAAAGATTAGCATACATTAGAGGCACAGAAAAGGCTTCGCATAATCCCGCATATGAAAATGTCAAGAGTCGCACACAAAAAGGATTTGCATATATCGAAGCGCCACGTACCGCGGCTTGACTGTGCATTCTAAAGCGTATTAAAAATGTTAATATTAAATTATGTGGCAGCGATAATGGAAGGCTGGAGAAACACACGCGCGCACAAAACTGCACCGGCTTGCTTTCAGTTGCCTTGACAAGGTTCAATATAAAAAAAAGACTGTTGAGGTAGCCAAGGCTTTGTGCATATTTAAGGGTTTTCTGGTTCAAAGAGAAATTCATGGCATTACTTATTCATAGGGGCATGATTAGCAGGGCTAGATTTTATGTGTTGAGTTCAAAATGGATGTTTATGAGTAAAGAAGAATGTGGCATTGTATTGGGCTCTGCAAGGTTTTGTGACTAAAGGAAGTTTGACACAGAAGACACCGGCGACCAATTCAGACTAAAAGCAAAGCTTTTGCCTTTAAAGAGCTAAGTGGCAATCAAAGTCTCCAGGAACCAAATTCCAGGAGGCATAGCTCCAAAGGGGTGAGAAGATTTGTATTTAACACCAGAGATGCAATAGGTTCCACATCTACAGACACAGCAGGAGACAGCATAACTTTTTCCATGGGTTGTTGATTATTAGATGGGGATTGAGACACTTATACTACTCCTCCCTGAGTGGAAGAATGTCTGAACTGTTCTTTTCAGAGGAGGGAAGCAGATTTGGATGTATCCCCCAGCAATTATTTTTGACACTTGCCCTCTGGTACAGGCCATTTCACTCTGCTGATGCATCCTTCTGGGCCCAAGATAAAAATCAGCCCCAGGAGAGGCAATATAATAGCATCCACAGACTAAACAGGGCAGGATTTCACCTCCAGTTTTTTGCATTTCACATCTGGTATGAACACTGGGACACTGGCAGCCATCGGTCTCGGGGACTATGGACACTGTGCCTTCGGTGGGTTACCAGGTATCACCACCACAGCTTCTTGAGTCCTATGCATGACAAGCAGACCCTCCAGCAAGTTGCACCTACAAACTCGGTTGAGCTTGCACTGTCAGGCCGAGTACCGTCTTGTCTTGCCTGGCTTCTCTGTCTCATTATTGACCCTCTCCATCTCCATCTGGTACAACCCCACAATTGGTATAACCTGTAATATTAGGACTTGATCACCTTGGCATCAAGCATGATAGTACAAAGGGTGCAGGGTCCTGTAACATAGAGTGTCCTCAGGATCACATGTACAGCATCCCCTTTGAAAGTTATGGGAGCCACAAACATGCATTCTGGAAGATAATTTTGCTGGGTACGGCAAGTTCACATACCGCTGCTTACTTCTGGGTCATGTGGTGGTGAGGGAGGGAAATGAAACAGTGGGTGCATCTGCACGTGCGCCCAACTGCTCAGATGTTACCGTGCATTTAGTACTTGCTTTGGCAAGTACTAAATGACTGCGTAGTAACCACCTTTATTGCGCAGTCCCAGCGGTGCACGGGTTGTTTCCGACACTGCTGCGCAGTAGGGCGGCATCGTGGTTTGTGCCTGCTGACACTACGTAACTGTAGCGATGAGCTTCCTGTGTAGATGCGCCCAGTGAGTACTAAAGTTTGCCCATTTTTACTCAAGTGACGTTCTTCTTAAGAGATCTCAGAAATTTGCACGCTCAGAAATTGCTTAATGGATGATCAAAATGGGGTGTAAACCGGTAGCTGTATAGCAGTGCCCAGTAGTACTACATAAGAGATTGGAACAGGAGGACAAGCCATCGTGTGCAATTGCAAACAAGCCTAATTTGGATGGGAGAAGGTTGTTACCCACACTGATGTTATTTCAGGATTGGGGGCTCATGACCTTACAGGTACATTGAAGTTGGGATTTTTAAAGCTCTCACCCAGCACTGTTCCAGCTTTGAAGTTACTGTTAAAATTTTCTCTGATTTCAGCTAGCACAGGGTGAAGCCAGGGCTGAAAATCCCACACCTAATTACCCCATGGGGCAGAGACTGAAGTGCACTCGTGGCTCAAAAACAAAAGCTTCACTCTGCAGCTGCAGCTGGTTTTTCGAGCAGGAGTAACAGTATTTTTATCTGTGCGGTCTCAGTTAAACAACGGGAAAACAATATTGTTTCGCTTTCAATTAAAATCTCTTTGGGGACTTTCCAAGAACCTTTTATTTAATGAATTCAGCTCTTGTAAAAACCCTGTTCTACTTGGCTTATTTCTAAACAGACTGATGTTAGTTTTTAATTTTTCTCCCTCTCCCGCCCTCTCAAGAGAACCACCCCCCCCAAATGCTAAGAAATAATGACTGCGTCTATAAGGAAGTCATTACAAACAGAGTTTAGCAGTCAAGAGCCCTGGAGGGGATCTGACATATGACTTTCTCTGTAGGAGATGGAGCAGCTGCTGAAGGGCATCACTGTTTTTAAGCAGCTCTGGCAGGGACAGTCAAGTGTTGTCCAGAAGAGCTTCATCTTGCTACCTCCTGGCACTTGGCTCCCAGGGTTTTGACTCCTTGCATCTGGCTGTTCTTACAGGGGTTGCACTACCCCACTTAGAAAACCAAAATGAACAACAGGGAAGCGACGAACCGTGAATTTGGTCCTTCACATCATTCACCACTGCTTGTTTAAGGGAAAAGCTTTTTAATTACCAATATATTTTTACGGATCATCAACCAGATCTTTAGCTGCTGTAAGTCCCCTGTAGCACTATCGTCTTCCTTGCATCTCGATTTCAAAGGTCCTACATCCTGGATCCTACTCTTGACAGTAACCAGTAATGTTCTTCCCAGCACAACAAGAAAGAAGATAAACTACAAAAGCAAGGGACAGAGTAGACCTGAGGCAATGCACTGGGTAGCCCCAAGTTCCAATAAAGACATGGAAAATGTGTGTAAAAACTATCTTGCCTTTCTTAAAAAAGCAACCCAAATCATCCATCCTGACCCAACTGGCTGCAAACAGTGCAGCAGTTTAATCTAATACAGGCAGTAAATTGTTCCATTTCTCATCTCTATAGTGGCTATTTGTTTGTGCAATCGTGAATCCGAAATGCATTTATTGGCTGCCATCACAAGGAGTCAGAAAGCAGTGCCCTGCTTTCATTGATTCACCAGGCTAGCCACAATTTGGGAGAGAGAGCCCCAAAGTCACTCCCGCATCACGTTCAAGCCAGAAACCCCCTGGCGTGAAAACCCCTGTTGACATTGGCAAGAATGCTGGATGCTTGGCAAATCTGGAAAAATTGGGCCCAACGTGCCCCAGGCTGGTGTCTAACCCTAACCTTAACCCCAAACTGGGGGCCACCTGGGGTTGAAATTGTCCTGGTTTATAGAATCAGGACTAAAGCCGGGATCGTGACTCAGATCTCAAGCCAGAAACCCGCTGGTTGTTAGTGAAGACAGACGTGATTAGAGATTCAAGTTGTGAGACCACCCAATGGGGGGACCGAGACTGTCCATAGCTGTGAATTTAGTGATTGATCACCTACCCACCTAGAAAGAGGTAGGTGATTATGTCATTAAAACTCTCCTCTACTACCGACACACAAGGGAGCTGAGTGCATGTTGCCCAGGCTGCTGTACAGGTTAGGGAACGCTGGCTGGGAGGGCATAGCTGAGGTGTTCGTAGCCCTTTAACTTCACTTTCCTGGATGGAAAGTCTCTTGAATGTAAAGCTAACCCTGCTTGCCGCATGCTGCCCGCTCCATCTTGCTGCGTGTGCCGTGGCGCCCCGCAGCATGGCATTAGCTCTTCTCCTATGACGTGCCAGGCAGGCTGGAAACTAAAATAGCAAGCGTGAAGTGGTATCTCGGGATCTGTAAACTGGCTTCATGCAGGGAGCACTGTGAGATCAAGGCACTGTGCTCCCTGAGCTGTGTAATGAGGCATTCATCTCTTAGCTACTATTCTGCTACCTGTGTCCCCTCCCGGGCATGTCTCTTGGGGCTGGCAGCGTTCCCACATCCCGAGAGGCGGCTCCGGATTTGGATGCTGCACAGGCCATTTCACTCGGACTTCAGCTCTGATGGATGCCCGAGGGACAGGACTCATTGAGGGGATGTGGAGCCAACAGCCTTTACAACGGGGTAATGCTGTACCCTGGTGTAATGTGAAGCCGGGGGAAGGGTAAGACTCATCCTGGGCTTTGTCTTCCAGGTGCATTTTCAGGTGAATCTTTCCTTAATCCAATCTCCAAAGCAGTCTCTTTGTTTAGGGACCTGACTAGATTTGCGGAGCGATATGGAAAGGGTCCAGCTCGTTCGAGGAGGAAGGGGCGGCGAGGAAGTAGAGGGCTTGGAGGAGAATGGGGCTGGATCCGTAGGCACACGCTACATTCACAGCATGGGGCTCCTGCATGTTATAGAGATGTGGGCAGTGTCAAAGGGCTGTGGACGTTATTGCAGGGCATCTCAAGCTTTAACCCTAAAGGAAAGGGCAAAATCGAGAGGACATACTGGAAAATGGTATCATTAAAGAGGCAGCGTATCCTGACAGGCATGCTTAGAGGGAGGTCTGAGATGCTGATGGGGAAAACTCCCCCTCGCGTGCAGACCACCTCCTCGCCAAACCACCAGGACCCCCGCCTGGCTTGCTCGGGTGGCAGGGGCTGAGACGGCAAGCTGTCCATGCTCCCAGGGCTTGCTTAGCTGACTGCTCCGTGAGCGGGTGTGCAAAGGGAGAGGGGAAACATCATGCTTGCCTTGACTCCAGCAAACCCACGCAGGGGCTCATCCCAATCTGATCCCTCATGTGGAAGGGCCAAATTCTGCCAGCCTGATCCCAACCAAGCTCCCCCAGAGGTTCAAAGGCTGTGCTGCAGATGGGGTTAAAATAAGGCAAGAGACATTGGTCTCCTTCCCCCAAGCTTGAGAGAGCAGAGCTTCATTAAATCACCCGCACAGCTTGCCTCGTACAAGAAGAGCCCTCCTCTGAGACTCAGCCCGTGTCAACCTCTGCTGCAAAGTCCATTCGACGTGCCCCAAGGCACTCTTTCTTTCCTCCTAAAGTAACTCTCTGCCCTCTCCTCCATCACCCCAGCGAGAGCCACAGCATGATTCAAGTTGGGGACTCAGAGAGCGGAAAGACTTCATTCAAATGATGAGCACTCGAGAGCCCGTGCAATTTCTCCCAGCTACTCACTAGCACCGAGGCTGGCTCAGCAGTTGCAAAGCAGAAGCGCAAAAATGGTACTTTGAGTCACTTGGTTTTAAGAAACAGTCTCAGAGCTTGAAAATCTCCTTTGGAAAAATGCGGAGGCTCTTTGCCAGGTGCGCAGTGCTCGGGCTGCTTGTGCCAGGGGGAACGCACAACCAAACCTGAAGAAGCCTTTGTGGTCATCACTGCCATGGCTCTGCGGAGAGAAGGGCTCCCTTAAAAAGCCCAAGCCCCTTCAGCAGTACTGTCCTGAACCTGCCTGCGGTGCCAACGGGCAGATTACAATACCTGCCGCAAGCCGCTCACAATGTGTCTTTGTGAGAGCACAAAGGAGCCATTCACCTTGCCATGCACTGGCACATCTCTATTTTTCTGAACACAGTGCCTATTGTCAGCGGCTTTTCCCCTTCACTGTGGGATGCCACCTCCCACCCTGGTGTTTTACTGCTGCGACTCCCCCCTGCCCCATTCCCAGCTAACTTGAAAGTCTGAAGCCCGATAGCTAAACAGGCTCAGCTTCCCCTGCAGCAGTATTATTACTGCTTGCATTGTGGTTGGATCTGAGAGAGGTACTCACGAGCAAAGACCCTCAGTGAGTTATCTGCTATGGAAACAAATTAAAAAGCCTTCCCCTGTGTCAGAAACCCCGAGCTAGGATCCCAGCAGAGCGAAGGCAGGCTGTCTCAAACAGCAACAAGCTTCATTTTCAGAAGTGCCGAGTCCCGGCAACTCCAGCTGAAGTCAATAGGAGCTGCAAGCGCCCCATCCCTCCAAACATCAGATCCAGCACATGTCCACTGGTGATGAAAGTTCACACTTACATGAGGTGTTATGTACCTACACCTACCATTAATGTAGCACTACTATGCCTGATTTAAACTTTCAACTCCAACATTTCTGGTGATGTCAAAGCACAGCCGTGCAACCCACTCCACAATGGTGCCAATGCCAGAAATGAAGAGGCAAATATAGGGAAAAGCGAAGTGTAGCCAGTGGCCATATGTAGCAAGGGATTCCTGATGTGCCATCTCTGGCCAAATCCAGCTGCACTGTGTGTAGTCACCCATTTCACTGGCCTTGTACCTGGGCATTTGGGGATGACTGCAAAAGTCAGCTAAGTAGTGACCCTGCAGTTTTCTTAGTGGTGAGCAAGTGAGGGAAGGAAAAACAGTCTAATGTTTAAATAAAAAAAATGACTGTCTGTCTTGAGATCTGAGTCACGATCCTGGCAGTAGTCCTGATTCTATAAACCAGGACAATTTCAACCCCAGGTGGCCCCCAGTTTGGGGTTAAGGTTAGGGTTAGACACCAGCTTGAGACACTTTGGGCCCAACTTTGCCAAGCATCCAACGTTCTTGCCGATGTCAGCAGTTTGGGCAGTTAGCACCTCAAGCCAAACAACCCAAGAATCGAGGCACCCAGACTTAAAGAATATCCTCGAAAGAGTCAGCGACAACCTTTTAGTATTTCAGTTTCCCTTCCTGTAATATGTGGATTCAGCTCTCTACCCTACAGGTGAGGCAAGGCTTAGATACTGTTTGCAAAGCCTGCTGGCAGGCATTACAGCGATGCAATTAGGAGGTGTATTTTCATTTGCTGCTCAATCCTGGCTGGCACTCTCTGTGGGGAGGAAGCCCTTAGGAGTGCACAACTCATATACTGGCACACACAGGGTAACCCAACACATGGATGGGTTACTTGCTGTATGCATGGCAGCATCTTTTCCAACAGAGCTCCTCAGACATCAACCTGACTCTTTTTTCCTCCTGCCCCCGAATCATCCCTTCCAACAAGACACACACCTTGTATTACAACACCTGCAGTTATCAGCCCAGTCCCATGCTGCACTTCTTACATCCTTAGAGTTGTGCAGCATCAGTTCCTTGAGGATCTCAGCACATTTTTCCCTAAAATTAAGCCTGGTAGCACCCCTCATGAGGAAGGGTGGCGTTAGCCCTCTTCTACAATTGCGGGGAAGGTCACCTGATGGGCTAAAATCACTGACTACAAGCAAATCAGCGGTGGCAAGATTAGAAGCCAGCGCTGGCTCCTACTGACACAGCTGGACACAGCCCAGGAATCATAACGCTTCGCTCCGGACTCAGCTGCTCTCCTCCCGTTTTCACTGGTTCTATTTATTTTGAAGGTGAATAATTTGAAGGGGGGATGCTGAAGCAGCAATAAAATAGTTCTGCATGCCAAAGAAATCTGTTCTATGCTCTCGATGGTTTCTTTCATGCCTGTGCCTCACATCTTGGAAGACCCATGGTAAGACAAAGACCTTTGGGCTTTGGTAAGGAGCAGTCCCCGCCAGGTGCAAGGCCAGTCTGGGGATGGAACTGGCTGATGCTCCAGATGAAGTCTGGACATGAATTGGTGTGATGGGCAGCAGTGGAAAAAAGTGGTGTTTAGCCACAGAACAGCTACCGATAAGGGGATTTCATTTTCTATTGGAATGGCTAATTACCTGAGCACTGCAACCAGGTGAATCCAACCAAGCAAGCATTACTGGGATTTTTTTTTTTGGTCCAGCGTACAACATATTCTATTTGTGTGTGTGCAGTCTCTTTTATTTCCAACCATTTGAGTTGATCACTGTATTCACCCCTGAAATGCAGCTCTCTGTAGTGAAATACAGCAACTATTTCATAGTACACAGGGCCACCATACAGGGATGAAGAGCATCTCATGAACAATGCAGTATTCAATTGATATCCCAAGCAGCATGTTGGGAGGGCTAAACATAAGGGCCCAGCTTGAGCAGGACACAGGGGTTAACATTACTGCTCTTAAGAAAGGAGTACCGGCAGGATCTTTAAGGAGTGCAGGTTGCCAAAGCATCAGTTTTACGAGGAGAGGTGGCAATCCCAGCAGCACAGAGCCCACTGATATTGTGGTAGCACATTGATGCAGCGAGGTGAGTACCGCCAATGGAGAAGTTGATAGCACACACTCTCTCTCTCTGCAATAACTAGGTTGATTCCTGGCCAAGTATTTTCCCTTCCCCAGTATCGTTTGCTAGACCAGATGGCATTCATAGACGTGCCTGCCTGTTGGTTGAGAAAGGCCAGGCAAATGGCACTTTGTATTTGTCACATATAGTGTATGTGTGCTGCCACAAAAAGCATTACAAGTAGCATTAGGAAAAAAGGCTGATTTACAGCACACCCACTGCCAACGGATCGTGTGCTTCTCTTTCTACCTCTAGTGCTAGCTCTGTGTTAAAAGCCCTCTCCGCCACCTCCCTTTACAAGATTAGCCTCTGTAAATGGAGTGAGTGGTCATGGCAATAATAACAATAATAACAATAATAATAATATATCTGTACTCCTTTTTTTCCTTTTTTTTTTTTAAAGTCAAGAATTGCTATTACTAGGTTAGGTCTCTGGCATTAATTATAAATTTTATACCTGCTATAATAATGGAAGGAATTTATGCTACATGCTTCTTGGAGGCCATCACGATACATGTAAGCAGAAACAAATGTGTTGGCTTTGCAGGTTAGGTTTTACTGCAAAATGTGCAAACAAGAAAAGCACAGAGGTATTTATCCCAGAACTCTCTGGTGCATTCATACATTGATGGTTGGTTTAGACTCATAGATTCATAGATGCTAGGGTCAGACGGGACCTCAACAGATCATTAAGTCCGACCCCCTGCCTAGGCAAGAAAAGAGTGCTATAGTTAAACTTGATACCTGAAGTAGGTGCAAGAGGTACTGCACTTCCTTTTGCGACAGGTTATTCCCATCCTGCCATGCACTCAGTCTTACCGTAGGAGTGAAAGACAGGCTCAGGACTGAATGGAAAAAAACAGTGGCTACCATCGTAACTGGCTAGCAGAGCTGGTAGATTAGCAGTCCTAGGTCTGTATGAGGGTATTGCTAGGCTGCTTTTGTCTGGCTCTGACCATAGTAACATACCACAGATTGCTAAACCAGCATGTGCTTGGCAAACATGTATTAGGAGGAGGGAGCAGAGAGGGGGGGAGGATCCTGTTGAGTTTGCTGTTCTTTAAATCTTTATTTTTCTGATCCCTGGTGCCTCGTGCAGACATAAGGAGGAGACATTCAAGACGTGAATGTTTCGGGACCGAGGCAGGAGGGACAGGTTAGGAGGCAGCTTTGTTATGTATCATTTTCTGAACAAGAAGAAAAAAGAATAGCCTGTTGGCACAGATGTAGGTGAGCTGCTGCCAAAGCATCACCCATGACAGCAGGAGGGGTGGAGGAAGGCTGAAAGCAAGACAGAAGAGCAGGCAGGAGCCAACAAGAGTCTGGAAGCAAATGTAAAACCCTTCAGTGCCATTTGCTGAAAGCAAAAGAAAGGATCTGAATGTGATCTGGCAAAGCAAGCAAGACCTGCAGAGTTACGGTCTGCTGCCCCTCTCCGTCTCTGAAGCAGTAAGCTGTTGCAGTCTCTACTTCTGGAACGTAAGGGAAATGGTAGAGAACTGGGACAGATGCATAGTATCTGCAGGTCAAATCCTTTGTGTCATAGATCTGCATTTGTGTGCAGAATAGTCCAAATTCTGTACAGCTCTTATCTAGAGCCCTGCCAGTCCTGGACACAAACACAGCTCTCACTTATATCTGGGCAAACCCACTCAAGCCAGTAGGATGGCAGAGGTGTCACCAAAGGCAGAGCTTTGCCCTAGACACTGATTGCTGGGTTCATCAACTGGACAAGTACTGATGTTTTTCATTCCTGTTCAGTCTGGATTAAATCTTAGTCTTTGTATTCTGGGCTCATTCCCGATGCAGCTGAAATCAGGGGAGAGAAGGTCATACCACTCATGTCCCAGATCTTGGTCCTAACCCTATGTGCCCTTTTTCAAATGCAGTGCAGTTTTTCAGGATCACTATTTGCAGCAATGATCATTCCATGGCAAACACTCTCCAATTACTCAACAAGGAGCCCAAAAGCAAGAGGATGGACACCAAAACAGGTTAGATGCGGAAACATGGTCAATTTATATGCGAGTCTGCTCAGTTGACTTTAAAGCTGCTTGGCAAAGCAGCACTCTAAGGAAGACTAGATTATCTGAACTAGGATAGACTTCAGGGTGGACAGAGCAGGGGCCTTGTAAATGTTTCTGGATATGCCTTGACAGAATTGAGCCAAAGCCCTAAGCCAACGAAAAAGTGCCCACTGACAGCCATGTTCTTAAAAATACAGAGCCTGCCCCAATACCCACTGCAAATAGGCCCTGGCAGCAGTGCCCGAAGTGCTATATAAAGCAGGAATAGAGCCCTGAATATTTAATGGTGCCATTCTCTACAAGTAATTTTCCATAACAGGACAGGAATTCAGTAATGATCTCAGGGACTGCTTGTTTGAGTTAGAAGTCAATAAACAGCTATTAGGAATGCCACTTGGTCATTAATTAAGCAAAAATCTGGTCATTTTGCTGTTGGAACCCAGCCCTTTGTAACCTGCCCCAGCAGCCTGGTATCGTGTCGGCACACTGGTATGTCTGCATGGACGGGGGGCGAGGGGGGGATGTCTGAATATAGCTGAGTCATTTGTCAAAGATCTCATCTCAGCAATCCAGGCCACTGGAAGAAAATATCCATTTCTATTCCTCATCCAGTCTAGCATTTGCATCAGTCCTACCTGATCAGATGGAACTTTCTCCCTGCACTCAGACTTTTCTCCTGCTATTGTTCTCCTACAACTGAGAAGAAAACAATACCAGAGAGAGATGCTGGGTCAGGTCTCATCAAGTGCAGTGTTATCTCATACACCTATACTGCTTGCTCAGTTCCCAACCCGCTGCTCAACTGAGCAGTTTCCAGTCCTTAAGCTAGGAGCAGCCAGACTGTGGTTACTAGTAAAAGTCAGTGGACTGTTCTCCCAGGATAAGTACAGACAGTCAAAAAGCCCAAAGCTAAATTGATTCGATCTTTGCTGGTTAGTCTAAACTGCGCAGATTGAACCAATAAGCAAGTGAATAGACATTTACTTTTGATTCTGGAAATGCGGCCACATGCCTGAGGTGACCCAAGCCAGAAGCTGGGGGACACTAGAGCACGCCTCCCTTCTTGGGTGGAGCAGACAGCTTGGGCCAAAGCTAGTCCTCCTACCCTGTGAGGTTTGTGGCGGAGGTGCAAAGCATTCTGGGATGCGGGGGGGACTGTGAGTTAACTTAGATATGGAAGGGATCTGGATCAGAAGCTCAATAAACTGATTTAACCTAAATTAATTAAGTCTGATACTACATCCATCCAGTCTTATCTTAAACCACTTTCAAAATGGCTGAAACCAGTTTATGTGCACTGAACTTATGTTGTTACAGATTTGAACCAGTTTCCGATCACTTATACTGGTTTATGTGTAATTTCTGCCCCTAGCCTCAAACTCCCCAGTCCTACTCCACACTGCCTGCAGGAAGTAATAAGAATGGCATTATAGTTGAAATGGCCAGGCCCACTGTGCCTTTCACCCAGTATTTATACTTCTTAGTTCAAGCTTCATAAAATGCCCAATTACTGGACCTTTGAACACCAAATCAATGCCCCAACATTTACCCTGTGCTTTTATGCAACAGTGTCAATCACGTGCAAGAAAAATAAATATTTTACATCACCTCTCTCCCTTCCAGTCTTGGCATTAAGCATACCCGAAAAAGGAACTGTGTCATAATGTAATTAGACACACATAAATACAGGACTTTAGGAAAACCTGCATGCGTTTCTCTCAAGGACGTGTTTTAGAGCATGGACTGAACAGAAACAACAAAACCTTTGTTTAATGCTTGGGGATGCTTCAGCTTTTTTAACATCAAAACAGTACAAAGGTAAAACGCCAACCACATGAACACTTCCTGATTCTGACAATTCATGATTGTATGACTGCAGCATCTTGGATGTTTTAACTAACTCCCATACACTGCTGTGCCCAGTGTGTTGTTATGATGTGCAACTGCCAGCCTTATTTCTCCTTAGAAGATACCCTATCTTCCTTCCAAGTGATCTGCACAAGGATACGTACTTGTTACAAAGGATCAATGCTGATCCTTCAAAAGGATGGAGGTGTTTTGAAAAAAAAAACTGGCATCCTTTGCCAGCACAGCAAAAAAATGTCTAGCTCACATATCCATGTTATTGATTAGTATGTCCCCCCAAAGGCTACTCTTGTTACAAGCATAGTCTCCACTTGATCTTCCCCCTCCAGAAAAGTTTTACTGGCCAAAAAGGTAAAAGCTATATCACAAGTTGGGCACTCCAGTCTTCACATGAGTTTTAGACCAAGATCTCTCAATGCTGCCTAATTCCCATTAGTTCTTAGTCTCATGCATCCATTTTAGATAAAGGGAATGGACTGAATTTCCCAATGGTATAAGCAGAAGAGCTTCCATTGATATTGTAGTGTTGTATGCTCTTGCCTTCCTCTCTGTAACTGCTGAAAGAGCATGACCTGTTACTCAGCTTTTTACTGAACTATCTAGGATGAAACATTTAAATGCAAGCAGGCAAAACAATGCTATTGATTGTCTTTTGTATGAGATTATTTAATTCTGTAAAGCAAACAGCTTGTGCGAAAAGTGCTGCTCATAATAAAATTGTACTGCACCGTCTGCCTACTGATGGCCACCAGGGCAGCAAATGTGCCTTTGCTCATCATTAAGTATTTGGCCTGGCAGTTTGATTTCTTGTTGCACAGAGATTATTCAAAATGAGAGAGACTACTGGTTCCAAGACTGCTGCCCTTTAGGATTTAGCCTGTCAGGCTAAGTACAGACATTCAAAAAGCCTGAGCCTGAACTGATTCAATCTTTACAGGCTAGTCTAACCTGCGTAGATTGAACCGATTTGCAAGTGAATAAACTTCCACTTTTAATTCCAGAAATGCAGCTACATGCCTGCAGTGGCTCAGGCTAGAAGCCGGGGGCGCTAGACTGAGTCCTCCCATTCCTTCCCTAGAGCGGTGAGCAGGGGAGAAAGCCAGGCAGACCCCGGCTGGAGTCCCGTGTGGGTGGGAGAGGGGAGGCAGCAGGGTTTAACCCTCCTCCTTCCCCCTAAGCCTGCTGACCCATGCCCCACACCTGCTCCACTCCAGCGGGGAAAAGTCTGGCAGGAGCTGCTCTGCCCCTGCCAGGCAGACCAGGCTGTGCCAGCCAGGTTTCCCACCCCTACCCTCTTGTCAACCAGGCCTCACTGCTCAGGTTAGGCAGCAGAGGGGCAAGGCCAGCCCTGCTCTGCTCAAGCAGACAGCACAGCCTAGCCCAGCCCAGGGCTGCAAAGCATGCTGGGATGCTGGGGGAGTCTGATTTAACTTGAACAAGAGAAGGGTCTTGGACAGAAGTTCTATGAACCGGTTTGACCCAAATCAGTTAAGATTCATAGATTCATAGATTCATAGATGTTAGGGTCGGAAGGGACCTCAATAGATCATCGAGTCCGACCCCCTGCATAAGCAGGA
>NW_005842014.1:1416093-1419712 GCF_000455745.1 Alligator sinensis
GATGACCCCAGCTAGATACTCATCTAACCTCCTCTTGAAGACCCCCAGGGTAGGGGAGAGCACCACCTCCCTTGGGAGCCCGTTCCAGACCCTGGCCACTCGAACTGTGAAGAAGTTCTTCCTAATGTCCAGTCTAAATCTGCTCTCTGCTAGCTTGTGGCCATTATTTCTTGTAACCCCCGGGGGCGCCTTGGTGAATAAATACTCACCAATTCCCTTCTGTGCCCCCGTGATGAACTTATAGGCAGCCACAAGGTCGCCTCTCAACCTTCTCTTGTGGAGGCTGAAAAGGTCGTTTCTCTAGTCTCTCCTCGTAGGGCTTGGTCTGCAGGCCCTTAACCATACGAGTGGCCCTTCTCTGGACCCTCTCCAGGTTATCCGCATCCCTCTTGAAGTGCGGCGCCCAGAATTGCACGCAGTTGCACGCAGTCTGATACTACATTCAACCAGGTTTATCTTAAACCAGTTTCAGCCATTTTTAAACCAGTTTATGTGCACTGAACTTCTGTTCCATTACACGCTTAAACCAGCTTCTGATCACTTAAACCAGTTTATGTATAACTTCTGTCTCTAGCCACAGGCTGCACTGCTGCAAACGCTTCATCTTAATGTATTTCAGTCTACCTGTTATCCTACCCTATTATCACTGGACAATGCACAAGTCATCACAACCAACAACGCAAACTTCACAAAACAAATCTTGACTTTCAGACCTCTCCTTCTTGGTGGAAATGAGTGCTCGGTCGCGATGTAGCACAATTCCATCATATAATAAAAGCAAGCTGTTTAAAATGAATCAGCGATTTACTGAGAGTGCACAAAGGAAGCCAGAGAATTCAACTTAATTCCCTGTAAAATTGTTTCTTCCCTGTCTCTGAATGCTCTCCAGCCTCTCAGCCGGGGATGTTAATTTACCAGCCCCGCCTGCTTTCTGTGCGCTTTTTTGCAGTTTGGAGGATCATTTGTAGAAAAATACTTTGCAGACAATTTACCCGAATCTACCACTTCTCGACCTTTTTGCAATTTCTTCCTCTTCAGGTATCTGAAAAGACATAAACCTCTAATATGTATTATATCCACATCCACACACCCGTTCAGCATTCCAGACCCGGCTAGCTGTGCAAGCCTTGTGTTACTGATAAACTTTTAGACTTTCTCCAGCAAAAGGCAGCATAACAAAATTCTGTGGGGTTTAAGTGCATGTCGAGATGGGCACCATTTCCCCAAAAGTGAGATTTTATCAATTCAATGCTACCTTGACCCTGACAAGATCAGTCAGCTCGAGTCTGAGTAATACTGTGGAAAGTCTAAGCCCTGCAGACAATTCGAGAACGCTTAATCACAGAATTTAATCAGGGAAATAATTAGACACTGTATCCTGTTTGATGCACAAGGACGTGCAACTTCCAGCTCCCGCCGCCAATTCAGAACAGAACATGTGAACAGGGAAAATGCTGTCAAGTTGACAGACTACATCTTTGATTCAAATGCATGAAAAACTGAACAGAAGCTGCTTGGAAGCTCAGACTTCTCCGAAGCGACAGTGCTTTCCACGAGCCGAGAATCTGCTTCCCCACACATTTTGTTCCATCTCCCTCACAGATCATATCATTATTTGTTTACTGTAGGACTTGAAGACCTTGACCAAGTTCAAGGCTGTGTTGTTCCAAAAGCTGTATCAATGTTTGACAAGAGACTGAAAACATCCAGAACAGGGGCGATCTAAACAGACGGTCCATACAAAAGGTAGGAGAAAGATAATAAGAGACCGTCACGGTCAAAAGACAGAACTCACCTCCTGACTTCCATTCACTGCTTTGTCCACTGTAACACACTGCCCCTCCTATGAGCTTCATGATATTAGCATTTACTATTTCAAGGCAGAACAAAAAGATGGAAGAATACAGAGTTTGCATGTTTTTCTAATGAATTTTCTAAGATTTCAACGTCTCTCTCCATCCCCCATGACTTCAAAGCACTGCTGGGGTTTTCTGGAGACGAACTACCTTCAGGCATCAGTGATCTAAATAAATGGAGGCTACAGACAGATACTAAGAGATAGCAATCACTCTGTGCACACTCCTTGGAGACTTCAGGGCTGGTGGCAGCCCCATGGAGCTCAGCCCAGTGGCGGGAGGCAGGCAGAGCTGGGTCTGTGCTCCACCTCCCGCCACCGGGCTGAGCTCCGAGTGGCTCCGCAGCTCCATGGGTGGAGGGCAGACCCAGCTCTGCCTGCCTCCCGCCACCGGGCTGAGCTCCATGGGGCTGCAGATCTGCTCAGAGCTCATCCTAGTGGTGGGAGGCGGGCAGAGCTGGTGCTGTGCTCTGCCTCCCGCCTCCTGCAACCGGGCTGAGCTCCATGAGCCCAGCGCTGGGTGCAGCCTGCGCCCAGCACCAGCTCCAGCCGGCAGCAGCAGCCTCCTGACATCCGGCACAGATCCGGGGGCCCGCACTGCCAGGAGGAGTCCAGCACAGCCCCGCAGCCCCCAGAGGCTGCTGTTAGACCCCAACTCCATGCGGCGCCCAATGACTAGGGAGACGACGATCCAATTACCCGTGGATCCTGTTACTCATTAGCCAGAGCCAGCAGGGAGCAAACACCAGCACACATTGCTTGCAACAGCTTTATTCACAGTGGACGCAGCTTCGGGCGAGCTTTCTCACCGTAAGAGAAGGAGCAGCAATGAACAATAATTTTTGCCACGTTCATACACTTTGGTTCATGTTTATTAACATTTATTCTACCCTCGCCCCTCCTGTGGTCCACCCATTTCTCCTCCCATCTCAAGCTCTGCCTCTGTTTACCATTTGCACCATTCGCATGGAATTGCCTATGCATTTCATTCCTTTACATGACTTCTTGCTATGAGCGCATGTCTAAGACCTGGACTCCTTTTCTTTGGTCAATGGGCAGACTTTGACTAAAACCTGGAAGCTCCTGGAGGCTTCTTCACTAATCAGCATTCACCTTCTGGCATATGTTCATCTTGGATTCTGTTACCAATTACGTGGTGTTTTCCACATTCCAGTCTGTTTTTCCGTCTTAGGTTGTATCATCTTCCACCTTTTTGGGCCCCTTTATCTTATCTCGTTCCTCGCTGTAGCTGGTTCACAGCACACAGACTCACACAGATTCATTTGCTGCTTTTCCCTCAGAAAATGGTTGACACAGTTAAAAGGTTACTTAGCATAAGCAAAGGGCTGGCTTAACATAAGCATTCATAAGCAAAATGTGGTTGCCTAAGCATCTTGCAATATATTTTTAATATATTATTCTGCCTTGTGGTTAGCAGCTCTGCTAGGCCACAGGTCATGCCTTTATTCAGCTGCAAATCCAATGCTCTCTAAGATCCAAATTATTGTCACCATAACAGCTGCCACTGCTGCCTAGAGCCAGCGGCAGCATTCGTCTTCCCTGGAGCTGGGTGCAGGCTGCCCAGCACCGATCCCAGGCGGCAGCCTCCTGTCATCTGGCACAGATCTGAGGGCCCATACCCCCGGGAGGAGTCTGGCACAGACCCGCAGCCCTCCCGGGGGTGCGAGCCCCTGGATCTGCGTGCCGGATGACAGGAGGCTGCTGCTGCCGGCAAATTTTGCTTTCAAGGTTTTGAGGTGCAGC
>NW_005842014.1:1422129-1425364 GCF_000455745.1 Alligator sinensis
CCCCTGCATCTGCGTGCCGGATGACAGGAGGCTGCTGCTGCCGGCAAATTTTGCTTTCAAGTTTTTGAGGTGCAGCTCCCAAGAAATCTCTACACTTATCTCCTTGAAACTTGGTGGGCTTCATGCCCTCAGAAGGGGCTACCATCCCTGCAATTTGCATCCGAAACAGGCAAGAAATGACAATGTTTTTGGCGTTTTCACGATTCCCCATTATAGCCTATGGGCGAAATGTCGAAGCGAGTCGAAACAGTTTCATAGGTTCATAGATGTAGGGTCAGAAGGGACCTAAGTAGATCTTCAAGTCTGACCCCCTGCCCTGGGCAGGAGAGAAAACTGGGCTCATACGACCACAGCTAGGTAATTGTGTAGCCTCCTCTTAAAGACCCCAAGGAAGGGGCCAGCACCACTTCTCTTGGAAGTTGGTTCCAGATCCTAGCTGCCCTGACTGTGAAGTAGTGCCTTCTAATGTCCAGCCTGAACCTACTCTCTAACAACTAATGGCCGTTATTCCTTGTTACTCCTGGAGGTGCACAGGTGAACCGGGTCTCTCCCATTCCCTGCTGGTCCCCCCTGGTAAGTTTGTAAATGGCCACCAAGTCCCCTCTCAGCTTTCTCTCGCGAAGGTCCCGTAGCCTCTCCTCATAGGGTCTGCCCTGCTGTCACTGGATCATGCGAGTGGCCCTCCTCTGGACCCTCTCAATGCTGGCCACATCCCTCCTAAAGTGCAGCACCCAGAACTGGATGCAGTACTCCAGCTGCGGCCTGACCAGCATCTGTGGATGCATGCCAAGGTGCGGTTGGCCTTACTGACCGCGTCCTCACATTGGTGGCCCATGTTCACTTTAGAATCGATAATGACTCCAAGATCTCTTTCTGCCACTGTGCTTTCGAGAAGGGAGTTCCCCAGGCTGTAGGTCTGCTGCTAGTTCTTCCTGCCCAAGTGCAGCACCCTGCACTTGTCAGTATTGAATTCCATCCCGTTCTCATCCGCCCACCCCTGTAACCTGTTCAGGTCCAGTTGTAATCTGTCCCTCCCTTCTAGCGTGCCCACCTCGCCCCAGATCTTGGTGTTGTCACCGAATTTGAACAGGGTGCTTTTCACCCTCTTATCCAAGTCACTAATAAAGAGATTAAACAGTACGGGACCAAGGACCGAGCCCTGGGGAACCCCACTGCCCACATCCCTCCAGGCTGAATACGACCCGTCCACCACCACTCTCTGGGTACAGCCCCTCAACCAATTTGAATCCATTTGACTGTGTAGGCATCAATGCCACAGTCGCCTAGCTTTTTAATGAGAATGGGGTAGGAGACAGTGTCAAAGGCCTTCCTGAAGTCCGGAAAGACTACGTCCACTGCGACACCTGCATCCAATGATTTTGTGACCTGATCGATGAAACAAAACAGGACAGTGCTTCAAAATGAAATGAAACAACAAAACGAAACACTATCCCTTCGAAACGGTAAAATGGATGTCGAAATGAAACTGAGCAACAGACTTGATGGCCAAAGAGGCCCTTTCTGTCTCCAAGTTCTATATTTTTCTGTTTTTTAAAGACAAAAAAATGGTTTTAAGCCAGTATGGAGTCATGATCCTCCCTGGCTGAGAGGAGCACATGAAGCTACTGAAGTTTTGGCTGCACTGGGAGGATCCATCCAGGGACATAATGCTAGACCCCTCAGGTAAGGACATTGGTAAGGGACTGGTTGAATGCAGGGTCACATTAGCTGGTCAGGGTTTGAAAGAAGAGTTGTTTCTAAGGTTGCCAACTCCGACTGAAGCTATTCTGGAGATTTAAAAAAAAAAAAATCCTATTAAAAATCACCCAGATTGCTTTCAATGGTCACTGGGAGATCGGTGCTGATTCCGGTAGACTCCCAGCCAATCTGGGGGGGGGTTGGCAACCCTAGTTGTCTCTGTCCACATGAGGAGACAAGTCATTTTCAGTGTTAAGTCAATGCACTGTTGTTACATGATGCCTGTTCCTCGCCGTAAATCTGGCTTGAGGGGAGAGAAAAAAAAGGGGCAAAACCATCCCCTCCTCCCCCCTCCAAATGCCAAATCTTCACCTGGTATAAATCTGACCAGCTTTATCCATGTCAAATCAATTGTGCCAGCAACCTACATGGCCTCAAAGTTCAACTCTTCCCTCCTTGGATTTTATGAAAAGGTTTTCTGTGGAAAGGGAAAACCCCCCACAAGCATGTACCAACCAGTAAGTGAAACCCTTTATTATATCATAAGAAAGTACAGAATGAAAAGCTGAATGCTGGTAACGTTTCTCCGAGTCTTCAGCAGCAGTTATCTACTGAAATGAATCCCTTTAGTAAACTTAGCATCTTTAGCAGTGAGTGCTTATCAAAAGTTTTTTTTTCTGCCCCCAGCTCCTCTGATGCTATGAACAAGAATTCCCACTGTATTCAAATGGCTGCTGGCCACCTCCATCAAAAAGGGGACTATCGCGGGTATACAGTTTCCATTGTTTAAATTTTAATGAATATATGGCATCCCCATTCATTATTTAAGTAACATTCAAATGGAGATTCAGTCAAAGCTGGCTTTTCATAAGTGTTATTAGCTACAGATGTGCCTTTAATAAAATATTATATCAGGCAAAAATAAGGTATTGTATTACATACAGAGGAAAATGAAAGAAAAAAGGAACTAAAAATCCATAAGGATGAAGCCTAAATTCCTTAGTGATCCAGAAATTCTCTGAACTTTAATGGGAGTTTTGCCAGAGTCCAAAGAAATTCAAACGATGGCACATATACAGACAAAATGAACAGAGCTAACTCCGACTGGGACGTGTCAAATGGTTGACACCGCAGGCACTGGTGCAGTGCTAATTGAACAAGTCCACATGTGGCCATTTTGCTCATAGTCCAATATTATTATCCGTGAGTCAAATGTACCGATGACAACCCAGACATTTCAATGGTTTTGCATGTTCTGGACTTAAATACCAGAGCCGGATATTTCAAAAAGTACCAGGGATTTGGAATCTCAATTTGTGGGCACCCAACTTATTATCTTAAAAGGGCTTGGTTTGTGGATCCCACTCGTACTGTCTGAAAGTCGTATTATTTTTCACGGGCATGCCTGGCTTGGGCGCACAGAAACTGAGGCACCCAAAGTCAATAATCACATTTGAAAATCTTGGTTTCAAGCCATGTGACCACCCCCTCATCCCTGAAAAAACCTATGCGCTCTATTTACATGGGCCCCAGTTCA
>NW_005842014.1:1425374-1436941 GCF_000455745.1 Alligator sinensis
AAGCACATGCCTAACTTTAAGGATTTGGGGAATCCAAGTTAAGTGGGCTTCTCGTGCATTAAAATTAGGCAGGTGCTTAAATGCCACAATCAGATTTTTGCAAAAAAAAGATAATTTATTTAATTGCAAGCTTTTGGGCAATTAAAAAATAAAAGCTTGAAATTAAAGAATTTTTTTTGCAAAAATCTTGTTTGTCTAATAAAAGATATCATCTCTACTACGAGTCCCGATTGCTTTTTCCTCTCGACCAATACGGCTGCAACCCGGACACCTGACACCGAATCAGTCATTGTGATATTAAATAGTAAGCATCATGACAGACAACGGTGACCTGCAGCCCACAAGGACCCACACTATTGGAGATCTAAGCCTCTTCTCTCCCTCTTGCCTCCCCACCCAGGGTTGAATGCAAGTCACCCCCACGGACACATCTATGCCGAAGGCCGATAGCATGGACTGATCCCTATGTGCAATCCCTTCTTCCCAACTCCTCTCTCCAACCCCACAATGCGGCCAAACTAGACTACTGCTCACCAAGTCATGAACCCTCCCCCTCCTCCTCTCTCTGCTTAGGGGGAAGATTTCAGCCTTCCTTTAGTTGTTCATAAAGCAAGATTTATCTGGATTCTCCCACCCCGCTCTTCTGCCAAATGCTTCAGACGAACACGCTGTCATTGTGTCTGCTGCTCTCTGAAGTGAGAGTGACAGCAGCAGAGATGTTTTATTCTTCAAACCAGGAGACGTTTACTCTGTGACAACGTCCTATTAAGTGGACTTTATTTCTATCACATTAAATGAACAAGCCCATGCTTCATCGCGGCTGGCGTGCTGCTGCTAGCAACAGAATATACGATGTATGAAGAGCAAGGCAAAGCGCGGGATGCTGCGTGCCTGAACGGCACTGAAACACTGCTTTGGGAGACCAAAAAAAGATGTATACGCTTAAATTCTACTTGAAGTCTAAAAATACAAACCCCAAAACCCCCAGTTCAGCTGCCACTAAACCCCCAAGGGACCTAAACACCCGGCTTTGACTTGAATATTCCCCAGGCATCTTTTTATGGCTCCGTGCATGCCCAAAAGTGCCTTCACCTTGGTTGGGCCGATCAGCTCAGTACCTAGGTCCTGCCTAAGCAGAGCTGGGATCTAGAAATGAGGGCCTTCTCTGCCTAAGCCCCCAGAGGAGCTCGATCCAGCAGGCTGAGTCAGAGCACATTGAAAGCAAAGGTAATAAAACTAGACACCCAACAACATGCAGTTGCTGCCTCCACTTTCTTCTGCAGCTCTGCCCAAGCACTGGCCTCCTATGACACAGCAGCCCAGGAAGAAGGACCAAGTTATATTTCTTCCTCTGCCTACGGGGACTCAAGCCCATTTCTTTTACCCACCCCAGAAGAGCACTGTAAGCACAAGGCAACGGGTAGTTATAGTTGGCGGGGTGTCCTCTGCCCCTCCCGGTGAAGCGCGTCACTGTGCGGCAGAGAATTCAAACGGAAGAAGAAAGCACTGTTCAGCAGAAGAGAGCAGCGCTCTGCGCCCCATTTCTGTATGTTATCCCATCACTGCTCCATGCGAAAGGCAGAACCGTCCTAAGTCATGGAGGAGAATCAGGGTCTCCCTCCTCCCAGGTGAGTACCCCCTGTTTTGAAAGAAGAAGGGTGAGCCCTGCTCATTTCTTTGCAAATGAAGAGCTCAGACGCCTACCTAGAGAAGAGGGTGTGAGCCTCTGGATTACAAGTGGAGGAAGGGACCTCCCTGAAGCCCCCCGGTATGGTGCTGGAGAAGAGCAGCTCCCTGCACTGTTTCCTTGCTGTGTGCCTCTCGGCTGCAGCAGACTCAGTGCCGCCGACTGAGGGCAGCTCTCTGCTCAGGAGACCTCTTCCCACCATCTCTGCCTGAGCACCTGCCGCAGGGTCCAGGTCTCTAGGAGTCAGGCACTGCTAGCTCCCAACTCCTTGGCTCCTAAGTCTTTACTGGGTCCAAGCAGGTAGGTTTGATGACCACCAGTACAAGCAGGAAGGATTTTAAATAAAAACACAGTGAGAAAACTAATGATAGTCAGCTAACAAAACAGATTTGGGGGGGGGGTGTTCTCCCCTTCTTTCTATGTTAAGGGTGGGCCAGATGTTGATCTCGTGACATACATCAGTGTACATCTGGAGACTCTCTCTCTCTCTAATCCAGTCACTATGCATTCACATCAGCGTAGCAGATCAGAGTCCCACCACATGGGTTAACAAGGAAAAATTCACAGAAATCCATCGCATGATCTGGAGGGATTACTGCTTCAAGTAGCAGCAGTAGAAGGTGGCTGTCATCTTTTAGAGGGCTTGCCATTAAGCTGGGATTTGACAGATACTTTGCCAGTATATTAGAATCCCCCCCAGAAGCAATCTGAACTAGATAACATAGGATATAATACGAAGCTCTTAATATTCCTTCTAACCTGCAGAATCAATTCCATAGGACATAATGAAACAACAGCTGGGAACTCAGCCTCCTTTTTGGTCAACCAGGTCGTATTTTAAGCCCCTGGCATTGTTCCTTAATAAATAAGGCTCATTTCTGACTGGCTTCTATTTTTATTTTTTCCCCATTACTTCATTACTGGTGAATAAGGATCAGCCATCCAGGAAGCTGGCTGGCTCATGCGATTCCGTCTGGAACAAAGATAGTCCCAAAATAAATGGTTTAATAAGAGCGACGGCTAAAAGCTGAGCACAAGATATGGAGGCACCTTATTAAAGAAATGGATAAAAGAAAGTCGGGTCAATCTGGTTAAGTAATTCAGCGGCTTCAGTCAAAACAGGAATGGGGGGTGTCATAAGCATGGAGAAAACCAGTGAGCGGAGGAAGGGAACCCATAAGGACACATCGGTTATACATAGAAGTTGGCAGTCGTGCTGCCCATTATATCTGCAGTTCAATCACTCCGAAGGGATGCATCTCGCTCAAAATGAGCCACAGGAGTTGTAGGTTTAAAGGCATACTGCAAATGAGAAGCAGACGGTAAGTAAGTCTGCACCATGTATTAATACTAGAGAAGCTTCGGTACGCAACCACAATCTGAGCTGAAGGAAAGGGACGAGATGGCGAGAACTGATAGAGCTGTGAGATGAGTATCGCTAAAAATGATGAACGGAGAGAGAGAAAAATTGTGCTCTTTCTTACACCAGTAAGAGACTAGTGTCATTCCAGTGAAACCAACAGAACTAACCTGAATTTATACTGGGACAGAGAGCAGGATATGGCTCCTCTCTCGGCACTGTGGGATGGTTGGGGAATGAACCACTTGTAGCTGGGCTCTGTCGAAGCACCTCACTTTGCTTAGGGTTGCCTACGGTGGTGATTGCTTCAGGATTTCCATGCTGCCAAGGACAGCGCAGCCAGAAGCAGGCTGGCTCATCTGGTGTTTAAATCACTCCTAGCCAAACAGCACCTGGCTAGCAATCGTTCTTTATACGGCGACCCATCAGCATGAGCTAGCAAACTGCTACTAGACTCTGGGGCCTTTTGTGCAAGTCCCCAGGTGACCCCACTGAGATGATCTGCGGGCTTCTTTCCTCACTGAGCAGAGGGACCATTTCTGAAACAAGCACACGGTCCACTGACAGGGACGTGAGAAGGTTTCACTTCTTGAAAGAATAAACCCAGTGCTACTTGAAATGATAAAACCTGTACTGGTTTGGCTATGGGAGTTCTCAGCAGCAGCTGAATATTTTGTTCCGTTTTGACTTAAAACCATTGTTCTGGCATGATACAGGATAAATCATAATGATTAGGGGCCAAACTTATCACGCATGCATCCCCTCTCTTCTGAGGATCTCAAAGCACTTTACCGACCTTAAGCTTTACAATGTGCAAGCTCCACTTCCTCCTGGAATAAAACAATCCAAGTTTTGCACATTCGCCGTTTCTGGCACGCTCCTGTTGATGGCTACCAATGGGGGTTTATACGTATCAACAGCCCCAGTCATTCAATCATCATAAGCCACCTCGACTCTGCCCTGCCCCTCAAAAGTCATGAGACTTATTTCTACATGAATTCACTGCAGATTCTCTTTAAAGGAACATGTCCACTGGGGAAGAGGAGAAAGAATGGGATTAAAAGGGGTTGCTGCAGGCTATGAACCAGACACGCTATGGCTGCACCTCAGCTAGATGAACAGGTAGCCTGGTCCAGCTTCTTGTCTATCCTTCCAAGAAGCTAGACAGAAAGCAGAGCACTTCAGAGCCTTCTTCAGACTAACGTGGCTAACTACCTCTCTTCAAGCAGCCAGGAAAGGATAGCAATGCTCTTCTACCAGACACCAGGAGCAGGACAGCATGTGAAGGGGCAGGCAGCAATAGCGATCAGGGAAGCATTATTCAGAATAGGTGTCGCCACATCTCTTCTCGCTGCCTGGAAGAGCTTGTAGGGATCAAAGTAGCACCTCACACTCGCTCCCCACCTCTGGATTGGTCTAATGGCTATTCAGGAGTTATCATCACTGATGGTTGACACCTATTTGCTCAACTCCCTAATATTTAAAAGGAGGTGGGCACATAGCTGTATTTAGAGATGCAGCTGAACTCTGCACAGCAGAGAAACCAACAGGGCAGAGTTGGGGGAAGCAGAGGTTTCACGATCTTGCACCATCTCTGCACTTCCCGTGGTCAGGAGGCACTTCAATTCGCACCGTAGATTAGACCACAGTACAATAAAAGTGCTTTGATCTGATCAGGCACGCTACAGTAAAAGTGCTTTGATCAGGCAGTCTTTTCCCAGGGCCACATCTTTCAGGCAAATAGTTGTGCAAGGAAGGGGCAGAGAAGCACTTCAAGCAGGCCTGCCAGCATGTGGTAACACGGATGCCAATGGGACAACTGCTAGTGAGTGGATGTAGCAAACCTATATCCCCGATGAGCTGGGAGCCAAGACAGAGGGGAAACCACGTTAGAGATGAGGTCCCGCAGCTTGTTGGCAGTATGACATCCTAAATCCATGAGAGTCAAAGGTCAAATTCCTATCTGATCACAGCCAAGCAAGGATTTCCTTCTAAAGGTGGAAAAAGTGTAGCATATCTAGAGCAGCACAGCCCAGGATCTTCTGTCCTGATAGGATCCAGTCGCTTCACAATAGGTGCGTGATATGACAAAACTCGTTTCCACTTTTCTGCAAAAATATTGAGAAAAGGGGGAAATCTGCAGTTCTTGTGCAGAAGAATATGGAATCGCTCGCCCTGCACAAGCACCGGCCCCTATAGTCAGCACTGGCTACGGCCCCCCTTTCCTCACTTACCCACTAGATGGAGGTTTTGAGTCATCAAATCACTTACAGCTTTTAGGAAGGTCCTGGTTCAAGTCCCCCAAGACTAGAGAAGGAAATCAAACCTGGGTCTTCCACATCCTAGGAAAGACCTTTAATCCCTTGAGTTACTGGATAATAAACTATGACCATGACCACCAGTTTCTATTTCCTTCCCTTCTCGTAAAGGCCTACAACAAAGGGTTTCATTTTCAGTCAAACTAAAGGTAAACCGATTTCCAGTTCAGCCGTTGAACCAGAAGTCAGAAGAGCCCTACTCCGAGCCGTTGTACACAAGGATAAGATGGTGGGAGAGGGAAGGAAGCAGCAGCGACTCCTCCCTAAGAGTCTCCAAATGTTTTACAAAACACAGCATGCAGCTCTATTGAAATGTGCTCCCCTTACACTCCTGGAGCTAGGGGGAGGGCAAACCTAGTAGCTGCATGGCTTGGTGGAAGGAAGGGAAGATTTTAGCAGGATTCCTAATCCGAGGAGACAAAAATGACAAGTGTCAAAACAGATCTGGGACGTCGGGACTAAGGCTTTTTTCTTGGGATCCTGCATATGGACAAACCCACTGCCGTTTGAGCTGTGCGTGTAAACAACTGTCCTGCACTTGTTTCAATGCAAGGCAAAACCTGGGACAGTCAGACCCAGGATAAACCTGACATCTGTTTTTACCCCAGGAGATCAGACCAGTATTTATACCACTCACTCTGCTCCTCTGGCTAGATGCATCAATGATTCAGCAAAGCAGTGCAGACTGCCAAGTGTGTGCAATGCCTGGGCACAGCAGTTGCAAAACAAGATAAGAAAAAAGGTCATAAACACACTTGTTTTTCCTTCCACTTCTGGAACATGACACACCACCTTCCCCCGGCCAGCGCAGGGCCCTATGGGGCGGACGGCCCATGGGATCTTCCCACTGGACTGCTCAGGCATCTGCTCCGAGTAGTCGTTACCCCAGACATTGTTTCCTGATGGTAATGGGTCTCATGTCATCTTTTCCAGACAACCTGACTAACTGATTCATTTCCAGTGGGAAAATTTTATCTTTGGTTTAGGCTCCACTGTAGGCAGGGATACATGTGGTTCACACATGAGGTCTTGTATGGACCGCATGCACCCCTGCCTACAGTGGAGCCTAAACCAAGGATAACAGTTTCCCATTGGAAATGACCTCATGCATCTCAGGTCTTACTTCCCATGGATTCAAGAACTGTCCCCTGTGAGCTTTGGAGATGCCCTCCTTACTCCCGTCGCTGCAGTCACTCCCCAACTTCTCAGAGTCAGGCCAATGATCTTAGATGCCAGCTTTTAGCCACTCAGAAACATGCTTCTGAACCTTATTTCTGCACTTGTTGAGATCTGACTGGCTCTTAACACGAGATGTATGTCCTATGAAACGCAGGGACGACAAAGGCTGCTCCTGGCTGAAGTCTATCAACATCCCCCCCTTCTCTTAAAAATTCATAATGCCCCCCTTCTCCATCCACCCCAATATTCACATTGCCCCTTCCCCTCTGTTCTAGCAGCTGTGTTGCACTGAGTGATCTTGCCAGCCTGTTCTAGTGACCATGTCCAGCTTCCCGTCATCAGATGGATACTTCCCAGTCCTGTCTTCTAGGCCATCCCTTGTCTTTCATCCTTTCCCCCCACCAACTCGCTCTGCCAAGGACACCAGCCCGGACACCTAGGCATGTTCTTGATACAGTGTGCCCTGCATGCTGCATCTTCATCCTGACCTCCCCAGCTCCTCGCGCCCCGTCTCCCTTTAGATTAAGATCCTCTGGGCAGAAGTCTTCATTTTTGTCTTCTACAGCGACGAGCACATTGTCAGTGCTAAAAACAGGCTGAGGTTTTCAAACATCGGCAACCCAAGTTAGGCACAAAAATCTCTGCTTAGGCTCAGCCAACAAGTAAACAGATTCTCTGAGCTGCGGAGCACAACTGGCTCGACGGCTGGATCTGAATCACTTTGTTCCAGCCCTAGTTGGAGGCTGAATAATTGGCTGATGGGGAGAGAACAGCTTGAATCCTCTAAACACCATAAATCTAGTGACATAATTCAGCAAGCTGGCACTGGCTCTATGGCCCCAAAAGCAACCCAAAGGAAAAAAAACTGGCACGCACACAGGCAAGGGTTCGCAGAGGGGTAACCATCAGGTAACTATTCAGAGTCGGCAGCTGCCACCTTTTTAAAGGCGCTGTCTCCACTCTCCAGTCAATGCAGATAATACAAAGTTATGAGTATACAGACAAGGCAGATATCTACGTGCAGCAACTACGTGAAAAGCCAGGTCAGCGGTGTTGGGTCTACAATTTGCAGACAAGTATACCTATACAAATGACTCCTTGCCTGACCCTTAGCCAGCGCTATGTGGAGTCAAATGAGCCTTAAAAGCAAAAGGAATCAGATGGACCCTGCATGCATAATCTCATGGCAGTGGTGGGAGGTTTTCCCTGGATCGGCAGTGATTCTGAGACCGACTGCTGGAATCTCATTGTGGGTCACCGAGCCAGGGGAACCACATCCAGACTAACTGCTCCATGCATGTGTGCTGAGTTGACAGTTCTGTATGGCCTGGCATTTGGGGAGCATGGGTGTCAAGCCCATGCTTCAGAAAGGATGCTTCTGCATAGCGAAGGGCAGGTTCAAGCCATTCGGAGGGTGGGGGAGAGGCAGTCCTTTCTGTTCCACTGTCTGTGTCAGTATTTTGGAGTCTGATTCTCATCTGCAAAAGTTAAAGCAGGCCTCAAAGAAATGCCCACTTGAAAGCAAACATTTTTCTTCAGCGACGCTCCTAATCAATCTTTGCTTTCTCTGGCCAGCCTTTCCAATTAAAATTCCTTTTTCACTAACACCTTCCCTGCCCGAAACCTCTTTCATTTGACTTAAAACCTTGGCATATTCAGCATTGTCGCTAACCTGCAACTCACAGTCACTTAGACTCTCTTATGACTGAATCACTGCCTATAAAGATGGTGACACATGCTCTGCAGTGATTCATCAAGCCCTGATCATCATGTAGAATTACAATTTGAAGTCTTGATAATAGGAAACAAGGTTTTCACATCCTTTGCTGCTCCGTTTGGAAGAGAGAGTTTGGTTCGGTTTTTGAGCAGCAGGACTGAGGGTTTCCCCCCCAGATTTTTTTTCAAGTGATTCCATTATCAGCACAGACACAACATTACAACACGCTTCGCTTCAGTCTTGCATTGCTTCACCCAATGCAAGCCAAGAAAACCATTTCAAAGATGGTCAGCATCCACATCACTGGACACACCAAATTAAACAGCAAACCCATCACAATATTTTCTCATAGCCACGTGCTCCTAAATAAGACATGTACAATGTTTAGAAAAGGCAGAATGAAGAAAAAAAGATTTTTCTAGGACCAAGGTGCAAAATGGGCTGAATGCAGAAGCTCACTTGCCCTCAGACAGCTCACTGGCTGCTTTGGGCAAGAGTTAAAACTCTCAGAGGCACTGCTGAATTGGCAGAAGCTTTTGACCGCTCAGCCAACAGCTGCCGCCAATTTGGCAGTGGCTGTAAGATGGTTAAAGCTAGACTCTGCCCCCTGATAATTGCTGGCTGAGGAGAAAGGAGAGACGCAAAGGGCAACCATTACACTATCTCCGTACTCCAATTCCAGCACAAAAATTAGCTTCTCTGCTTAATATATGCGTCCCAAATCTGAAGGGCTAATTTTGGAGGAGAAAGAGGCATGTGGTATGTGAATAAATGTAGCATTATCAATGCCAACATAGAAGCACAGTAGAGGGACAATAAATAAAGCACATTGCATCACAGAGCAAAGAGCTCATAGGTCTTCTGCTCTAAAACAGAGGAGCCTGAACTGTTTGGGCTTCACAGATCAGTGCGTTGGCCACCTTAAGACCTTCCCCAGGTGGTAACCAACAGCTGGTGCCTCAGAGGAAGATCTAAAGCAGCTAGTGGTATAATGAACTTTGCAAGGGTGAAGAAATTCCTCTTATGCAGAAGTGAGGATACACCTTGAAGCACAAGACTCAGCAATCAGCCTTATCCTTCATCCTGTCTGCCTAGCTACTGAAGTGCCCTGCAGCAGTGAGTTCCACGGGTTGACATCAAAGTAATCTCCTCAGGAATCTACATTTTACTATCCATCCAATTCACTGGAAAATAGCAATGAGATCTGTAGCTTTCTGTTTGACTAGTCCCTAAATTGCTGCAAACTCAGAATCAGACCTGCTCAAGTGATTATAGTGGGAAGAAGGCAACTGTGGTGCAAATTATGCCAGGCACAACCATCTCGTGACACTTAAAGAGAAGTCAAAATGGGTGATAGAGAGCAGGAAAAAAATTCCCGGGGCAAAACACATTTAAAATGCATCAGCACAGGTGATTTGGGGGGAGTTAGTTATAGCCGTGTTGGTCTAAGGGCATAAGCAGACAAGGTTCTTTGGGTAAATGTGAAATCTTTTATTAAGCCAACTAAATAGTTGGAAAAAATGTTCTTTACAAGCTTTTGGGCATAAACACCTTTCTTTAGGCATAGGGGTTAGGGACAGACAGTCAAAAAGCCTGAGGTTGAATTGATTCAATATTTGCAGGTTTCTGTAAACTGCTTAGATTGCACTGATAAGAAAGTGAACTCACGTTCACTTTTCAAAAGTGAAAGGCAGCCAGACCCCTGCAGTGGCCCATACCAGGCACCAGGGGGCACTAGACCAAATCTCCCAGCCTGCAGCTGGTGGGGAGATGGGAGATTTCCCCAGCCAGCCTCCTCTTTAGCCTCCAGTCTGCTGAGGAGGGGGCATGGGGGAAACCCCCAACCAGACCTACATGCAAGATCCCCCTAGTGCTGGGGAACAGGGAGGAGGGAAGCCCCCCAGTAGGACGCCTCTTCCCGTCTCTCCCCATGCCCGGAGCTGGTCCCCCTGGCCATGCCCCCTCCTCAGTCCGGGTCTGGGAAACCCTCCCCTCCACCTGGCACTGGACCTGCAGCTGTGGGGGATGGCCCCCCACCCAGCTCTGTACCCCCAGTTGGGCTGTGCCAAGTGCAGGGGTCCGGAAGCCCTCAGCAGGAGCCGTTCCCCCCCCCACTGCCCCGCTTCCTCCTCAGCCGGCTGCCAGTGAAGCACAAGACGTTGGGGTGTGGGGGGCAAAGGTACATTTCCCTCCTTTGCATCTTTCCTCTCTTCTGATCTTCCCTGCCACACATTTGCATTTTCACAGACCTTCATTTTGCATATTAACTTATGCTTCTATTCCACCCAAGAGAGTACACAAGCACCAGTAGACTCTCCCTATGCCTAAAAAAAGGTGTTTGTGCCCAAAAGCTTGTAAAGAACAATTTTTCCAATGATTCAGTTGGTCTAATAAGAGATATCACATTCACCCAAAGACCCTTGTCAGCACAGGTGACTGTTTGGATGGGTGTCAGAGACAATCCACGCATGCTCCGTAGGCCTGCACTCCCATCTCACGCAACACTTCTGCAGACTCAAAGTGTGGCAAGTCAGGCGGCCCCCTTAAAACAAGGTGTATGAAGTGGATGCACGAAGAGGTCCCCATAAGAGTCTGACCCTGAAGGGCATTGCCCCTCTGACACTTACTGTTATTACATTATTTCATGATGATGATTCAAGACAAGCAGGCCTATCACTTTTCGGTGCTAAGGCAAGTAAGACCAAGCAGGTTATCCCTATCACAGGTCGGGTAAGTTGCTGAGCCAAAAGACCTAGAGGGTGACCTCCTCCACTTAGCCACATAGCAAGAAAAGCACGAGCTTCCTCCACCCACCTGCCTCAACCCTAAACTGAAATAATATCCCATTGATGGCGGGGAATAATGCAGTTCTGAGCACCCTCCAAGCTCACCAAAGTCACCGAGACCGGAGGATGCCTGTTGTCTTGAGGACCGGTGCCTTGTCCCTCTCCTAGCACAGGGGCTTTGCAGCATGCTAGACAAGCGGAGAAACACCAAGGAAAAGGCGACAGCTCTGCTCTGGGGCTGAGCAATGGGTTCAACTCCCATGCCAGTCTTCAGCAAGACTCTCACTTTTAGTGGCTGCAATTTTCTGTTAACTCTATGGATTAAAAAAAAAAAAAAAGGGGAAGCATTTAGCAGAGAAATGAAGCTCTAATTCACTTGGGGACACTGGAGAATGTACTCCCTTCTGCAGCCTTGTTTTAAAATTATGATTGGATTCCCGCAGTACATTATTCACGGTATTGATTCTGACAAGAGCGCTGTCAGGCCACAATATTGAGAGCGGTGGAAGTGCAGCAGGAA
>NW_005842014.1:1436972-1470285 GCF_000455745.1 Alligator sinensis
CTCATTAGAGATTCCACGTGTGGACTCAGAGGTGGGCCCTGAACGAACGCCAAGGAAATTAAATGCTCAACCTCAGTGGCCCAAGCAGGAGCATGGTTTTCCCCTCTAGTCTTTGCCCCCTTAGCTGTGTGTTTTCATACCCTGACACCCCAGCTTCATGGGGAAATTAATTCCAGACCTAAAGAGCCAATTTCCTTTCTGGCTGTTCATTTTTACATCGCTACAGCCCTCTTGCTGAGGCTGAGACGCTGACTTGGTTTGACAGCTTACTACCACCCCTTGTCAGCCCAAGGAGACTGGCTCTCTGATAGCCCAGGGAATCTGGCAGAAAAGCTCCCAGCTTCAGCTCTTCAATGCATTGCAGAGTTTGAGGACCCCGAGCACACTTTCAAACTGAGGAGCTGCGTGGAAATACGCCTGGAAACAAAAATGTTCTGTTCCTAGAACAGAGCAGAAAAAGTCAAGAGCCTGGCTGCAGCTTTAACAGGTCTTCCTGAGGCCGAAGGCCACCAGCTTTCCTGACCCCTCTCACAGACAAGCAGTTTCTTTACTTGCAGCCCTGGTAAAAGGAGCTGGGGCAGGGGGGAGGAGAGAGGCATTGGGTGTGTCTACACGTGCATACTACGCCTTTTCTGATGCGCATTAAATGTAGTACCTCCTGGTGCCTGTACATGAGCATGGAGGCTGCTCCAATTAATTGAGTCTGCTGGAGCATAGTAATTACTGCACTCCAGCCAGATTCTGTGTCTCTTGTATCAGCACCCCTGTGCTTCAAAATGGCGATGGGGGGGACTTTAAAGCTCATTCAAGTACCCCCACTGCCATTTTGAAGTGCAGGGATGCTCATACATGAGACACTGCAGCGCTTTAATTAGAGCAGCTCTCAGAGGTGCTCTAATTAAAGCACCTCCTCCTCACCCCGCTGGAGCACGTGTAAAAATGTCCTCCAATGTGAGGTACTAAATGAATATGTATTACAATGCACTAGTGCGTAATAGTGCATTTGTATGCTTTTTTAGTGATGCTTAATGCGCAGCAGACTGTTTTATTGCTCATTTCCATAATGTCACCATTTTTTACGTGGCATTTAAATGCACAGTAAAATAGTCTACTAAGCCCTCTCCAGTAGAGGCTAAACACAGGGCAAATGAATCAGCCATGCAGCACCCCTGTATACGGCATCTATCCGCAGTAACTAGTCAGATTTTGGGAGCGGTGCGTCCATAGAATTATTGCTAAACTGAATTATTTGGTAGATTAGGTTGCAGTCAGGCATTCTGCGTGGACCAGGAGGACCCTTACCTCATAGTAAGCTTGTTCACTCTTCTACTTGAGACTCAGCAGGTTTGGCCAAGGACCAACCTCAAGAAAACAGTTATGTGAACACTTGCAGATGGGAACTCTACCAGTAAGCACACATTATGTGTTGCAATGCAACAACCCTCCCAACCCCTTTCCGGTCCTCAACTTCTTTGCCCAGTTGAAGAACTAGATGGACTCACCACCTGCTTGGCATTTGCCATATGTGGGGAGGAGAGGGGTAATAATATAATCTAATAATATGGTATCTGCACTGGAAACTAAAGTCTCTGCAGCATCCAGCCTCAAAAGCACAGGCCAAGCTAATCACCTCCATGCCTCCTACCCAAGCAGCTTCTTACTCCCCCTACCCATCCCTTTACAGTATCTGCAGCACAGATGTTGAAAACCAAAACCCACTAGCTGATAAGCTTGTTTATTGTGGCAGAAAATGCAAATGCCAGGGTGAGAGTTGTTGGGAAAGTACATTGGCTCAGGTTCTTTCAACACAATTGGCTTTCAGTAGGTGTGATTTCACAAGCTAAGTGGCCCAAATCAGGCTACAGCAGCACTGCAGCATGCATCTAGGTTTCAAAGGCATCTGGCTCCATGACAAGTTACTGAAGTGCTCAATTCAGTGTGCAGTGTCCCTGCTCCTGCCACCTACAAAGCAGTAAGGAAACCTTAAGGCAGAAATTGTGCATGCCAGAATATAGCACACTGCAAGACCAAGCTGCTTGCTTGGGACTGCCCACAAGCATATTTCTTCCACTCCTGTCAACGGTCCTGCTGCTTATCTTTTGCTTCCCATGCCTCCAGTATTCAAACACTCAAAGGTTCAATCTGCGGGGGCACACATGCCATTGCTAGCCTACCAACTGCTGTCCTTCGCAACCCTGAATCAACACTGGAGTGCCCCAGGGGTCGGTCCTGGGGCCAGTTTTGTTCAATGTCTTCATCAATGACCTGGAAGCTGGCACAGAGTGCACCCTCAGCAAGTTTGCAGATGACACCAAGCTAGGGGGAGTAGTAGATACGCTGGACAACAGGGCTAGGATTCAGAGTGACCTAGACAAATTGGAGGATTGGGCCAAAAGAAATCTCATGAGGTTCAACAAGAACAAGTGCAAAGTCCTGCACTTAGGATGGAAGAACCCTATGCACCAGTACGGGCTGGGGACTGACTGGCTGGGCAGCAGCTCTGCAGAAAAGGACCTGGGGGTCACAGTGGAGAAGAAGCTAAATATGAGCCAGCCGCATGCCCTTGTTGCAAAGAAGGCTAGTGGCATACTGGGCTGCATTGGTAGGTGTGTTGCCAGCAAGTCAAGGGAAGTGATTAGTCCCCTCTATTCAGCACTGGTGGGGCCACATCTGGAGTACTGTGCTCAGTTTTGGGTCCCCCACTATAGAAAGGATGTGGACAAATTGAAGAGAGTCCAGCAGAGAGCAACAAAATGGTGAATGGGCTGGAGCACATGACTTCTGAGAAGAAGCTAGGGAACTGGGCTTATTTAGTCTATAGAAGAGAAGACTGAGGGGATTTAATAGCAGCCTTCAGCTACCTGAGGGGGGATTCGAAAGAGGATGGAGCTGGACTGTTCTCAGTGGTGGCGGACGACAGAACAAGAAGCAATGGGCTCAAGTTGCAGCAAGGGAAGTTTAGGTTAGATATTAGGAAGAATTTTCTCACTAGGAGGGTAGTAAAACACTGGAACAGGTTACCCAGAGAGGTGGTGGACTCTTCATCCTTGGAGGTTTTTAGACCTGTTTAGGCAAAGCTTGTCTGGGATGATATAGATGGGGCTGGTCCTGCTTTGAGCAGAGGTTGGATTAGATGACCTCCAGAGGTCCTTTCCAACCCTCATTTTCTATGTTTCTAACACAGACACCCCAAAACCCAGACTTGGTAACAGGCTTCTCTACTAGGAGAAAGTAATTTGGGGAACAGCTTTTCCTCTCCAATTGCCCCCAAGTGACAAGAGAAAATAGATGATGTGGGGTTTTTTTATCATAGTTGGCATAGAGATTGGGGGAGTCATTTAAAAGGTTCCCCTTTGCACTTAAAGCCATGGACCACAAAGGAGAAACATGCCTGGAGAGACTGAAACATTTCTGAATAAAAGCGAGTTGGCAGAATCTATCATAGGAAATACAGAATTCATCCGAGCAGAGCCCAGAAAGACAGTGCTAAGGAGGGACGGTTTCTGGGAGCATCCCTAAAGACTGGAACACTTTGCACTGGAAAAGGGACATACTGCAGATGCCAGCAGCTATGATGCCGCTTGCCACATCTTTGTTGCGAGGTCTGCTACCTTGCATTCCCAGCAGGTTAAGAGCATCCACGTGGTTAGTGGCAGCAGAATAGTGCCAAGCTCAGGTACAAAACTCGACGCTTATTTCCCAGTAACTTAATCATGTGCCCACACTTTAAATACTGGTTGTTGTAACACATCCTGCTAAAAATTACACTGTTACTTCAGCTTTTGTTAACTCGGTATTCATTCAGGCAGCATCCCAAAATGCATGGCAACAGAAACCCCAGAACACAAAGCAGAGGTATGGGCTACGGCAGCACATTATAACTGACCAGCACAGGGATAGTTAATGTGAATAAGGGCAGAGCATGCCACTTCAGTGCTGCATCAGACTGTTCACTAGGCGCAGCGTATAAGGTTGATATCAATACCCAATTAGATACGGCCTACAGCTGGAGGTCAGAGCAGGTCCTGCATTGATCAGGAGAGACCTACATGCCCTCCTCTCTGACCACGGCCTCGGCAAGCGGGACTCCAGCCACACTGGCACGCGTGACGCTCATTGTTGCGTCTTCTTCGATGCAAGGAAATTTGAACATCTCTAAAAACGGACCAGGCTCTCCAGTGGCACAAAACTAGCACAACTTTAGTAACTCCCAGCACGTTGAGGAGCTCTGAATAAATCTGTGTACAGCCAGACGGGCTCAATCTAGTTTGAATGGACATCCTACTGTAGCACAGTACTGGTTGTGCACTTGTGTCATTTATAGAGCATCTGGCTCCAAGTGAATAATTTATTACAATGAAGGGGTCTCTCCTACCAGAGGTAGCCCCTGTAGATGAAGCCACAGAAGGTCAGTGAGCCAACTGCTACACTCATCAGGAAATGCAATTAAGTGTCAGAGAAATGCAGACATTAGAATTATGCTGCTAAAAAAAAAATCTCCCATGCCAAGGGAATTTATTGCACCGGGGCTAGGAAGGATTCACACTCATGAAACTAGACCTTTAGCTACCCAAGGGGAGATTAGGTGGCCTGAGAGCTGCCTTGGCTAGGCAAGGTGAAGAAGCCTATGGCGATACACCCTTCAATAACTATCCCTTAAGCAAAGCTTGCAGGATGTGGGTGTCCTAGTCAAAGGGGAAGATGGCCCTTAAAGAAAAAAGGAGCTAGCAGATGTAGTGTTTATTTCTGCTTCACAAGATGGGTTTACAAAATCACAAGGCACAGAGCTGAGTGGTGGACTTTGAGTTTACAGATAGCAGTGGACTTCTCACATGAGATCTAGCCAATTAAGCAAACTATTGAGCATGGGACCTCTGTAAATTGGGGCAAGTGAGTGTCAGTCAGTCCAGTGTATTGTTTCAACTATACAAAGTGCATCAAAGCTTTTCCTCTACTCCTGCAGGTTCCCAGAGGAAGAAAACCAGTGATTTTTTTAAATGGGATTAGCTTTTCTTTGTGCCGGGCATTTAACAGAAATAATTCCTATTTCAAATGAAGTTGCCCACTCTATATTTATCTAATATTTGCTTCTTACAGAACACTTTTTGTCCAGATCTCAAGGGTCTTTGCAAAAGGAGGGCAAGCATCATTATCCCCACTTGACAGGGAAGCAAAGATCACAGCAGTTCAGAAGTGGAGGTGGGAATAGATTTGAAACTTCAACTCCAGGGACATAGCTACCAGGGAAGGCTACCATGTTTCTGTGAACCAGTGAGAGGTTTGCCTGGCAAAGGGCTCCTTAGTTTTGGGGTATAGCAAGCAAAACTAAGAACTGCCATACAAGGCTTCTCTCCAGAGGTAAAGTGGGTCCTGCACCGTACACTCAACCGTGCAGGCACTTTTACTTGGCCAACACATGGATGTACAAAATAAGGTCCGTAGAACCCTTCTCCCACCCAGGTTTTAGATGTGATGATCAACTGGATGCTTTACGAAGCTGAAGATTCACCGTGTATTTATATAATGGGGCCCCTACCCCGTTACTAGAGAGGAAAGAGATCCAAGGGTGCCTGGTTCTCCCCCCACCTTTGTCTTCCTCTTTTACTTGTCCCTTCTTCGTATTGCTAGAGTCAAACCCATAGGCAGAGAAGTCTGATAAATAAGATGGCTGCCAGGTCCAGGAGCAAACAGGGTGTAATGGCCAAGGGAGCAGAAGTGGAGGGTCCAGGGATCCAGGCGCAAGCTAGGAAGAGGAGGCTGGCTGTAGGAGCTACAGGGGCCGGAGGCCCTGATGGAGGGATTCAGGGGCTGAACTCCAGATCACTGGACCCTCCACTTCTGCTCCCTGGGCCAAGAAAGGATGCAGAGCAGCAGCCAGGGTGAAGGAAACCTGAGAGCCTGTGCTGCAAGCAAGCTAAGCATCTTGAGCCTTGAGCCTTTTCTGTTTTTCTTCATGCCGATATAGGGTGAGGCAAACCCCAGGTGGAACATTGCTTTGAGCTGGGATCAGGACCTACGTTTTGTGGTTTCCATTTCCCTGGTGGACTGGGTTGTGGCTGTAGGGGAGGCAGAGACCATGGAAAAGGGTGCTTGGGGACATACTGAGTTACAGACTCTGTCAAGAGGATGGAAGATAAAGGCCTGAGGGCTTGTTCTGAGCCGGAGGGGACAGAGCCTGCCAGGGACTGAAAGGCAGGAGTGGAACGTGGGAAAACAGGACCCGTGGTCCCAGCTGCCTGCGCAGGGCTCTCATGGAGCCTGGAGCCCGAGGTCACGAGAGCGTGGGCCAAGCTGAGCCTGAAGCCTGCAGCCCTGAACAGTGGACTCCAAGCTAGAAGGCACAGCCAGAGTAAAAGTGGGACGAGACCAGGTGAGCCATGGTCCAGAAAAGGGTCTGCTTTCCCAAAGCTTTGGGCAAAGCTCCCCCTGTCTAGTTATTAAATCAAGACATGGTAAGCGAGAATACAGGAGGAGACAACCTAGGATGCTAATGGGAGGAGGCTCCTAAAGGTGGGTGTACTATGTTGGCACCCATGGGTATCCTAAAGTTTGAATGGATGATTGAATGGCAAGTGCACATCTCCTTATTGTGTGCTACCACATAAAGTGCTGGTATACTGCAGTCTGAGCTTTGAAGCAACCATTTCTCCTGATGTCATGATAGTTGGTGGCCAAACGCAGTGCTAGTGTTTGGTACTCATCCAGAGCACCCGGTTTGGCACCCAAGTCATTGCTGGATTACCCAACGCCTTTTTGACCTGCTGCCAAATGTCCCATCCAATATTGGAAGAGACAGTTGAGTGAAGACAAGCTTCTTGATTTTCTGGCTCTGTCCTAGTGGGCCAAAAAGCAATCATCTACAGGAATTAGCTCTCGAGTAAAAACCTGACACCTTTGCCGATGCATGCAAACCAGGGATTGTGAGCAGTACATGCATGCACACAACACTATTATTTGGACCAGGTCTTATGTCACTGTTTGCCACAAACAGGAATCCAATGTTATACTTTGCTGAGAGGACTGGAGGAGACTCCAGCTGCACAGATAATGATAACTATGCCATTAGGGAACTGGTGGCTCCAGTTCCCAGGGGCATCAAGATCTTCTGTTTCCTTTTAGTCTGCTGCCCACCACCACATAAAAATCAGAGCATCTCCTATATTAAAGGCCACTGCTAGGAATTAGGCAACTGCCAGACTTCTTGGAGCCTTTGTCTTTTCCTTTTTGGGATACAGGCTCTGCTTGGAGAGTCTGCATCTTGGTTTAAAACAAAACTATGTATATACGTATAAACAGACAGAACATCCACACAGCTGGTAAGCAGAGACAAAATTTTCTAAAGATGAAAGTTTGCAGGTTCCTGAAGATGACAAATTTGCCTAATTATCACGGCTGGGCCCTTTGAAAAAGAAAGCTCTCTTCTCCTCCAAAGCCAAGGATGATAAACTATCATGGGCTGCAGTCAGGTCTCTAGGGAAAATGCCATCTATTATTTTCCTGCAGCTGTATATCACAAGTCTTTGATTATCAAACACTGTACAGCAGGCAAGGATTCGTTTCAATGTCTAGCTTGCTACTGAAAGCAAAAGGAAGACCTCAAGAGTAACTTATCATCACACTGATCTTTAGCAGGTGGCAACTATTGAGTGGTGTGGTAACAAGTATTTCTAATGTTTTCAGAGAAGTAAGAGTAGCTAACCACCATTACAACATGTACATGGCAACGTTTCTAGGTTGCTACCAAGAGCTGTGTGCCTCCCCTCACCCCAAAACACTGCAAGCCTTTTAAGAAGCAAGAAGTGCATCCATGTTATTCTCCATTGGTTGCTTCTTGCAGGCACCTGTATGCGTCAGCAGGATTTGCATCTCATTGACATGCACTGAATACTTTGTTGTTCGATAATTCAGTTCCACTTGTCAGAGATGTCCTTGCTTGACCAGGAGTGGTTCCAAGTGCTTCACAGGATGCAAATGGCCCACTTGTCCGTTTAACCATAACTCATTTCATTTCTCGATGCAGTTATCTTGTGCATATCAAATCTCAGCATGCAACACATCTTGGAAGGTCTCCGCTTCTGGTTCTTATGTTTTGAGCTGGAGCACCTCTCATGGGGCATGTTTTACTGCTACTGCTACAGCTTGTAGGAAAAAGAGTTAGTTTCTCCTCCTCCCACAACATTCACTGAAATATTGTCACAGGTGAGAGATACAGATCTGTAACATGGCATGCCAAGTTTTCATTCAGTTTATCCACCTTATGGTGTTGGAGGTTGTTGGCAGCAAGAGCTGAAGGAGTTTGGTTTGCTTACATTGAATAAACAACCTCACCTCTTGCTAAGGGATTGTGCTGGCTTATCTATCATATACAAGTATTTGAGAGCAGAGTCCTGCAATGCCAGGAGCATTGAACTTAAGGCCACAATTCCCAGGCTGTTCCAGCTGCTCTGAGCTTCATGCAGCTTCAGAGAAATCAATGCATAGATTCATAGATGCCAGGGTCAGAAGGGACCTCAACAGATCATCGAGTCCAACCCCCTGCCTAGGCAGGAAAGAGGGCTATAGTTAAACTTGATACCTGAAGTGGGTGCGAGAGATACTGCACTTCCCTTTGCGACAGGTTATTCCCATCCTGCCATCTGAGCAACTCCAAGACCCAAGTTTAGATACTTGGATCTGTTTCTTTTTCTGAGAAACATTATCAATGTAAGACAAGGGTGCAGGGAGTGAGACTTTAGCCTCCTAAGTGCTACCAAATCCTTGGATGAAAGGCAGTCTAGATTAAGTTATTGTGCCAGAAAGTGAGAAAGAGTTGAACATGGCACTTAAGAACTGCTGTTCACCCAATTAGGAGTTTCATAAGTAAAAATCGGGGAAGTGAAGTATTCTCTTGCATGCAATATTTGCCTTTCAACTCAAACTGAAAACCCTCTAATAAAGACAAGAGCCAATTGATTAGCTCAACACAGCTAAATTAGTAGAGGTAAGAGAGAGGGAAAGATGTTAGGTGGCCAGATGAGCAGCTAAAGGCTGAGAAGCACCTTGATCTCCCCACATCAAATAGAATACATCTACTTACATGAACACAGTAGCCATTTCATAAAGGAGCACTCCTTCCGACAGACACACAAGTATCCAACTTTAGATCAAAGTCTCTTTAAAAGATTATTTTCTATTGAAAGAAAAAAAGATAAGAGAAAAAAATGTACTTTATCACTTCTCACCAGCCTCATGTTAATATACATCTTAATATATTCTATATGGGATAGCTCTTTAGATTACAGTTTATAAATATGCATTTAGCAGTTCTAATCAATTCTTACTCTCACGACAGAGCAGCAGATTTTCATTTTTAGATGCAGATGGTTACTCCACTCTAGATACTGTAAATCAACATGTGGTATTAATTAACTCTCGTAACTAAAGACAATACAGCAATCACTAGTTTAAGCATGTACCTAGAAGCCTACGCATTTGCTTTCATATCAGAAATAAAACTTTCCCACTCATGTTTTGCTGAGGTTTTACACTTCTACAGAAGTGCAGACTCTAAGTCAGGGGAAAGCGTAATCCTTCGCTGGAAAAAGTATGAGAAACAGTGAAAAAAAGACAGCTCAGAGGGATAAATAAATCCTGGTCTTGTTTACATCCATCTGGGTCTCTCTGTTGGCTTTAATAATATAAGTCTGGAGCAGCATCAGCAAGGCTGGGCTTTTTCAGTATAAAGTTTAAATGCCGAACTCCTAAGAGCCCCAAAGTAGGTGCCTAAATAAAAAACTCAAATGAAATAAAAAATGAATAAAGAAATCCTACATTTCCAGCTGAAAGAGCCTGCCCCTTATTTCTGCTTAGCTGAATTCTTCACAGAGGAAGCAAGAGGCAGACTTAAGGACAGAATGCCAATTCCCTTAGGGCACCCAAATGGCAGCTTTCTAGCCACATGCCTGGGCATTTTTGGCACTTGCCCCTGCAGCGTGGATGCAGGATGCACGCGCAGATTGAGCATGTGTAGTCTGCTATGCACTGGCTGGGCAGACATGTGGCCGTGCCCATGCACCCATCCGGAAGCATGTGTGGGTAAGTCACAAAAATGTCACCAGCCAGAAACCCATGACTAATGGGTACTGCAAGCTGGAGGAGGATGACAATGACAATCCTCCCATGTTTTAGCCCTAGATGCATTCCTTTTGGAGTTGGCCCCTCCGCAACCAAGAGAAGGACACGCAGGGCCGGTAGTCAGAGAACAAGCTGGAGAACGGGTGGCTCGGTGAGCTGGATGCTGCTCTGGCAAGGAGGCCCTGTTCTTAGTCTGGCCCCGACTCCAAATTGGGTCGAACCCTCCACCCTGCACAGCTCTCCATCCATCTTATCCAGAAAGTATGGGTAGCAGTTCAGCTTCAAAAGGAGCCGTGGAGAAGGGCCTGGATAACGCCTAAGTGGTGGAGTGGTGGTTTGAGCCTTGCGCTGCAAAGTCAGAGATGCAGGGTCAAACCCCATTCAGGGAGAGGTGCCCTAGAAGCTACTGGGGTGAAACCACATCCTTTCCTTCCCCACACAGCTTTCCCAGGCTTCGAGCCTTGTACGTGCCAGGCCAGCGTGTGGCCAACCGGATGGGCTCAGTCTACACATCTACAATACAGGGGTAAGAGGTCCAATCTGTAAGTCCCCAAAACACCACTTAAGGCACCTAGAATACTGCCATTTTAGATGCCCAAAGGGAAGTCAAACTCTGTCTTAAATTGGTTTGCTGAGGCTCAGATATGGCAAGGAGAACAGAGCCAACTTCTTCAATGGATCCTCAGTATTTAACAGTATTTTGCATACACACTTCAGCGAGAGGACTATGTTCTCCTCCAGCTTCTATTTATTTCATCCCAGTAAAAATTGTGAATTACTCTAGGCTTCCATAGGTGCAGCAGACATTACTTTTGCACATTATATTACATTTGCAAACATAATTTTGTAAGCAAAGCCACGGGCCTACTTTCCAAGTGTCTTATCCTTATAGTGCAAAATACATCCGAGATGCAGTAACATTTAGCCACCCATTGACGGTACATTTGTGCAAACGTTGCTCGGTATTTCCATGTCTGGTGCAGGAGTTCACGTTATAAATTCTCGGGGCTAAGAGCGGGGGTGGGGTGGGAAATCAGGAAATTGTTTACAAATAATGCAGTTTTTATACACTGCTGTAATGTGGATCAGTTGACTTTGATATTCACGTAAGGTTTCAGAGGGTATAGTTTATTACTGGCATGCGCCGCACTTGGAAGAATCCCTGCTCCCACATCTGCTGTGCTAACAGCTTTAATGAGCTAAGCAGCAAGTATGGATAAGCAGGAGAGAATCTGGTTTATCACATCCTGCAATGGTGAGATGGGGGAGGAGAAATAAGATGCAATGTAGGATTGGGGCAGGGGGGAAGGGAACGAACTAAAATATTCTGAAGAACTTCAGTCAAATGAAAAAGAATAAAAGCACACGCGTGCGCGCACGCACACACACACTTTAAGAGAGCTTAGATTACTCACACTTGCACACAAGAGAATATATCAAGCATCTGCAGCGTGTGGTCACACCCACGTTTTTGTCGGGCCACACCTTTGCCTGGACTCTGATTTCATGCAGCGCAGAGGGTGAGCGCTGTCACTGCCACTCGTCCCCTCCTGTCCCCTGCTGCTGACTCCCGCATGGAGAGGAAAGGGCCAAGAGAAGCGGCAGGATTCACCCCCATGGCTCCACAGCCATGCAAAAGCAGGGGCTCTGGCCCCAATCACCTGGTAAGCTCAGAGCTTATTGAGCATGCGGCACTCCAGCAGGAGCCCATAGGCTCCCTATACATGTGCTCCGGAGCGGGTCGGGGAGCATTTTAATTAGAGCAGCTCCCGGACCTCTCCTCTAATTTAAACACCTCCCTGTCATGTGTATTAAGCCCCAGCACATTTAAAAATGGCCGTGGGATGTTTTGTATGGGGTTTAGATAAAGTGCTCCTGCCATTTAAAAATGCATGGGGGTTTAATACCCAGGACGGTGAGGCTGAGTGGTCTAATTAGAGCACGGAGCAAACTTGATTAATTGAGTCTGCTCCGACGTGTTTTAATTAGAGCATGAATGAGCATGTATATAGGCAGCCACATTGCCCAGGCAGCGAGCTCAGAGCTCACTTAGCATGCATGGCAGAGCCTAAGCGAGGGGGTTGCCCCCCTGCCCCCCTTGCCCCGTTTCTGAATCTGCTATTGCTTAAGATTGATGCTAAAAACTCTGCCCCAAAAGACCACATACTCCCATGTGGCTGTGTGGGAGTATGTCCATTTATGCCAACTGAATATCTGACCCTAAAGCAACACACGCTCGAGGTACTTTCCCTTGAGACTACAGAGAAAAGTGGCATATGTTCAGTGCACATCTTCGCATGCAATGACTTTTTTGTGCCAGTCAGTACACTAATTGCCGGCACAGTGCCCAAGGACTACGTGGGCAATGCAAGCTTCTCCGATGCAAACTGAGACAGTTGCTGAACAGCATGCAGACCCCCTTTCTCTAGCAAGCCTCCCATTTCACCGTCGCCTTGTCAGGAGACGCTTGCCAATGGTCTCATGTTGTGTCCCACAACGGATGCAAACCAGGGCTCCGCGCTCCTCTTCGAGCTTACCATTCACATCTCAAAAGGGAGTTACATATCCTCCATTCTCCTGTATAAACTTGCACATCTGCAAAGGCCAAAATTTAGGTCAAATTGCATTCAGGATTTGAGGTCTCATTTGAAGGAGGAAAAGTTAGATCCATATTTTTTCTCCCTCTCTACAGTTCTGCAGATTAGCTGAACCAGCAAGGGCTGGGTGGGGTATGGTCATTCATAATAAAAAGAAGCCTACATTCAGGGATATCCAAGCGCAGTGCTGGCTACCACTGCTATGCTTCATGCATTAGGGGTTGCATTTCATGTCCTAGCGTGAGGTAGGTAAGGACTCTGGAATTGGAGAGGGGGTGGGCAAGGGAGCAGCAGATGGACTCTCCGTCGCTGGAAGTTTTCAAGAACAGGTTAGACAGGCATTTGGCTGGGATGGGTTAGTTAGGGATGATCCTGTCCTAAGAAAGAGGCTGTGCTAGATGACCGAGAGGTCCCTTCCAACCCTACGTTCCTGTGACCCCATCCCCGCTGTCCACAGGTTTACTAGACACTGATATTAGGCCAAAGCCAGAAGGTTCATGATTTCCCGTTTAGTTCTGCTGGGCCCCAGCACTTCGAACCTTAGTGACCCCCTAGCTCAGCACTGCTCAGTACGTGCATGTGCTCCAGAGACCCCCCACAAAGGATCCATGTGCTAATTAACCCCCCGCCCGCCCCACACCCATTACTGCAACCCGGTGTTCTTGTCATGAGTCCTGGGATCCTCCGAAAATTTACATGCAGAAGAGACGCAGGGCAACCTGGTCCGGCTTCACCTCCCGGAGGCTGGGGACATACTGATCCTATGTGACGGGCTGACAGAGGGGCAACAGGGATTCTGAGTGAACTGTTTGGGGCCCTGTTTGGTGATATCTGCCAGATGTTTAAAGCTGGTGAAGAAACAGGGGTCACTGAAAATGGGAAAGAAAGGCACAGCTCAGCTGTGGGGGCGATGAGGAAGTCAAAACGTGTGCAAGGTAATGGCTCACCAAGACTTTAAAAAGAGTTGGTACTTAATGGGCACTACTATAGACTGATCCTCCCATTGCTTGCCTGATGCCAGTTCCCTGTGGAGGGAACAACTGCCTGTTTCTTTAAGGACCACACACGAAAAAACCCCGTTCCCATCAGCATATCAAATGCTGTGATTCTGGCACCAAGGGGAGCATGTCAGGGCTGGCTCTGGCCCTCCCAGTGCCAGCCTGGTATTGCAGTACCTCTAGGCCTGGTGCCAGTCTGCTGTGGGGGGCACCACACCTGCCCATTTTTTTTTTTTAAAGGGCTACAAAAGTGGTTCCCGTCAGCATCTTGGCTTTTTGGCTAAAATCAAGCATTTTTGGCACCGAGGGGAAGATGTCAGGGCTGGCTCTGGCACTCCTGATACGGCCTGGTATTGTGGTCCCTCCAGGCTGGGTGCCAGCTCCCTGTGCAGGGAACACCTGCACGTTTTTTTTTTAAGGGCCAAGAAAAGAAAAAGAAAAGAGGTTCCCATCAGCCCAACGTTTGCCCAATACAAGCCATGTGTTTTATAGTCATGCTCAGTGTTGGATGCATTTAATCAGCTTTGCAGTTGCTTTCCATTACTGAGCACATGCTGATTCTGGAAACGGTGTAACGATAGACAATGCATTCAGTGAGGTTTCCTTGTATGCAAGTGTAAGACAAAGGGCTTTTTCCCCATGCTCAGGGAAGACCAAGAAAAAAACCCCTCATCTTGTATTCAAGTAAATACAGTAGATGTTTGGCCCTGTATTCATACCACTGATATAAACCACACGTAGTCTCTTCCAAGAATAGCCCAAATTTAACAAGGTATCAGTTCAGTACAGCCAACATTTCCTTTCACACATTGGAAATCAGCTGCTATGAGACACAGCTACGAAAACGGACTTTTAGGTTCAGGTCTAATTTAGTTTGCATCGCTCCAAGTCAGGGATAATCCCACTAGAGTAACATGATCAGGCTCAGGCTGAGGAATTGAGGTCTAGGAGGAGTCTGGTTTGTGCTCAACACCTATAGTGAAGGGGAGGATGCCCTCTCGGGCAGAACGGCTGTGGAAGAGGCCAAGAGGGAGGGAAGCACCTCTACAGAGGCTCCATGATAATGCAGCAACAGATCCCTTCTATTTGCACTTAAACATCTTGCCTAAATTGCTGGTCTAAGTCAGAAATAAACCCCTTACAACTGCATAGGCAGAGAAAGCTTGTGATCAGAGGCATACCATCTGACCCCTGAACTTTTACATTATCCATCTTTTACTAACAATGGATACTAAGAATTTATCTATGTTAAATTCTTGGAAGTACAGCATGTCTGTAGTGCATATCAAAGGAAGAATGTAAGCAGCAGGTGCAAGTTCATTAGGAAACGTTTCCTCAGATACATCAGTGCTACAAGAGGGTTTAAAATTTTATCCTAGCAGTTCTAGGCAACCTACTCTTGATTATGAGGGGGGTTGGGACAGTATCAGGACAAAAGGTGTTCACCCTCTCTGCTTTTAGCTATATGACACAGCACTGCCTGCCAAAACACCAGCCTGAAGATGTAGGTACAGGCGCTAAAAGTACTGTGTGGACTTGGATCCCGATTCTCAACACCAGCTTGTGAAGGCATTTGCTCCTGTGGAGCGTGGCTCTGAAATGCTACTTCTCACATGAAAATCTGGAGTAAAAGAGAAGATATTGCCACAGGAGCGCAAGTCCCTGAATGGCACTTGAGAATCAGGACCAAGGTTTTGCAGGAGTATGAAACTGCAAGATTAGCTACTGAGACTAGTAGTTTGAAGTCGTATGCATCCCGGCTTCATCAAGCAAGAGATACAGTGGAGCCACTATTTAAATGCAAGGCAGGACAGCTCAGGAGTTGTTCCCAATCATGGTTTCCAGTTTGCTATGCTAAAACACACTGGTCATATGGCAGTAGTAATTTTGGATGCCTGTTGCATTTACCCAAGGAAACCTCCTTTTCAGAGACCATAGCCCAACCAGCATCTCACAACCACATCAGTTTATGATGCATCCTCTTAGGCACCTCCATCCTGTAAGGAGCACATTAGAGCACTGAGTTCAGTGCCTACGTCTTGTACAATCCCCCATGACACAGGGTTACCCAGGGTTTGGTCCAACCTTTGCAGAGACAGGCTTGCAAGGCCAGATTCCCGGTTTTTGCTGGTGCATGCAAGGGTTCAACCACAGTCGCACAAAAAGCAACTGAAACCCATTACCCTAAGGAACAGCACCAAACTGCGAACGTCCGAGGCCATCCCAGGTAAAGAATAGTTAAGCATCAATTATTATTTCTTCAGGTAGCTGCAGAGAGGGGGGAGGTCTTCATGATCAACCTCTTTCATTAACACATGCCCAATCAGGTTGTGGATAAAGTGTCATTAATGACGGCATACGTATGATTGTAAACCTGGGGGAAGTGGAGAATAATAGTCCTGAGCTGGGGGAAGAACTGAACAAGAGCTGAGATTTCCTGGGGTCTGGCCTGCACCCATCCACCCCGGCATGAGTCTATTTTGGCATTTCTATTGCACGATCTGAATGCTAGTTAAACGTGCATTTAGCTTGCCGATAAACTGACACTCTTGAGAGAAGACAGGTGGGCTCTCTTGACAGAGTAAGCTCTCTTCATCTCAGTTTGGGGACAGGGGGCTTCCCTTCACTCTCCCACGCCTCCACCTCCCCCCTCCCCAGCTCCCAATCAATGCAATGGTTAAAAGTTTTTACCGCAAGGCACTTCCAAGGATCGCTTCGTCCAGCCGCCTGGAGGAACCGGTCGAGGAAACCGGCAGAAACGACCGTGGAAGCATTAACATTCCACGGCAGTTAAGGGCGAGACCTGCAAGGCGTCTTCACACATGCTCCGGGGCGAGGGGTGCTTTAATTAAAGCAGCTCTTGGGAGCCGCTCGAATAAAAGTGTCCCTAGTGTCTCATGTACTCAGTGTCCCATGCTTCAAAATGGCAGCAGGGGGGTTTTAAGTAAACCTCATTCAACTTGGTGAATACACGATGGCAGTGGAAGCGTTTTAACTAAATCTCGTTCGACTGGGTGAATACACGATGACAGCAGGGGCGTTTTAACTACAGCTCGTTCGACTGGGTGAATACACGATGGCAGTGGGGGCGTTTTAACTAAAGCTCGTTCAACTTGGTGAATACACGATGGCAGCAGGGGCGTTTTAACTACAGCTCGTTACCCCTGAATTGTGCCTTAGGCTGAGATGACTTCTCTAACAGATAGTAACAATGTGAAAACCTGGCTAAGCTGACTAAAGTCAGGTTTGTAAGACATCAAATTTCCAAATCCAGAGAGATGACGGACTTTGTTTCTGATATCTGGCCAACATCACACGGTTGGTTTTTTTTTATGGCTGCATTTATAAAAGTTGAAATGCAACTGGCTTTTTGTTTTCTTAAATCACAACAGTTTTCTTATACTAAGGAAAGATAATAGGGTAGCATAGGTAAATAGTGGATTTGGTGTATGGGATGTGGATTTAGAAAGAAACGGAAATCTGCAAGACAGGGGATTATTGAAGGTAAACTGCCTAGACATAGGGGATCACTTTCAGAAAGGGGAATCATTTTCACTGAACCTTTACCTAAGTTTTGGTGCATTTGAAAAGCATACCCATAAACACACTAAATCTGTTACTTGTTGCTGAATGACAAACACAGCCCTGAGTCTCTGGGAGCTGCACGTGGGAATGCAGGTAAAACGCGATAGGCAGAAACCCGGCACGGCACTGCCCAGGCCAGGTCACTTCTGGGGTTGCACAGGCAAAACGGCAGTCACGGAGGGAGCTCTCAGGAGAGCCCCATCTACATCAGACAGCTCTGAGCTTTCTTTGGCTCTCACTTAGAGATTCAGATACTGGAAGCTCTTCTGCGGGGAGGAAAGGGGTGTCCCTCTGTCCATCCGTCATGGCAGGTAAGTACCAAGGTCAGGGCTAAACCCCTCAAAATGCGGTACAGACTCACAGCAGGACAATTTTTCCCAAACCCAGTGAGGTTTTCTTTGCTCCAAGCCCCGCTTATCACCACCCCCTTTACAACTCCAGTACAGTGAGATTCCTTAGCAGCTTACTTGTAATATTAGCAGTAATATTAGCATCACTGCAAGGCAAGCATTTATTACCTTCATTTTTTTTGCTCCATTGCTACCACAAATCCCTACCAGTTCTGTCATCTCCAACAAAGGGGAGAAATGATTCACCAGTCCTCTCCTGCTACCTTCTCCCTACATCCTGGGCTTACTGACTGCATCTGTGAAGGACAAATGCTTTGGGTCTACTTAATTCAAGCGCTGTTTGTTTGGTGTAGGGCTTAGGAAGATCATGCTAAGAACTGTGGAAGCCCTAACAAGACTAAACCAAAGATACAAAGCTTGATTCAGTGCCACCTTGAACTGTCCCCTGCACCTCTGCAAACTGGATGTAACATGCATTCTGCTCTTGTACCCATTTTGCCCAGGTCTGATTATTGAGGTAATGCGGGGAGCGAGACTAGCAGGAAAAGAGTGGGTTAACCTGTCTCAAGGTTTCTAATGTTGCATAGGGACAGAAAAATTCTAATATAATAAAAGCCTTACCATGTCCGTCTGTCTGTCCGTAATGCTCCAGGCCAACTGTGTGTGTACGGCCCGGAGCTGTAGGACAGACAGACGGACAGGTGGAGGTAGAGGTGGGGGTTGAGGCAGATGGGGCCAGGCCGTGCTCCCCACTGTGGGGAATGGTCAATGCGGGGGTGTGGCTTGCGGCTGGGGGGCGGGGAGTATGGCGTGCCACCATGCGCAGGGGCTAGAATATGTGGCGCGCAACCACAGGGTGCCCCGAGGGGAGCAGGCAGGGGGGCACGGGCAGTGCCCACTGAATGCAGCACGTGACCAGGTGGCAGGGCACATCCCCCATGCACACTCCCGGTGTGGCACCCTGACACCATGTGCTCCCACCCCACTGTGCCGGGAGCACCAAAACACGGGAGGGGTAGTGTGAGTGACCGCAGGGTGCTGCGTGCAAGGCGCACCCTGCCCCACATGCTACAGCAGCAGGTGCTCCCCGCAGCTCACATGCTTCTTCCCACGTCGCCACTGGGTGCCACGAGGGGAACGGGCAGGGGGCTGCGGGCAGTGCCCACTGGCTGCAGCACATGGCTGTGGGGTGGGGCGTGTGCGGCATGTGTGTGTGTGTGTGTGTGTGAGAGAGAGATCTGAAGTGTTGAGTGGAGGCGCACAGGGCCGGACACAAGAGCTGGAGGGGGTTGCGTGCAGCTAGATGCGTAGCGGCAGCAGCATGGGACAGTGGGTGTTGGCACTCTGTCCCCGCCACCCGCCCGTCATTCTTGATGAGCACTTCGCTAGTAATAATAATAATAATAGGTTCTTCTCTTCCCGTCTCAACTCTTTCCTGGAAGTACCAGGTACGCTGTTGAGTGGGTGTCACTGAGTCAACTGCTGACATATTTGCTCCTCTGTCATTTGAACAGGATTAGTTTCCATTCTCACTGCTGAGAGAACCAGAAGCAGACTCATTTCTTCTCCATTTTGCACTAAACATTGGTTTACCATTCCCCAGTCTGTTCCTCCAAGTCCTGTTCTCCAGGCATCCCCCTTCCCCCATGTTAATAGTTTGAGGTTTGCCATGTCCTATGGAGGACCAGAGAGGGCATTAGGACAGTAAAAATTGCATTAGGACTGCACCTCCCTTCCCCAAGCTGATCAACACTGGTTAGCAGCTCTCCATTTCCAGGCTGTTATAAGTACGGCCATCTAGTATAGCGTGAGGCCCAGGACATGAGGTTGAAGTGCTAAATCCTGCCCCTCCAGAAGCAGGAATTCTATAAAACAGCTCAGCATGGTCCCTCTTTTCCATACACATGCATAAGCAAATGGGTCAGTTTTAACCTTAGTAACCTGTACCTTATTGATGCCGCGGCTATGGGCTTAGGCATTGGTGCCTGCACACAACTATGACCATGACAACTGCAATATCCAGGTCCCGGAGCAAGTTCTTTCACAGACCATAGTTAAGGGGCTTACTCCTATTACGCCTATTGCCTACCACACAGCTTCTGTGCATCTCTGTGTTCATACATCAGTGTCTAGTTGAGATAAATGGAGTAGACGATTGAGGTGGCAACACAGTTGTGTTCCAGGAGATAGCAGCAGCATGCTATACAAGATAGGTGTGCTGCTGCTGCTGAAGATAAGGTCTCACTGTTAATGACCCTGTCCCCCAATGCTTTGAGTCTCAGTATTTTTAATTCACAGTGAACAACCCTGAGGCCTATGAGAATAAATAGTCTGTTCTGACCATCACAACAAGTGAGCGGCTACGTTGCATTGATGTGGAACGCACTTGTCCAAAGCCTGAACTGCTACAGAAGGAGTAGCGACTATATCACACGTGTCCCTTCTCTTGCAGCACAAGAAGAAGAATCACCAAGGGGAGAAAACGGCTAACACGACAGACAATCTGACAAGCGCAGCTTGCAGGTCCCTATAGAGGGGTTACTACTTCTGTCTTTAAAGAGATCTAAACTCCCCTAAACAGCCGTGCCTGCTCCTTAAGAGCAACGAGATAGATCTTCTGTCTTTGCCTTTACTTTTTACCATCTAGTTTTGGTTTGAAGATCCCCCGCTCAGGCCCTGGGGGGGGGAGAGTGGGGGCAGACACAACAGCTTGACTTGACATTCCTTGGTGTCTATAATACAGATGAAATCCAGTCTTGGCATCCCTGATGTTTGATACTACTACTTCTAAATGTTATGCTGGAGTATGGCAGTTCAGCGGGATGTTTGATGAGCAGGGATCCTGCTTTTCGCCGATTAAAAAAAATCCTAAATTTTCTGATTTAAAAACAAAACCAAACCAAAGTCCACATTTTTCCGGGATTAAAACACCCCTATATACACACACACACACACACACACACAGATCCATACATATACATATAGACACTAGCAAAGTGCCCGTCAAGAACGACAGCCAAGCAGCAGGGACAGAGCGCCACCGCCCCACATCCACTGCACGCAACTGCCCTTGGCCCCTGCTCCATGTCCGGCCCCATATGCCCCTCCCCAGACACCCACCCATCCAACCACACACCACACCCACCCACCCAGGCACATGACACACGCCGCCCACACACACCCAGGCATAACACGTTGCCCACACACACCCAGGCATATGGCACACGCCACCCACACACACCCAGGCACATGACATGCTCCCCACGCACACCCAACCACCCCTCCCCCCACACACATACCCATGCACCCCGCCACCCGCAGCAGATGGGTGCTCCTGGTGTGGGGAGCGGCATGGTGCATGGTTGCAGGGTGCCCCATAGGAAGCGTGCACAGGGGACATGCCCTGCCCTGCAACCATGTGCTGCATTTGATGGGTGCTGCCCGTGTCCCCCGCCCTCTCCCCTCGTGGCACCCTGTGATGGTGCGCCACACCCCACCCCCAGTCGCAAGCCATGCCCCCGTATGACGGCCGGTCCCCGTAGTAGGCACAGCCTGGCCCTGCCCACCTTGGCCCCACCTCCACCTCCGCCTGTCTGCTCCGGGCTGCACACGCGCAATTGGCCTGGAGCGTTACAGATAGATGGACAGAGGTGGCTTTTTTTTAATATATATATACATATACACACACATCCACATACATACATTGAGGGGCTGGAGGTCAGGAGTGAGGGGCACTGGCAGGGCGGGAGGGAGGGGGGGGCCTCGAGTCCAAAAAGGTACTCCAAAAAACCACTGTACTAAATCACACCCTAAAGACAACTGACTGAGATGGCCAGAGGGGTGGGCGATAGCTGTGAATTTCTGCATCTGTCTGACCCAGCCCTCAGTACTACTGCCGTTCAGGGATGTAAAGGTTTAGATATGTGGCAGAGAGTGGTGGGGGGAAGAAGGGGAATAAAGAAGAAAAGAAAGAGAAAGACACCAGAGGCTAGACAGAGATCTGCTACACATTGCTAGCGTCTATGGTGCAGCCAGTTGACTAAGGAGCAACACAGAACCGTGACTGCACCCAAAGGGCATTAAAAGGGAAAGTTTCACCTGAGATGTTGCATGCAAAAGCTTCCTCTACTTCGCTGGCAGCCCGGGACTGCACAAACCTCAGCTAACTGCTGCTGGGCCAAATGAGCCCACGGGCAGCCCACAAGTTAGATCAGCTCATGAAAGGGAGTCAAAAGAGGAATAACAATATTCACAAAGCAGGAACAGGAGCACAACCTCTGGGATATCAATTGTGGCATTTGAGATGTTCCCACTTCGATGGAGGTCATTAAAGAGAGCCGGTCTGCATTTTAAAACTCCCTCTTCCTCCTGGACAAGAGAGAGCTTTCCTCATATAATCTGGTCATTTTAGAACGCGCCTGCCTGGTACGACGTTCTCCTTGCACTTGCAGTGTCTTTAAACACAGCAAGCTCTGCAGAGAAGCAGCTAGCAGGGTTTTCACCAGTTTTGCAGCAACAGTTATTAGCACTATCAATGTGCCAATACCACATCCTGCCTTCTAGCTGAGGCTATTTCCTGTGGACAAACGCGGAGGATTTAACTTGCTGCTCTTAAGGGGCAAGTGCAGGTGCTCAGGGAGGTTAGGGGAGAGTGGATCCCTAGCCTAGTTTACCCATGTGTAGACCTTACACTTAGATCCTTAGTTAGGTTGATCCAAGCAAGAACTGTACAGAAGGTCCAGGAAGATTAGACTGGTCAAAAAAGGGCCGACCTCATCAAATGTAGCTGTGCCCCGGAGGTGCACTAATTCAGAACAGGTACAGTTACACCGATCTACCTGACCTTCTGTAGGCACTGTGAGTGCGGTGCTGCATCTGGGAAAGCCCAGCTGCTGGCTTCAGCCCCAGGGCTGCGCTTTTCCTAGCTGCAACCCTCCCCCCCCCCGGGCACTGGGCTACTCTGGCATTTGCTGGTGCCAGATGCCAATCAAAGTAAGTCGGGTAGGGGGGAGGGAAGGGGTGGCTTGGTTTGCTGGTGGGGGGGCAGGGGAAGAGCTAAAAACAGACCCTGGTCCGAGTGGGGGTAGGGAAGAGAGCCCTCCCGATTCTCACCAACCCCCTCCTGCCCGTGAAGCTGCCAGCTCCACTGATCTGCACCCGCCCTTCCCCGGCTAGCTTCAAATTGGGCTCCCAGCATCAGTGAATGCTGGTAAAACTGGGCCCTGGAGCGGTTTGTGGGATCAGGGGTGGTTCGATGATACCAGGGGGTTGGCGAGGTCAGAGAGCCTCTCCAAACCCTCCTCAGATCCCACTAGCCCCCTGACCCCTCAACCAACCCCTCCCTGCAGACCCTGCCACCCGCCCACAGGGCCGTGCTAGCCCCCCCCCGATCCTGTCGGTCTCTCCCCCTACCCTGACTTACCTTAGACCAGGCTCTCAGCACCTATCTAATTACTGAGTTAGACTGGGGGAGGGGGGCATTTTTAAACCACTCTAACTCCCCAAACTGTAATGTCTTTACAAAGCCAAGATGTTCATATTAATGCACAGCGAACTGTTTGATTTGTATTACAGAAACTTATAATGGTGAAGATGCAAGAGACAGAAAAGCAGGGTTTGTTAGGGGGTAGAGGGTTGGAAGGGGTTATATTTAAATGTTTCAGGTAGTTCAGCAAGCAGATAAACAGAAGCAGGCCTGAGTGGGAATTGCCAAGAAGCAGGTAGCATTAGAGGTCTCCCTTCCTGTTTTTCCATATCTAGTTTTGGTCAGAAAGGGAAAGAGTGAAGAAATGAGTTTTTTCAAGAGACGAAAACTAAGGGTAAAAACAGATGTTGGCTTTGTGCCCCATAAAAATTGTGGCAGCACTAAGGTCAAGCAAACAGACATCCATACCCTTGGTCATGCTCCAAGTGCCCAAAATTTGTGGCCGTGACGTAGGTGGTATCCATTTGTGCCACTTTATTGTGGTAGGCCTCTAAGGCTTATGGCAGCAGAGTGGTAAGCTTGGAGCTGCTCATGCTCTCCAGCCACCCCAGGCAGCCCCTCCCAGGGTGTCAGGGGCCCAGTCCTGGGCACCTCAGACATTTCCATTCCCAGCGCACTCAGGATGAAGCCCTGAATCCCTAGGAGCACTTCCCGGGGTTCCCCAATATGAGATTTGTTGGTGCCCATAGACACTCCAGTGCAGTCCTGGGGCTGGAGCCACCAGTCAGTCCATTGGCAGCCCCAGCCCTGGGGCTGTACTGCTCTGGTGCAGTCTCCTGGGTCTCTGCAAGATAACCTTGGGTTTCCTCACCTACACCCCAGAGATTCCCAGGGAACACATTACCCACAGATCTTGCACGACAAATGGGCAGCATGTGTATTGCTTAATGAAGCGGATCTGCTGTGCCAGAACACGCTCCAGCGCTGCTGATCTGCTTCATTTAACAGGATCTATTTCAGCCAAATGAAATAGAGTAACAGAGCTGGTCCTTTCCTCATTAAAAAAAGACCTCACAAACAGGCAACAAATACACTATGGATCAGGAAGCAATTTGTGATAAAGCTTGCTGGGAAAAAAAAATGAATTTGAGGGACCCAAATTATTCGCAAATTCGGCAAAGAGCACCTAAGAGCTGACGTTTCAAGAACTTAAAATTCTGATTTAAAAAGAAAAAAAATCACAGTATTATCGAATCTATACTTGACTTAGTTTTAGGCTACTGTGTTCTGTTTTAACTACGTCTATATTTAGGATTTAAATTTGAACAAAAAAAAGAAGTAATTTTGACTCCAGTGAGACTGGTTGTTGATGATGAGTTTGTTCAACCTGAACCTAGTAGTTTCTCTTGCCCCTTCCCATATACTTGTGTTCAACCACCCATCGTCAGCTGCTACTGCGGCCCGTTGTAGGGTGAAAGCAGGCAGCATTACTCTTAGGCTACCGCTACGGACGACTGGTTTTCGGTTCTAACTCTGCTGTATCATCTCACTGGATTTGGGTGTTGGCTTCAAAGTGTTTTTCACGTCTGTTTACCTCAATTTCGAGGTGCTCGGTTCAACAGAGCACCTCTGAAAGGGGCGGCGGGGGCAAGAGGTGGGCAACATCTGGGTGCGTGCAGCTTGCATTGAATTTGAACCAATTCTTATCTAGTAACTAGGAGGTAGGCATTGCTGTTCTGTTAGGGCTCCATGGGCTAGAGACCTCCTTCAGATTTAATTGGTACAATTATAGTATTCTTTATTGAGCTGCTAGAGTACCCTGGCATGCCAGCATCAAGGGCATTTCAGAAACATAGATGCAATTTATTGATTACAGGGGCCAGTTTTAAAAAGAAAAGTGATTAAGCAGTTTGACTGCTCTTTGGGAGTAACCACCTTTGTTCGTGCATTTTCCGTTTTAAGAAAAAGAACTTTAGTACATTAAACACAAAAAAACTAGCTTACTAATGAGGTCAGTGTTCAGGAATTTAATTAGCTAGTCTGTGTACAAGGGCAACAACAGGTCTTTAGTTTAGTCTAAATGTCTGGGGTCTGGTCCTCTGCGACAGTGCTATCTATTGTGTGCTAAGCCACCCTGAAGGAGCAGATAAGGATGACTCCTGCATAGGCGGCTTTGCATGGCTGCACACAGCTCACGTGGGCAACTTTATGCCGTGAGCACTCCTTCAGATAGGGTGCAAGGAGGAATGGGTGGGAGGTATGCAAGAGCATGGAGTAGACTGCGTCCTGCCAGATCTTCAACCATTATAGAGACCGGACATAGGCAGCATGACCTGGAGCAGCCCTAGAGCTGATGCAAGTATCACCACCACTGGGAGTTGGGAACTTTTGAGGCAAGCATATTTAAGGTCTATGAGAAGACACCTACGCACCAAACTGGCATTCTGTTACAGTAACAAGGCAATAAAAACATAATTACTAGATTGGTGAATAAAGTACACAGATATGGGTGGCTCATTTTCGAAAGCAAGGCAGGAAGGACGCAGAGTTGGATAATTTTATGGAATAACTGAACAAATAAAGTGTGTGTGATAGGGCTGTTCGCAGACCATGAGGGTACAGATTAAGCAGCTTGCCTAAGCAAACTGCCCAAGAACACGCACGTGGTGATAAAGCTAGAAATGTATCCAGGCCTACGAGTCCTAATGTAGCATTGGAGCACTAAAGCATGCATCTTCTTTAGCCCTCGCCCTGTCAGTTTTACTGGGGATAAAGCTGAATACAAGTGTCAGCTAATCCTCAAGGAATACAGGTCCATCCAAAACCCATTAAAGTTTTTGCCCTTTTATGTTTGACCCAAGTCAGCCCTAACATTTCTCAGTGGTGTTTAATCCTGTACTTATTTGGGCTAAATGCCCATCTAAGCCAGGGATGGGCAATTATTTTGGCTGGAGGGCCACTTAATGACTTTTGGAGACCTGTCAAGGCCCATTTCCATCTCTGCCTCTGTCTCTTGCTCTCTCTGTCCATCTGTCTTCTCTCTACCCCTGCTCCAGCTCCTTCCCTGCTTCCCCCTCCCTCCAGAGCCCGCTGAAGCTAGAGTTCACCAGGAGCCCAGAGGCCCAGCTGTGGGCCCAGATGTGGACTTCCATCCCACCTGCAGGCCAGATCCAGTTAGTCGGCAGCCGTCCACCCGCAGGCCAGATCAAATCTGTTGAAAGGCCGGATCTGGCCCACGGGCCCTATTTTGCCCATCCCTGATCTAAACACAGGCAGTGGTAGTACTCTCTGCAGGGCAGTACTTTCTGCAGTCTTGCCACATGGTATCTTAACAGCCCTTACTGGTAGTTGCCTCTGAAGTCCGTCTCAAGTGAGATGTATTATTTTCAGCCAGAATGGTATTCAGGAGACATCGACATAATGGCCAGGGAATTGCAGGGTTGAGGAGCATAGAAGCATCTGACAATTCAGCAGTATCAAAGGCCATCTTCCATTCTTCAAGTACGCTCAAAAGACTTGAGTGGGATCCAGACCCCATTACAATAGATGCAGTGCAAACCATGTAGGAGACAGGCACCCCGGCCACAGAGAGCTTGCAGTCTAAATAGGCAAGACAGGTCTCATTCCATCCATCTTATCACTTGGGAACTGAAGCACAAAAGGTTAATTGGCTTTCCCAGTCACACAAAGTCCCCAGCTAAGCTCAAAATTGAATCCAGATCTCCCAAGAACCTGCTCAGTACCTCAATGCCAAGGCAGTTCAAGTCGACTTGCAGTTTAAAACAAAAACCCCACACAAGCCAAACTATCCAATGCTTTTCAGAATGACTTTACTATGCAGTTTCTCCTCTAGTCAGGCAGAAAGAGAATTAGATTCACTCTCTGCATTTGGATGCAGATGGGGCGGGGAGAATGTCAGAGAGACACTGCTTGGCTTGTCATTTCAACAATGCTTACAAGGCAATTTGGGTAAGAAACTACTACTAGAATCCAGGACCCATAAGACCTTCATGAGCTCACCGAATCCTGCTTGCGCGAGACCTGCGTCTCTTTGATCCTGATTGCCAACAGGCATACAGCAACATGTCCGGTTCCTTATCATATAGACAGAACAGTCCACAAACATACAGAGAATGCAAGCATGACAGATGTTAGACATGTGCATTCCCTGTGGGCTAAGGTAAAGTGTAATAGAAACTGATCCGCAGAACTCATTTGCTGGTTCTGTCTAGCAGTTTGCTAACATGAAAATAATGTACTCAAAATATGGTCACCAATTCCATTCTGGGGTGTTAAGGCATCTAATTACAACAGCATTTTGCTATAGTCGGTGTAGACTTTCACCTGTTGGCAGCACAGAGCCTTACTCAGAACTTATCTGGAGCGACAGCTAGCATTGCAAACTAGCTGCATAAGAGGAAGTAAGATTGATGTAATAAAAGCACACACTTTAAATATATACAAATCCATTTCTTCATATTAGTCACCCCACTTAAGTGAAAGTTATACACTTCTTCAGGGCTCAGTAAATCTTAGGTTGGAGGACAAAGCTGCCCTCCTTTTGCTATCAGCTGCCCTCTCCAGGAAGTTAGGAGCCCTTGTGTAATCAGGTAATGAGGCTGTGCAAGAAAGGGTGCAAACCCATTCATGTCCAAGTTTGGCCTGTGCTGAACATCTAACTGAACTAGGTAAGAAGCTGCAAACTCAACAAGAGTACTTTCAAACCAGAGCTCCTCTTGGGTCTTCTTCTTTCGTATGGGAGATGTAGATACAGAACAGCAACTATAATTTTCCCTTTAGGTTGAACCAGACAATTGTGCCAGGAGCAGAGTGTATCACTGTGATAACTCCTTCGTATTTATGGACTGGGCACTGAGTCGTTACACGTTCCATGGTCTGTTCTGGGTGACCACAGTTGCACACTGGAGAGTTTTTAATTTTCCATTTGTGCATCAAGTATCCGCATCTCTCATGGTTTGTGCGGATATGGTTTAGAGTTGCTCATGAGCATCATGAGAGGTCAAAGCCGGGGGATCTTCTTCATCAGATCTATCAAGATGTTTATTTGGGACATCCTCTGGGGGTGTTCCTAGTACAGTCTTGAAGGTTTCAGGCTCATTCTGTTTGCCTGCATCATATTGGGCACTTAGGCTCTGTGCTCCTTTCCTTTCCACAGCTAAATTTGAGTTAGTTTACAGCCATTTCTTCGTTACTGTGAAATTCATAGCCTAACTGAACCGATACCCTCCAGATTCATTAGTGCATCCTTAAAAGCATGATGCAAGGGGACCAGGGTCTGTTTGTCTCTCTAAAGAGAGAAGCAATGTGTTTAAATTTACTGTGGCTTTTTTCCCCTTTTATGGAAAGGCAAGAGCGTGTCCAGATTTCTCTCTAACTGCATGCGTGCCACCATATTACTTTAACTGGTCTCTCCTGTTCTTTTGATAGTCTATCCTACAAAGAGAGGAGCACTGCCCTGGATTCAGCAGAAAGGGCAGCATGCTCTTTTCTACTACATCCAGTCACTCCTCTTTGTTCTGCAAGACACAGCGGAGAACATCTTGCACCACGAGCAGAGAGAGTCTTGTGCATGCTGCTTCCTCGACACCAGTGAGCGGTTTGCGTCTTTTTTTAAGAATTTTTTTTACAGTATGAATAAGAGTAGGGGCTTCAGGGAGCAAAGAGGCAGAAATAAAAAAGCAAAACCATGAGCATCTTCATCTAAAACTCTCCAGACAATTACCATTACAAAGCTCCACCAAGTAGAGCAGAAGGATTAATAGCACTTTATATTCACTAATTGAGAAGCAGAGTTGCTGTTATTTCTTTAGTTCTAAGAAATTTTTTGCTCAACACTATCTTCAAGAATACTATTTGGAAGTGTCCAGAGCAGGGGTGGGCCAAATTTGGCCCCCAGCTGCTCCCCCACCCCCAGTGCTCCACATGACGTTGAACTTTACCTGCTCCTGCCAGGGCCAAGTCATGCTCTCACCAGCCTGGGCCCCATACACATACACATATATAGTGGTGTTTCATTTTAAAATCATGGAAAAAACATGGATGGGGGTGGCATCTTAAAACAGAATTTGTGTGTGTGTGGGGGGGGGGGTATTAGAGAATTTGTGATCTTTAAACAGAGAAAACCAACACAGATCTATGAAATCTAAGATCCCTGATTAATGTTTTTTCCTTCTATAGGAGCCCAAGATGAGCTACATTAGGTCACCCAAGGGCTCTAGGAATGCAGAACTGACTTTATTCAGCCACTTGGACAAGCACCTTGGGTCCGCTCAAGATTTAACAGCGTGATAACTATTGAGCTTTTACCATGAGAATGAAAACTCACTAACCAACAATGAGAAGAGAACCTGAAGGATAAAAGTGCCCAGGAGGCAAGCACAATATTGGAAGCCCAACAAGAAACCGTTCCGATTCGACAGACACACAAGGAGGATGTTAAGAGACAAATGTGGATGCATACGGAGCTTCTAGTATGCATTTACTTCAAACGCAGAAGGAAAGCACACAGGCAATGGAAGGATGGGTACATCAAAGAAAGATACCGGGACTTGCAGGAGGAAGGGAACAAACTGAGGGAAAGACAACAGGTTGGGGAGTGTGTCTGAATGAATTCAAGTCAGCAGGACCTGATAAACCTCACCCCGGAGTACTGAAGGAACTGGCAGAGATCTCAGAGCCCTCGGCAGTAACATTTACGAAGTTGTGGGACCCGGCAAGGTACTAGAGGACTGGAAAAGGTCCAATGCCGTGTCGCTCCTACAATAAAGCAGAGGAGTAACCGGAGAGCTACAGACTGGTTAGCATCACAATACCCAGGAATTTAATGGAGCATATTATAAAAGGATGTTCATTTGCAAGCATCTGGATAAGGGAAAGCTGATCAAAAGCAGTTACAGTGGATTTACCAAGAACAAATCATGCCAAACAATTTTGATCTTCTTTGATGAAGAAACTACTAGGGTGGATAAAGATAATGTTATGAACCTGGTGTTCCTGGACTTTTGATGGAGTCCTTTTTCCAGTCTTTTAGTACCTTGCCCGTGTCCCACAACTTTGCCCTATATAACCTTCTAACCTTCTCAAACAATCTGGAGAAAGGTGGGATAGACAAACTACTGTAAGGTGAATAGACACATGGCTCAATAGCCACAAGCAAAAAAGGTATGTATAAAATGAATCCATGTCAGAATGGCAGGAGGTTTCAAGTGGAGTCCTGCAGGGACCCGTCTTGGGCCCAGTGCTGTTCAACATGTTTCTTAAATTACTTGGATGCTGCAAGTTTGCAGATGACATGAAACTGGGAAGTACTGCAAACATGCTGGTGGACAAGAGTGCAGTTCAAAAGGATCTTAAAAAGACTGGAAAACTGGGCTGGAGCTAACAAGATGAAGTTCAGTGCTGACAAATGAAAGGCACTGCAACATGGGAAGAATAATTAAAAACACAAATACAAAAATATATATAACTGGCACTACCTAGCTGGGTGGCAGCACTATGGAGAAGGATTTAAGAGTCTTTGTGGATCACAGACTCAGTAGAGGTCTGTAGCATGATGCAGTTGCACAAAAGGCCAATGCAGTTTTGGGCTGCATCAATAGAAGCATTAGCTACCAGACACGGGAGGCGATAGCACTGAGCAGGGAAGCACTGGTTAGACCTCACCTAGATTATTCTGTGCAATTTTGCACTCTACATTTTAAAAATGACATAGAGAAGATAGAGAGTGTCCAGAGGCAGGCAACAAAAATGACAAAAGGGCTTGGAAGGCACGTCATACAAGAGATCAAAGGAAATTACATCTTTTCTGCAAGCTGAACAGGCGTAAGAGGGGATGTGACAGCAAGTCTTCAAATATCTGAAGGGCTGCCATAAAAGGTGGTTTCCCTCGTCTTTCTCTTCTAGTGCAGAACACAGACCTATGGCTTAAGGCTGCAGCAAAGTAGGTTTAGCTTGGCTATCAAGGGTGGGGGGGACCCACAAAACCCCTCTCCACTGTTGTAAGAGGCAGCAGAATAGGCTGCCTAGGAAAGCATGGACTCTTCGACAGTGGAGGTGTTCAAGAAGGCTGCGCAAGCATCAGTCAGGGATGACCTGGCACAGCCTTGTTCATGTTCTCCCAGGAGCATTTCCCATGCTTCTGGGCTTCACTGCTGCCACATGGGGCTGGGAAGAAATTAGATCCCTGCCTCCCCCTCCCCACAATTGCTGCTACATGATTAGGGGGTTTGTTCACCCCAACACCTTCCTCAGAAGCACTGGATGGTGGCTGCAGAGGATTTTGACTGGGGTGTCCCAATGCTCCTGCTGGGACTAGCTCGAGGATCTTGCCCCTTTGCTCCAGGTCAAGCAAATTGCCATATTTGGCATCAGGAAGGCTTTTTATCCCAAAACTGGGAGGTTTTGCCAGGAGTGGGCATGGTCCTCCGCTTTGGATCCCTCCAGTGTATTGTAACAACCCCTGCAGCAGCAGGGCATTGGCTACTGTTATCCCCCCCCTCCCCGTTTTACTTGTGGCAGGTCCGGGTGTTATATGCCTCGTGGCCATGTCAGGGTTGCCTCTAGTTTTGCTAATAGGTTAGATTTGTATGGAAAGGTTTGGCTAGGGATGATCCTGCCTGTGGCGGGTGGGTTTATTTCCAGCGGTCCCTTCCAGCTCTACTTTTCTGTGATTCTGTGAACTTGGCATCTAACACTTTGCTATGCCTGATACTTTTCACTTCTCTCCAGACTCCCCAGACATCCCACGCAATCCTCCCTGCCCCACTAAATTAAGTTTGAACTTTATTCTAACCAATTTTAAGCCAGGGAAGGGAGGAGAGGGAGAGAGAAATTCTTAGGCAGGTTTTTTGTTGTTGTTGTTGCAGACTGATAAAACCTGCCAACCAAAGGCCCTGTATGGGGGAAGATTTGTAAAGTACCCCAGGGATAATCCTAACCTTCTTTCACACAACAGTCATTCTGTACAGGTACTAACCTCCCCCTTTGGCTCCTTCTGCGACTGTAGTGAGCTGACCAGGCCCCAAAGCAAAGGACAGCTCAATTTGTCTGTTTGCATAGACGTGGGCCCTCATTGCCAATGCGCAAAACTAATTGTAAGGAGTCAAGATATTCCAAAGCAGATGCCTAACAAAGCCACCCCCTCAGCTATAACCATGTAAATAAGATGCAGAGAAGCAGTCAGCTAATTGCATGTGCTCTCAACTGCCAAAAGGCAAGAAATTTACAGTTAAAAGGTGGCTCTTCATCTTTAGGAGACACGTCGTTATATAAACAAGCTCAGGAGAATGGAAAAGGGGGGGGAAGGAAAAGAAACTAAACTAAGAGGGACATTTTATCCTTGCGCTTCCTGTCTTCTTTTCTCGGCTGAAGTTTAATTTCCTTGTTTTAAAACGCTATTTTTGGAGCTCATAAAGAATTATTGACCTAAAAGATTAAGAGATTTGTCATCCGTCCACTCTTTCAGAGATATAATTAGGTAGCTCTTTTCTCTCCTTTTTTAAAAAAAAAGTGCAAATATGTAATTTAGACTTTTAAAGAGCATGCTACTATATGAATGAGTCACTTTATTGGGTCTATGTGTGTTTCAAAAAAGTCATATGAAGGCATCTTTCATAGACATTCGGGCTGGAAGGGACCTCGGGAGATCATCAAGTCCAACCCCCCGCCCCAGGGGCAGGACGTCAGCTGGGGTCAAAGGATCCCAGCGAGATATTCTAGGTGCGCTAGCCAGTAAATACGTACGCTCGCATCTGTCCATCCATCTGCTTTAAAATTGACAGGAATCGATCCCGTGCCACATCCCCAACATGCGCTATGTGTAGCAAAGCATCTTAACATGCAATGATAAGACATGCACAGGGCAGCGATCGGTTGGCTATCTGTTACTTGCTCCCTCCCACTTCAAAAGCCAACCCCCCCACCCCAAAAGTTGGCAGGCACTTAGTTTCCAAATCCCCGCTTGCAGCAAAAAGGCTATTTGGAGTTGGGCTAGCTCGGTTTACCCCGTACCTCTCTCTCACCCGAAAGGGCTCCCGAAACCGGCTCGGAGCGCACTGTCCAGGCAAGGGGCGCTCTGGGTGCCGGGTCCAGCACGCAGAGCCCTTCCCTCGCTTGACAACGCCGGGCACGGACCGGGCAGCGCTATTCTTGCAACACCGCGCCTGGACATAACCCCTGCCTGGGCGGGAGGGAAGCAGCCCCGCGGCGCCGCTCTCCGCCTCGGGG
>NW_005842014.1:1471071-1517949 GCF_000455745.1 Alligator sinensis
ATCTGTGGCTGCCTGTCCCCTGACAGCAGCCTGGAAAGGAGCAACCTGCCTCCCTGGCTAGAGCATTTCAATCAGTGCACTCCTTACTTATAGTAAATTCAGGGGAAAAAGACTAAATCTGGGCTTTTGTCTTTATTAAAAATCCACAAATGTATGAGTCTTCATTTACAGTGACTTGGGTTAGGTTTTTCCAAAGGGCTGAACCTCCAAGTCTGGGGAAATGCCAGATATCTGTGAGTCCCATTTGTCTAGTGATGTTTGGACGTGTGAAAAGAGAACGGACTGTTGATTTTTTGGTCCAGCGTAATTTCTGCAGTATCAATTTGTTAACTGTACAACAAAAATGAGCGGTATCCAAATTGAAGCTATCAATCAGGAGGGAAAGACAGGAGTGCAGGCTATATATACACACATGCTGGAAGGGGTCGGTATATTTATATGTGACCCAATGAGAGCAGATGACAAACGCTAGATTCTTACAAACTGATTCTGAGATCAAGTGTCTCCTATACAAAGCTGTAGATAGGATGACCGGTAGATTATTGCCTGTGCAATGATCCACAAGGGTCAACCTGAAAAGAAAAGAAAAAACCATAACCTTTTAGAAAATCATTCAGATTTCACTTTGCTGACATAGAAATACAGTACATGTAAATCATACGCACTTTGATCCCTGGTGAAGATCATCAGACAGTTTTAAGATGGCTATAAAATACTGCCAGAATTAAATAAAAAAAAATACTACACCATTAATGAAACTCCCAGACAAACGCATTCAACAGATAAAGCTGCTGCTAAAATTATTTAACCACACAATTAATGCAGTGAGTGTGAAGTCTGAGACCCATCAATAGCCCCAGAATAGAAGTAAAGAAATTATATCACTCTAGGCTGGCCTGGGGGCTAGCCAGTCTCCTATCCTGCCTCTGACTGCGGCCAGTACCATGTGTTTCACTGGAGGGAAAATGCTCCTATTCACAGACAATTTTGTTATACAATTACATGCCAACAGGATGTGTCTTCCTATTTCTGGACCATGAGTACATGACTTACATTGTGAAGCTGAGGGGTTTACGACCCTTACATGTTGTTAGACTGTTTCACTTAACTGCGAATATTTGTGTATTATTGCATTAAGGAGGACAGACTCCAAGGGAAACTGCATTCCCAGCTCTGCACATACTATGTATAAACAAGCGTATAAGCAAACTAGCAGTGGTTGCAAAGGAAAACATAGATGAGTGCCCCTGCTAATTGCTGTGCAAAGAAAATGAAGCAACTTCTGGTACCATCTCAAAAAAAACCCCCTAACACTAAGTTGCTCCAGCACCGAGCACTGTAGGTCTAGCTATCAGTATATGATAGACAATGGACTAACCAGAAAGCAATACCTACAAAAGCTAAAGTATAACTTTAAATCAGAACTGTTCTCGCAGTGTAACTCCTATTCTGCTAGAGTACCCTTTTTCTGCATAGCTGTTGTTCCACAAAAAGGAAGTGAATCCAGTCTTGGTCGGTGAATCCAGTCCTATTATTACAAATCTCATCCTTTGGTTAAAGCACAGAGATCTCCATAGCCAATGGCACACAAAGTGATGAACCTAACATCATGTCTAGCCACCTTTGACCCCACGGGCCACAGAATAGATTTAAACCATAAAAAAAAAAATACTGTTATTCCAGGACAAGAGCATCCACACAATATGCATAACTGTAAGGCCTTTATTACACTAGTATAATCAGGTGTAGCAGGTTGCACTCTCCCTTCTAGACAAACCCACTGGTGCCACTTCTTGCATGGCATCATTCTCTGATTTGCACTGCATCAACACCCAGTTCAGAGCACTAGGCACTGTGTGATTCACAGCCGGACCGTTCTCAAGACAGCATGCTCAAAAAAACACTATGCTCATTACTGCAGAAACCAGATCCAAACCCACAAATTTACAATACATATAAAAATATTAGTGCTGCTAATATTTTAAAGGGACTCCCACTAAAAATCTGTCCTCCCCTCTCCATGGCACAGGAAGGAGTTGCTGGCTGATACTAGAAATGATAAATCTATTAATCCGTTTCCCCATTTTAAATAAAACTGCTTTCTCAGACCTGCAATCAAGGAAAGCCCCGATACCCAAAGACTTTACTCAGAGGTTTTGGTGGCTCTCTTTTTACTTTGTTCTCACACATAACCTTTGTATATTGATAGCATAGGACAGCAGGTAACTTGTATAATATGAAGGATGAAAGCTCTTTGAGGATCTTTTGCAAGTGCCCTCTTGTGGGAAACATTTTTGAAAACATCTGGCAGCTGATACAATCTGGTATACTCCAAAAGTAGCAAGATGAAATTTAAATACATTCAGGTCCCCTAAAGAAAAATCACTGCCTATCAGGCAGTTTCCTTACAGTCCCTCTGGCTTTGTGCAGTGAAAACATATTGCAAGATCTTTGGGGCAAGGGTCACCTTTGTGCCTTGTGTTTCTATTATGCCTGGCACAACAGAGGCCTAATGCATGACGAGGGCTTTTAGGCATTGTGGTGGTAACAACAACAATTAAGAATAGACTTAATAGTCTACAAAGAATGGAGGATGGGATCCACCTCCAAGGAGGAATATTCCGCACTGGTCCGGTCCTGCAGGGAGCGAACCAGGAAAGCCAAGGCTGCGACGGACATCCAGCTAGCTACAAGTATCAGGGACAATAAAAAGTCCTTTTTCAGATATGTGGGGAGCCGGAGGAAAAGCAAGGGCAACATTGGACCCCTGCTAAACCAGATGGGACAACTGACAACCGACGCCCAAGAAAAAGCCAACCTATTAAATGGGTACTTTGCGTCAGTCTTTCACTAGTCCCACGGGACACCCATGTCCATTATGGGACAGGGAGGCCCAGGTGAGGGAGATCCCCTGCCCTCTGTCAATGCTGACCTCATGAAGGAACACCTTGAGAGGCTGGACACCTTCAGGTCAGCCTCCCTGACAATCTACACCCAGGGTACTCAAGGAGCTGGCGAACATCATAGCCCAGCCCCTGGCACGGATCTTCGAGAACTCCTGGCGCTCTGGTGAAGTGCCCAAAGACTGGAAGAAGGCCAATGTGGTGCCTGTCTTCAAGAAAGGGAGAAAAGTGGATCCGGCAAACTACAGGCCCATCAGCCTGACCTCTATCCTGGGCAAGGTCTTGGAAAAGATTATCAAGGAGGCCATCCTTAACAGACTAGCTGATGGCAATATCCTGAGGGATACCCAGCATGGGTTTTTTGCGGGTAGATCTTGCTTGACCAATCTCATTGCCTTCTACAACCGGGTGACCTGTCACCTGGACAAGGGAGAAGAGATTGATGTCATATATCTTGACTTCAAAAAAGCCTTCGATCTGGTACCCCATGATCACCTGTTGTCAAAACTGGCCAACTACAGTCTCGGGTCCACCATGATCCGCTGGCTGGGGAATTGGCTCCATGGTAGGGCCCAGAGGGTGGTGGTTGATGGAAGTCAATTGTTGTGGTGCCCTGTGACCAGTGGGATCCGCCAAGGCACTGTCCTTGGACCTGTATTGTTCAACATCTTCATTAATGATGTGGACATTGGAGTTGGAAGCGGACTGGCCAAGTTCGCCAATGATACCAAACTCTGGGATAAAGCATCCACACCTGAAGACAGGAGGGCGATCCAGGCTGACCTTGACAGGCTCAGGAAATGGGCGGACGAGAACCTGCTGGTGTTTAACACCAAAAAATGCAAGGTTCTCCACCTTAGGAGGAAAAACCTGCAGCATCTTTATAGGCTCGGCAGTGCTACGCTGGCTAGCACTACAGAAGAAAGGGACTTGGGAGTCATGATTGACCACAAGATGAACACGAGCCTTCAATGTGATGCTGCGGCTAGTAAAGCGAGCAAAATGCTGGCTTGCATCCATAGATGCTTCTCAAGTAAATCCCGGGATGTCATTCTCCCGTTGTACTCGGCCTTGGTGAGGCCACAGCTGGCGTACTGCATCCAGTTTTGGGCTCCACAATTCAAGAAGGATGTGGAGAAGCTTGAGAGAGTGCAGAGAAGAGCCACGCGCATGATCAGAGGTCAGGAAAACAGACCTTACAACGACAGGCTGAGAGCCCTGGGGCTCTTTAGCATGGAAAAGCGCAGGCTCAGGGGTGATCTGGTGGCCACCTACAAGTTTATCAGGGGTGACCACCAGGATTGGGGGGAACAATTGCTCACCAGAGCCCCCCAAGGGATTACAAGGTTGAACGGTTATAAACTCCAGCAAGACCATTTCAGACTGGACATAAGGAAGAATTTCTTTACTGTCTGAGCCCCCAAGGTCTGGAATAGCCTGCCGTCGGAGGTGGTTCAAGCACCTACATTGAACACCTTCAAGAGAAATTTGGATGCCTATCTTGCTGGGGTCCTATGATCCCAGCTGACTTCCTGCCCCTTGGGCAGGGGGCTGGACTCGATGATCTTCCGAGGTCCCTTCTAGCCCTGATGTCTATGAAATCTATGAAGTCAAAGCACACAAAAATCCTCCTAGCTTTCCTTTCGATTTGATATTGAAATAAGGGCCTTCTTCAAGACCCTTCACTGCAGTGATTTAATAGCAGTGTTTAATATATGCATTACAGTAGCAGGGGTGCAGTGACAAAAAGGTTAAGACATCTTGCTCTGGTTCCAGAAGTATGAAGTGTAGCCTGGGTCGAGACTTTTGCCAAAGGCCTCATCAGTTTAACTCAGCTGTAACTGGGGACCTGGTCATTTGGGCGGTGGAGTCAAAGGTGGCTGGACATGATGTTAGGCTCATCACTTTGCGTGCCACTGGCTACAAAGATTGCTGTGCTTTAACTATGACAGCCCAAGGGGCTGCTAGTTTTAGGAGGACCTTTGACATTTTAATTACAGTAGCAGGGCCTCCAACTGGGACCAGGTTCGCATTGCTGTTGGCAGTGTCTGCACACATAGGAAGAAATGCTCCCTTCCCCCCAGAAGCCCACAATCTAAACAGATCATTTAGAGAGTGGGAAGCAGAAACAGCAGCACAGAAAGAAATGATGTGAGCTGTCCAAGAACATACAGCAGATCTGTGTTTGAGCTGGAAATAAAACCATTGGCATGGCTGTTTGAGCGCTCATGGTGCTCGGGTCAGGTCCCAGAGGACTGGAAAAGGGCCAACGTGGTCCCTATTTTCAAGATAGGGAGGAAGGAAGATCCAAATAATTATAGGCCAGTCAGTCTCACCTCCATCCTTGGAAAGGTCTTTGAAAAGATTATGAAGGATCGTATTTCATAGTTTCATAGTTGGTAGGGTCGGAAGGGACCTGAGCAGATCATCAAGTCCGCCCCCCTGCCATGGCAGGAAAGAGTACTTGAACAGGTTCAGGTCCCGTAGCCTCTCCTTGTAGGGCCTGCCCCGCTGCCCCCTGATCATGCGGGTGGCCCTCCTCTGGACCCTCTCCATGCTGTCCACATCCCTCCTGAAGTGCAGCCCCCAGAATTGGACGCAGTACTCCAACTGCGGCCTGACCAGTGCCACATAGAGGGGGAGGATCACCTCCTTGGACCTGCCTGAGATGCATCTGTGGATGCATGACAAGGTACGGTTGGCCTTCCTGACCGCATCCCCACACTGTCGGCCCATGTCCATTTTGGCATCAATAATGACCCCAAGATCCTTTTCTGCCTCTGCACTGACAAGAAGGGAGTTCCCCAGCCTCTAGGTCTGCTGCTGGTTCTTCCTCCCCAGGTGCAGCACCCTGCACTTGTCAGTGTTGCAACCCATCCTGTTCTTATCTGCCCACCCCTGTAACCTGTCTAGGTCCAATTGCAGCCTATACGTCCCTTCTAGCATGCCCACTTCCCCCCACATCTTAGTGTCATCTACAGATTTGAACAGGGTGCTTTTCACCCCCTCGTCCAAGTCACTGATGAAGATGTTGAACAGTGCGGGCCTGAGGACCGAGCCCTGGCAGACCCCACTGCCCACATCCCTCCAGGTCAAATAAGACCCGTCCACCACCACTCTCTGGGTGCAGCCCTCCAGCCAACTAGTGACCCATCTGACTGTGTAGGTGTCAACACCACAGTTGCATAGTTTTTTAAAGAGAATGGGGTGAGAGACAGTGTTGAAGGCCTTCCTGAAGTCCAGGAAGACTACATCCACTGCTGCCCCTGCATCTAAGGATTTTGTGACCTGGTCATAGAAGGCCACCAGGTTGTGGGAGTCCAGCAGGAAAAATAATTCAGCAGGGACACCAGCATGGATTTGTAGCAGGTAGATCATGCCTGACCAGTCTGGTTTCGTTTTATGGCATGGTCACAATATGCTTAGATGCAGGAGTAGAGGTGGATGCTGTTTTCTTGAGCTTTAGCAAGGTCTTTGATATGGTATCGCATCCTATTCTCATAAATAAGTTAAGAGACTGTGACAGATGTTTACCCGGTCCGGCGGTTGGCAAAATGGCTTAGCTGTTGTACCCAGAGAGCGGTAGTAGACGGGTTGGTATCAACCTGGGAGGATGTGGGTAGTGGGGTCCTGCAGGGCTCGGTCCTTGGACCTGTACACTTCAATATCTTCATCAGTGACTTGGATGTGGGTGTGAAGTGTACTCTGTCCAGTTTTTGGGGCAGATCTTTGACCCATTTGAATCATCAATGTGATGTAGAAAGTTGGATTTTGGTAGGTTTTTCCCTTAAGAGGACAGATTCCCTTCAGTGTCCCCAGGGGAAATAAACTGGACTGATTTAGCTGAGCTGGAAGGTGTAGTTGGTGCATGCACCGTGTTTGTTTAGCAATGCAAATGCTTTGTAATAAAGACTGGTCAAGGTACTTTGTGCTCCCATCACTGTTGTACATGAACGTCTTTCAAGCACGTGACAGTCCCTTTCACCTCAATTGTTATTACTTCCTACAGATTAGGGACATACCTCTGTCCCTGCTCCACTATTTTATAATACATTGGTCATCAGGTCCTAAGCCAGTCACTAATTATCAGAGATTAAAACCAGCTCTTCCTGATGGGCCTGTTTCTTGCTGGGTTGTTTTTCTTACCTTGGCCACATCTGGTGCCGGCCACTAAGGGAGGGGAGACTCACCCTCGCTCATAAGCCTTCTTCTTTCATGTGAGAAAAACAGTGTCCATATCTCTACCTTTGTGCGCTTTGGCGTTTTTATCAATTGGGGAGCTCTTGGCCATTAGAGATGTTAACAGGGATCACTACGTGGAAGTGGCTCACGTCGATCCCCGCTCACAGGCCTATTCCATTCTGCCAATTCCTAGGTTCCTCTTACATTTTTCCGTCTAAGCCACCAGAAAAAAAAAGCATGATTTGTTTCTTGTATGTTTAATTTGTTCATCTCTTGATAGCTGTGGGTGAGTGAGTGGGTGTGTGCAATATGAGCGTGTGCATTTATGAAGGAATTATTGAGGGAAAGCTAATCAGAAGAAATGAGCTTTGCTTGTGCAGCTTTACATGCTATAATTGTGATTCTTACAGCAGAGAAGCCCACAGCTTATGTCCGCAAGCGTAAAGGGGATCCATCTCCCACACTCACAAGTGTCTTGCTTCCTCCCCTGCTGCTGATCATGGTGCATGGCTCCTGCAGTCACGGCAAGAGAGAAGATCTTTCTATTTGCTGAAGTATCCACGAAGGCTTGGAATATCAGGATCGAAACCTTGGACTCTTTCTTCAATTCAAAGACAAAAGGACTGGGAGGATGAGTGACCTGAGCCTACATCCTTAAATGCAGTAATTCCTGTCACAGACCAGCTGGGCACTGTGAGTGTATCAATTTTATCACAGGCCAACTGGGCTGTTTGATTCAGTTTCGGATCGAGGAGGCAAAGTTGGGAGTAGAATAAAAGCAAATTTATTATAGGTTACACACACACACAACAGTTAACAGAAAGATAAATGCGATAAGCAGATAAGGCAGTATAAAAGAGCTAATAGTAAATAATAACAACAGATAATAACAACAGATAGATAGTTCAATCTGTCACAGGCCAACTGGGCACTGCAAGGGTATGAGCCACTGGGCTGTTCAAAACAACAAATAGACAGACGTGGGTTGGCAACTTATCGATAGTCCCTCAATGCAAGGTGCGCGCCAAGTGATTCCAGCGAAGTCAGACGTCCCTGATGATCGACGCTGTCAGAGGGATTACCGGGGAAGGTCCTGTGCTCAGGATCTGATCCTCACTCACACCGGGAGTCTGGGGTCCGGGCGTAGGACAGAAATGACCGTTCTGTTCCCTCCTTCCTGCTGGTTACCTGATGCATGTGTTTTTTATACCTAGTCTTATGCTAATCTGTTGGCCCCGGGCCACTCACAATGTTGCCCTATAGCTGTTACCCTATGGGATTGAAAGGTGTTAAAATTATCATAAAAGGTTACTACCCAGACTCGGGTTTATCCAATAAGCAAATTATGATGCAGCACCTTTAGGTGTAAAATTGACATCACTCCGCCTAAGTTCCAACCCCTTCTAGGCTTCACTTGAATATGCTTTCTTGGGATATGCTTTCCTGCAATGTGTTGGGTGTGCCAAGCAGTTAGATCCCGTTTTTATAGCTAAGGCTGAACCCTGAGCAAAAAACTGTTAGGCCAGCTAATCTCACAGCTACAGCTTTGCCTATGGGGCCCAGTCAGTTCCACGAACAGTTAATTTATCGTTTTGGTTAAACTTATGACAGACAAGTTACATTTGCAGTTTACAAACTTACAAGCTTATATTAACTAATATTACCTGTTTAGGCAAAATACCAAATGCCTCCAAGCAGCACATATTATTGCTTATTAATCCCTCTGGTTCTGGCTGTCACAAATTCCCGACTATCAAATATTTCTGTGCAACCCAAACGTTCTCACTAGCCCGCATTTTGTCATAAATCAGTGATTACGTTTTGGAAGAGGAAAGGAGGAGACAAAAAGCCTTTTAAGAACCCAAAGAGCAGCAACTCTGTAGAAGAGGAGATACAACAGCAGGTGAAAGACCGCTCTTTATTTATTACTTGTTGAGGAGTCAACATGGTCCCAGCTCCACACGCTTTAAAATCACACTAGGAAATGATTTCCCAGTGAGAAGCAGAAGGGTGGTGATTTGCTGTCAAAAGGCCTGATTAGAAACCATTTCCACTTTGAAAACCTAACCGGTGCATTTTACTCCTATGTATGCTAGCGTAGCACAGGTTTTGTCACACGTGACTTTTGAGTTTCTTCCGATTCACACCACTGTGACAGAGAGGAAAAGCAGGCTTTATGTCCGCTGTGGGACCTGTTAATTTTGTAGCACTCATATTCTTTCTTGTAGTGATAAAGCTGGTATGGAGAATGGGAGGGAGAGCAATACAGATGGAAAGTGACACAGAAAAAGAATAGAAAGTGCCTGATTTCACTCATTTACACTGAATTTGTACTGGCGGAGAGAAGGGCTGTTCTGGGGCGACTGGCCAGTAGGTCAGACAAACTTCCGGAGTGACAAGACTGTTCAGCTGGTTTGTAGGGAATAACCAGGGTTTGTCCCACAGGCAGTCGTTGGTAGTTTAAGACACCTGTGCAAGTTCTGATTGTTTCTTTTATTTGGAGAAGCTATGGTCTCTTCGTAACTGCGGGCCAGATTTTTTGACAGTGCAAACATTTGACTTCAATAGCGCTAAACCCATTTACACCAGCGGGGCTCTGGCCCCTTGCTTCCTATTTTAAATTCACAGGTGGTGTGTGTGTGAAGCACTTGCTCTATATATATTTAAGTAGCCAGTATTTTATTTTATATCAATTCCCACTGTGGCAGGATTGTTTCTCAGTAGTCAATGTTTTAAAGGACCCTCAAGGCTGAAGGAATTAAAAATGAATAATTTAAAGCTTGTCTATGATGCAGAATCTTTAACGTGTGCCTAACAGGCCATGGAAGAGTGCTGTTAGCTTTTTTTCTTTTGTTTTATTCTCAGATATTTTAGATGCATTTTGTAATAGGGATAAAGCTCTGATCATTTAGGACTGAGTCTTGAGCCTTCCATAATGCCAATGGAGGGAAGCAGTGGGGTCCGAAGAGTGATTCCCCCTGGGTGAAGGGGGAGGTATGAACCTGACTGTGACTCCAGGCTTACAGGCTAGTTCCCACGCTGTCCCTTACACTGGCTGGATTGTCCAGCCCTTTCTTTCATAGATTTCATAGACGTTAGGGCTGGAAGGGACCTTGAAGACTATCAAGTCCAGCCCCCTGCCCCAGGGGTAGGAAGTCAGCTAGGGTCAAAGGATCCCAGCAAGATAAGCATCCAAATATTTCTTGAACGAGTCCAAAGTAGGTGCCTGGACCACTTCTGGAGGGAGTCTATTCCAGACCTTGGGGGCTCGGACAGTAAAGAAGACATTTTCCTTATGTCCAGCCTAAAGCGATCATGGAGGAGTTCATGACCGTTGGTCCTTGTTATCCCTTGGGGCACTCTGGTGAACAGACGTTTCCCCAGATCCTCATGCACACCCCTTACAAACTAATAGGCAGCCACTTTATATTTGCTACTTCCAAGTTGCAGTTCAGGAGGGCCCATACTGGTTATTTGAAGAGTTTGCTAAGGCTGAAAGCAATTTGGTGAAGGATTGTCAGCAAGACTTCCGGTGGTGTGCCACATGGGGAGTATGAAACCATTAGGGTACCATACCATACTATGTCCTCTTTTTTGGCCCCCTGTACTGCATCTAGTTGGGTTTTTAAAATAAGAGCAAATGTCTGGGTTTTTGCTCTTCCTCTGCTCTCCCAGGCTGGCTGCTTAGGGTGGGAGCAGCGGGCAAGGTGATTGGCTGTCAGGGGTCACATGCTCCCTGCAGAGGCCCCAGCAAGCCAGGTAAAGAGACAGAGTGCGTGCGTGTGTGCGGGCTCATGTGCAATGTGGGCAGCATAGTTGAGGGGGTCAGGGATCTGTGGGTTGGGAGTGAGGGGCACCAGCAGGACTGGGGGGCAGGGGAGGCAGGGGGCTGGGGGGCAGGAGCTTAGGAGTGAGGGGCAGAGGAAGGGCACAAGCATATCACTGCTCCCCCACAATCATATGCCCCTCCCCTCTCTCCTTCCCCTCTCCCTCTCTCTGGTGTCCTCTTTTTTGATACTGGAAATATGGTAACTCTAGACTGTGCTTTCCTTTGTGCTCCTTGCATTTCCTTGGCAGGTCACCCATCATAACTGAAACACATCAGATGCCATTAAACCTGAGCCGAAAGGGTGCAGCATGAAGAGGGTGCACAGTTACCCACAAGCCTCCTTCCCTAGCCTATGTAAATTGTATATCAGAGATAGCTGTCTAAATCCTACCAAAGAACAAACTGGATCACAGTGAAGTTTTTAGAACTTCCTGTTTCTTTGCAGACTGTCCATTTTCAGGGGATAAAATCTTTGTATCTGATGAACTGATACTGAATAATGACAGCAATATTTGAGATTGTGCAGCTCTGTGGAAAGCAGTTGCATCCAATCCTAATCTGAATTTCATGGAAGTAGACCCCTGTCAAAGCCAACAGCCTTACTGATCCATTGTTACTGTTAAGTTATTCTTTAGACCTGTGGTTTTCAACCTTTTTTCATTTTCATAGATTGTTATGGGTTGGAAGGGACCTTGGAAGGGCATCGGATCCAGCCCCCGCTCCAGGTAGGAAATGACAGGTGGGGTCAGGTGACCCCAGCAAGATAGGTATCCAGTCTCGTCTTGAAGATTTCCAGGGTAGGTGATTGCACCATCTCTGGAGGGAGCTTATTGCACAGTCTGGACACCCTGCCTGTGAAGAAGCTCTTCCTAATGTTGAGCCTGAATCGGTCTTCCAGGCGTTTGTGGCCATTACTCCTGGTTCTCCCCAAGGATGCCCTTGTGAGCAGTTGTCCACTGACCCCTTGATGTACTCCTCTGATGTAGTGGTAAGCTGCTACCAGGTCCCCTTTCAGCCTTCTCTTTTTCAGGCTGAAGAGTCCCAGGTCCCTCAGCTTTTCCTCGTATGGCTTGCCACGCAAGCCTCTAATCCTACAGGTGGCCCTTTGTAGACCCCTAAAAAATTTCAAATGGAGGTATAGACCCCTTTGGAAATTTGAATTATAAAGTCTGGGAAAGTACATTTTTAAATTGATCAGAAACTAGCTTTAGCCTGTAACAGAACAGAAGCTCAGTTTCAAAACGGCTGAAACTGGTTTAAGATAAATCTGATGGAACGTACTGCCAAACTTAACTGGTTTGGGTCAAATTAGTTTATGAAATTTCTGTCCCAGACCCCTACCTGGTTCAAGTTAAATCACAGTTCCCCAGCATCCCAGCATGCTTTCCAGCCAAACCCCGGCTGGGGCCTGCGGCCAGGGAGGGAAGTTACACTTCCCCTCTCCCAAGCATGAACACCATGTGCCCCTGGAGACTGGGGGGTGGGGAAAGGGGGGTGGCACAGTGAGCTCCTGCACGCGGTGGCAGTGTTGGCAGCAGCAGGAAGTGGCAGTGACAAGTGGAGAGCTCCTGCAGGCAGTCACAGTGTTGGGACTGTCAAGTGCTGACCAGTGGTCAGCGACCACCCACAGGCGCCCGCTGGCAGCGTCAGCAGCGGCCAACGGACTGCCCGTAGACACCGCCGGCAGTGCCGGGGGCGGGGGGGAGGGGTGGCAAGTGGCAACCACCCACAGGCACCACCGGCAGTGTCAGCGGTGCCTTTGTACAGCTGGTACACCATCAAGCTCAGAGGGTGCACGTGCACTCTCATGCATATACATATCGCCAATGCCCCCAAGTACAGAGCTACCCTGCCCTACTAAAATTTTACTGCTAGCTTTGACTGTGGATTACAAATCCCAGAGGCACCTGGAAGCAGGATGAGGAAGTGATGAGCAACCCTGCAGCGTCCTGCTGCTGTAATTGCAGACTGCAAATCCCAGAGTCCTCAGGGGCAGCAGGAAGAGAAAATGAACACAGCCAGAGAGCTGCGCTGTAGCTCCCCCCGACTTCTGGCCCGAGCCACTGCAGGCATGTGGCTGCCTTTCCTGAGTCAAAGGTAAAGATCTGTTCCCTTCTGTTTCAATTTAATCTGTGCATTTTAGACTAACCCGCAAAGACTGAATCGATTCAGCCTGGGGCTTTTTGACTGTCTGTACTTAGCCTTAGGGTTCAGGTGGCTGGGAGCTAGAAAAATGCTCTGGGTATTGACCTATGACCATCACCCCAAGCATCTGCTCCAGCCTGCTTCTATGCTAGACTACATCGCATATAACTTTGAAATCTGAGTAGCTGTTCCTATAGGACAAACTACTGCACAGGCATATGTTCTGACCTGTTACAGCTTGTATAGTGTATATAGTATTAGCTTGCTCTGATGTAACTGAAGGGTGAGGTACAGCAAAACTAGTCCCTCAGTAAGTATCTGTGGCTCAAAGTCAGAAGAGCTCTTCAGTGCTGGGTCTCAAACCCCGTGCGATAAAGCCACATTGTCAGAGCACTCAAAAATATAGGTCTCACATCGTGCCCCCAGCACATCTACATAAAAGCAATCCGGGTTATAAAAAATGGCTTTGCTTTTACAGTCTTAGATAAAGCAAGTTTTGCTTGGAGAACAAAATAAAATCTAAGAGGAATAATAAACACTAGAGAAGAATAAAACACTACAGGGATATTAAAATAGATAAAGGCAGGGTACCACTGTCGAGATACAGGAAGCAAAATTCATGTAAAACCATACATCTGCAATCAATAGCCCCCCCCCAAATAATCAGCATAAACATTCACAGCATAAAAGGCATATAAAGATAAGTAAGTAGACAGCAAGGAGGAGCAGGAGTGCTATGGGTTTTTCACTGTTTCATGACGGGAATCATTTACCAAGCATAAATACCCTCCCCCCGCCGGCCTTTTTTTTTTTTTGGGCAGCGCAGACATTACTCATAGAAGTCATAACAGAAATATTAGGTTCGCCTTTGTGTATTGTGATCTTGCAATGTTCGCAGTGCCACGGATTCCCATCCGTTTCAGCTGGAAGTGCCTGACTTTTCACAGGCCGAGGCTCAAAACCCATGTGCATCGATTCGGACTGTACGGCCCTGCCGGCGTCATTTAATTTAAATTCTGTTTGCAGCTGTCCTCCAGGAGGGTCGGGAATAAACTGAAGGCAAGATCAGACTCAGCATCAGAAAAGAAATATTGTTGGCTAGGTCAAGTGTCCATTAGGCTTCCTTATGAGAAGCATAACTCCAGCCCACACAAAGTATGGCAGGCAAAGCCTGTTAAAGAAACATTTTGACAATTTTCTGTGGATCAAACAAAACCAATATAGCAACACAGAAGATTCCTTTCAAAATCAGCCCTATTTGCTCATCTGACCAGCTAAACGCTTCATTTTCTTGAATCTCAGCTAAGTACCAAAACTGTGCCACTGAGCAGGTTTTAGAGAGATTTTTTTTCTTCTTCAAAGGATGCTGTGGAGTTCACAAAAGACTGTTTGTATTTAAAAAACCCAACATGTTAGCAAAACAAAACGCGCTGCTGCATACACAATTCTTCCCCTGGGGAGAGGCTGAGAAAGAGGGAGCCACACCTGACAGATGTTAATCACATTATTTAGTGAGCTAGCAGAAGGCACTGGGAGGCTAAAAACAGACCTCACATTTGAGGCAGTTCTGCCTGATCCCGGTCAAAACCTGGGACAATAGGAGAGCCCAACACACACACACACACACACACACACACACACACACACCCCAGCTTGTCCCTGGAATGAATGGCAATGAACTGGATTGAGCCAGGCTTGTCCTGGGGAAAAGTGTAATCTTATCCTGCATATTTCACAAGTGCTTAAAGTGGGACAATAGACTTGCAGGATCCCAAGACAAAAAGCTCCCCAGAGAATGTGATAGGACTGCACACCAACTGCAGAGACTTCCTCTGCCCGATGAAGGGTTTTTAAACCCAAAAGCTTGCTGATTTTTTTTTCCTCCAACAATTTAAGTTGGTCTAATAAAAGATATCAGATTCACCCAAAGAACCTTGTCTGCCTATGTCTATTTTTAGATGCATACTATAGGGCTGAACTGATGCAAGTATAGCCCCAGTACACCCGGGGGGTTGTGCCCTGTTCTCTGATGACAATGGTGGTAGTCAGGCAGGGGGCTGAGGAAGGGTCAGCTACTAGAACGGCTTCCTCCCCAAAACCAAATACTGAGCTATGTACAATGTATTACAAGAATAAATACAGACACTTAATATAAAACATAGAATATTTGCAAGGCTTAACATATAATACTATATATAATATTCCACAATTCACATATAATACTAAATATGAACCAAATAACTTACAACCTATACAACACAATTGACACATAGGGATATTAACCTATATAACCCAAGTAAATTAACAATAATATTTCTTTAAACCTTCACAAGTAACAATACCAATATACCCATTGAGACATTAAAACACATAAACCATATAACCCCCCTTAAAGAATATCCCTAGCCATATAGCCCTTAACACGACAACCTCAAAATAGGGGGTGCATTCAGCACCTCCCCAATGGGTTTCCCTGAAGCCCCTCCCCTTTAGGGCTGTGAGATGTGGACACACCCCTCCTGCAATGGAGGGTGGAGGCAGCAGACCCTCCTCACCCATGTCAGCCTCCCCTGCGGGGCCCACTTCCCCAGCAACTCACACTTCCTCTCTGGAGAAGTCAAGGCTCGTCCCCGGTGGCCGGTCCCACAAGACCCTCTCGCCATCGGCGCCTTCTGCTCTCCTCAATGGCCTGGCACCTTGCACTGGGCACGCAGGGCTCGCTCTCTCTCTCTTGCGGGAGCCAAGCCCTTGCAGGCTCCGACTCCCCGGTCTCACACCAGGGGTTCTCCCCTTTCCTGGGCCCTGCTTTGGGCACCAGAGCTCTTTAAGTTAAAAGTGGAGCCGCACTGCGGGGCTCCGGTCACTCAGCCTAGGGCTGGGGCTAACGTGAGCACCCATGAGCTGCTTCCAAAGTGGTTCTCCATGCGCCAACCTGCACACCAGGTGAGGCCCGACCAGCCATCAGCTGCTCCCAGGGCCAGCTCTGCGTGTGCCGATCCTGCTACACAAGAACCTACATGTAACAGAAGCATACAGATTTTGCCTTGGTGTACAGACAAGGGAAAGAATGATCAGACACTAAATTTGCAGTAGCAATTTTGCATGTGCAACCAGCTGTGCATAAACCCCCCCCAGCCTGAAACTCACAGGTGGGGATTTACATGCAGAACAGAGCAAACACAAAGCATTTGGGTCAAACCCACCAAAGGCTGGTAAAAGAGGCTCTAGTGTGGCAGTGCTGGGAGTCTGCCATAGCTAGTAGAATTAGTTAGTGAAGTCAACTGAAGAGATGAGGGACTGGAACATGCAGAAAGCTTGGAATTTGTTTAAGTCAAAGGTGCAAACTTATCAGGAATTGGCATCTGAAGCATGGGAGAGGGCTCCAGGACTAACGGGATGGGTACCACCTAAAGGTGCTGTTGCAGGTTACCTTTAAAATATTTTAATTCTGTGAAATGTTATGCTGTCATAGTGTAATAACAGTTTCAGAGAAGTCACAGGGTAAGGCTTAATGCAGTCTCAGATCTGCCCAGCTGTGACTTGCCACTACAGAGGGCCTGGCAAGCAGGGGGGTGGACAGGAGTCAGAACCCTATCCCTTCTCCGGGATGAGAGAGGAGAGGGAAGGTGGCATGTAGCTTGGAGGTAGAGAAACCAGCAAGGGGGCTGTGGCTTCTCTCGGGAGCCAACAGGAACCAGGAGGCCATGGGTAGGAGGGGGAAAGGCTTGAAAAAAAACCCTGCTTGAAGTGAAGGGGCAGGGGAGAGAAGTAAAGAGAAAGGAGTGAAATAAAGAATAAACAAAACAAGAGGGACCAAGATTTTGCATGTGTTTCACTGAATTAGGATTGGGTCAGTGGAGAGTTGGGCTACTACTCACACTAGGGCAGAGCTGCAACCCAGCAGGCTCGCTGCATGCCACATCAGGGCTTGCTGCAGTGAGGACTCCTGACAAAGCCATTTCAAATGAACAGCAGTTCAGCTCAAATGAATACCGTGGGGGAGCGGAAGCTGAGCCATGGGGCAGTGGGCAGCAGAGGTGAGGACAGGCAGGGTGACTAAGGAGGGAGATGGTTGCCAGGCCCTAAAAGCCCATAATCATTAGCAGTTCCTTGGCTTTTTAACCTCTCTCCTTGATCAACAGCCAGCCAGCCACGTGCACATGGGTGCTAGAGCAAGCCACAAACTGGTGAGCTACACCTGGGTGCTCAGAGTGGTCAGGCTGTGCTGGGGTCACAACCCCTGGGGTGAGACGGGGTGCTGGTTTGGGGCCAGGACCACCCCCCTGGGAAGTAGAGTTCAAGGGGTTGAAGGTTTGTCCAGACAGCAAAGAAGGCAAAGAGCCAGGAGTGGTGCATCCTGGGATGCTGGAGGAATGAAAATAGAGCATTTTATCTCGTCTGAGCAGACTGACAATTACCCTGGAATGACCTGGGTAAAATGGATCGAGGATAGCCCTCACTTGAATTGGCATACCTTTAAAATGTTTAGAGGCTACTTAGCACAGACCTTGCCAAGGATGTTAAAACAGCAAAATGTTTTTCAGCCATCTAAGTAAAACAAAAACACATGATGAAGAACTGGGGTCAGCATGCAATTAAGATGGGACTCACATTAAGACTAATCTAGGTGTAGCCTAAACTAAATGAATATGAATGATTTTGTCTTTGTTTTCACTGAGGACAGTAATATTAACCAGTCATTGGAACAAGGGTGGAAATATGGAAATTACCCTGACTGAGGTGGCAGCTTTGCCTGAACAAGGGTGTTTGTGCCCGAAAGCTTGTAATTAAACAATTTTTTTGCAAACATCTAGTTGGTCTAATAAAATAGATCACCTCTAATATGAGTCCCGATTCCTTTTGCCACTAGACCAATACAGCTGCAACCTGGATACCTGACAGAGTTGTTTAATGCATGTGAGTGGGTGATTTGGATAATCTTCCTTCCAGAATTTTGAAAGAACTGAGATAAAGTGGCAGGCCTGGTAACAAGGATTTTCAACAAATCTATGAATTTGGGATGGGTAACATGTAATTTGAGATCAGTAAATGTACTATCTACATCTTTAAGAAGAGGAAAAAAGTTAGTTTTTCCTCAATAGGATGCAAGGCTTTACAGCAAATTCCAAAGGAAAGAATAGATATATATACAGAAATAAATGGTAAATGGGATAAAATGCAACATGGGTTTTCCAAAGGTAGATCATGCAATACTACCCTGATGTATTTGATGAGATAACTGATTTTCTAGACAAAAGGACTGCACTAGATCTAATTTATTTGGAGGCACTGTCAATATAAAGGGGATTGGGAATAACATACTAAAAGAACTGGATGACTTTGACAGCTGGACTAACAGAAATGGGATGAAATGCAATAAGAGAAAAGGCAGCAGAAGGGCTGGCAAGCCCTCCCAGCTTAATAGGGACATTGTAGCCCTCTTAAAAAAGAAAAAAAAAAAAAAAGAGATGTACGCACAGTGGAAGCTAGGGATAGTTCTCAAGGAGGACTATACAACAGTGGCCAGCACTTGTAGGGAAGAAAGCCAAGGCGGTGACTGAGTTTAGGTTAGCTATGGGAGTCAAGGACAATAAGAAGTCCTTCTTTAGGTACATAGGCAGTAGAAGGAAAACAAATGGAAGTGTGGGGGCCTGCTTAACACCTCGGGACAGCTGGTAAAAAAAAAAAAAAAAAAAAAAAAATGAACTCCTGAATGCCCACTTTGCTTCAATATTTCACCGGACCAAGGGGAAGGTAAAGCAAGATAAGACTCATAGAGGACATGCCGGGACTGACAGCTTCCCCACTGTGGATGCTGAGTGGCTGCAATACCGATTAGAAAAGCTAGACATTTATAAGTCAGCAGGACTGGATGGACTTCATCTGAGAGTGCTGAAGGAGCTGGCTGAGGTCATTGCAGAGCCCCTGGCAAAGCGCTTTCAGAAATCGTGGTGCACAGGGGAGATCCCTGAGGGTTGGAAGAGGGCCAACATTGTGCCCATCTTCAAGAAGGGGAAGAGGGAGGACCTGGGCAACTATAGGTCAGTCATCCTAACCTTGATCCCAGGGAAAATCCTGAAAAAGCTCATTAAAGAATCTATGTGCGATACCCTTGTTGAGGGTAAGATTCGGAACGACAGCCAGCATGGCTTCATTGCAGGTGGGTCTTGTCTTACCAATCTCATCTCCTTCTAGGACCAGGTCTCTTGCTACCTGGACACAGGAGATGTGGTAGATGTTATATACCTCGACTTCCAAAAGGCTTTTAGTATCCCATGATGATATCCTGGTGGGAAAACTGGCAGATTGTGGGCTCAGCTGCTCGATGGTTCAGTGGGTGGGAAACTGGCTACAGGGTAGGACCCAGAGAGTTCTCATGAATGGATGTGTGTTGTCCTGGCATGAGGTGGCCAGTGGTGTCCCTCAGGGGTATGTACTTGGACTGGTGCTTTTCAACATCTTTATCAATGATTTGGATGGGGGAGTGAAAGGCTCGCTGGCCAAGTTCGTGGACAGGACCAAGTTATGGGGCAGTGTGGTCACGTCAGAAGATAGGTTGCAGATACAGGTGGACCTGGACAGGCTGGAGAGTTGGGCAGACCAGAACCAGATGAAGTTTAACACTTCCAAGTGTAAGGTGCTCCATCTAGGCGCAAACAACCCTCAACATTCATACAGGCTGGGTGGTGATAGCTTGACTTGCACCATGACCAAAAGGGACTTAGGGGTAATGATCAACCATCGTATGAATGTGAGCCATCACTGCAAGGCAGTGGTCAGCAGGGCAAACAATATGCTGGCATGCATCAACTGATAGATCTCATGTAAATCTAAGGAAGTGATACTCCCGCTGTACTCAGTGCTGGTGAGACCGCAGTTGGAGTACTGCATCCAGTTCTGAGTGCCGCACTTCAATAAGGACATAGAAAAAACTTGAGAGGGTCCAGAAAAGAGCCACCCATATGATCAAGGACTTGCAAGACAAGCTGTACAAGGAAAGGCTGAAGGACCTGGGCCTCTTTAGCCTAAAGAAGAGAAGGGTGAGAGGGGACTTGATAATGGCTTACCACTATATCAGAGGAGTGTATCAGGAGCTCAGTGAACAACTATTCACTAGGGCACACCTGGGGAAGACCAGGACCAATGGATATAAACTCCTGGAAGGCCACTTCAGGCTAATACCAGAAAAACCTCCTTCACAGTTAGGGTGTCCAGACTGTGGAATAAACTCCCTCCACAGGTGGTGCAGTCACCTACCCTGGAGGTTTTCAAGAGGACAGTCACCTTGCTGGGGTCACCTAACCCCAGTTGTCTTCCTGCGTAGAGTGGGGAGGCTGGACCCGATGATCTCCAAGGTCCCTTCCAGCCCCTAACATCTATGAATCTAAGACAACGTAACAGGAGGGCAGTCAAGGTCGCCGTGCTCTCCCCTGCCACCTCCTTTACCGTGTCAAGCTGCCGATTAGCACCCTCCAATTCTCGCCTGCCACAACTTTGATTTTATATATTTTTATAGGGAGGCTGCCTTCTGTTTTCTTGGCCACGATTCTCCTGTCTTGGGTGTTCCGTACACCCCAGCCTTATGGGCTATGTGTGGCTCCTACCACCCCAATACCACGCCCCAAGCCTTGCAGATGTCATGGACGTTGTTCTGTCTCTCTCTTTCTACGCCCTCTCTGGCTCTTGGGCTCTCCACAGCCCTGTCTCTTTCTCCACGTCCTCCTCTCCAGGGCCTTCTCAGTAATGCCGCCCTCCTCTCCAGGGGCTCACCACAATGCTGCCCCCTTCTCTGGGGCTCACCACGCCCGCACTGGGGCTTCTCAGCAACGCTCCTCCTCTGGGGCTTCTCAACTGCCCCTCTCTGGGGCTGGGGTCTGTGCACCCCGAATGCTGCCCCCTCACACTAGTGCGAGTCCCCTATGAGGCCTCCTCCAACCCCTAATAGCCTCACCCAAACCACCGGTGTAACAAATAGCAACACAAACACAAGCCCCGGGCTATAACACAAACTGCATCTGCCCGGCTATAACCACACCCAAGCCTACCGGGGGTTCTTCATCCCGCAGCAGTGCCAGACGTTGCTTCTGCATCAGGCTTGGCTTCTCTTCTCTTTCCTGGTGGGGAGCTCCTTCCTCCTTGGCTGCTGGTAGGGAACTGCCAGCTGGCCTCCTGCCTGTGGTTTATATAGGAGCCAGGCCCTGCCCCTTCTTGTCAGCTGGCTAGGCAGGTGCAGATCATTAGCTCCCTCTAGTTGCCTCAGCAGCAGCACCTGAGGAGTCTTCCCGGCTCTCTCAGTAGCAGGCACCTTAGTGCCCTGCTACAGACAAAATACAGAATCTTTTTCTTGGGGATAAAAACAAGACCTTCTGTTATACACTGGGATTGCATCCCCATGTGCAAAGGCGTGCATTTCCAGGGGCACAAAGTGCAGCTGCACATATTTGTGCCTCAGGGCACATGGCTGCACGTGCACCCTGATGCATGCTAAATAGTCCCAGGAGAGGTAGGAAAGGCTGGGGCCAACACATTTCTGGTTCCAAAAAAGAGGACACCTGTCAGGGGTACACCTCACTCCCAACCCATCCCTGGTGCTGCCCTTCACTCCTGACCTGCAGGCCCCTGGCCCTGCCAGTGCCCCTGTCTCCCTACCCACAGTTTCCCACTCCCCTGGGCTAAGCTGGTGCCCCTCACTCCTGACCCTCAGCCCTCTGGCACTGCCAGTGCCCTGCAGTCTCAGCCCACAGCTTCAGTGCCCCTCATTCCCCACCCATAGCCCCCCCACCCCTGCCAGTGCCCCTCACTCATGACCTGCATCCCCCCTACTCCCTCCAGCCCTGCCATAGGGAGCCTCCCACTGCCCCTGTCCTGACCGGGCCAGCACGCAGCAGCTGTGGCTTGTGCAGGTGGCAACAGAGCAAGACCCCAGCATGGACTGAAGAGAGGAGGATGAGTACACATTGCTAAAGTGATGCAGCCATGAAAAAGCATGTGCCATGTTAAAATATATCAAGATATTTCCAGTAGGAAAAGGTATTTCCAGTAGAAATAGGGAATTATTCATGCCACCGTACAATGCACTGGTGAGGCCTCACTGGAATATTGTGTCCAGTTCTGGCTGCCCATATCCGAGTAAGATGCATTCAACAAGAAAACATGTAGAGAAGGCCCCCTCTGATGATCAGGGGCATGCCAAGCCTGTCTCCCAAGAAGAGCCTAGACGTACTTGTCTTATTAACTTACGATTACCATCTAAATAAATCAGGAAGTAAACACCAGGGAGGGAGCAGAGGTGTTTAATCTACAGAATAATGCTAACACAAGAAAAGTGGGTATAAACTGGGCCTGAATACATTTAAATTGGAAACTGGAAAGAGGTTTCCAGCCATCAGAAGGCAGAGATCCTTGGAGAGCCGTGCTGTCAGAGCAATGGGGCCGAACTGGAACTACTTGTAAACCAGGGCTCGATGAATGTCTGAACGGGACTATGTGAGATGGTTGCTTGTGAGAGTAGGGTCTGGATTCATTGACCCAGGAGGCCCGCTCCAGTTCCGTGTTCTTGTGTTTCTGCATTATTGCATTCAGTAATTGAATTATACTTCTGATTCACATGTGCAAAAATAGGCTCGTTTTTCATAGGCACAAATTTAGAGGCCTGTTTTGAAATTTGGAACGCAGTATATCAGCGTATATCATATGACAGGCTGTATGTCATAAAACCGGTTGTATATCATATGACACTGAAACCATTACGGACTGAAGATATTATGTGATACGATGTGACTACAGGCTGCAGGACAGGACTTTGATCTAGCAAATGGTTAAATCAAAATGTTTTCCTACAGTACTGCCTTCTTTGATTGGTACAATGATACAGAAGGGCTGATGTTATCATTGAACAGAGGCCATCTCCAGGGCATCAGGCGATATCTGGAATGAACAGTGCAATGTAAGAGCTAGAGTTTATTATTACAACATTCATGCAATCTGTCACATTATGCAATAACATTTTCTTGAGATGAATGTTCCAAAAATGTAGGTTTTTAGGGAAGCTCCTTTTTTTGTTTTTTGAGAAATTCCATTTTAAAAAGGAGGAAGAGCCGTGTTTCCACAACAGAACATGAGCTGCGATCCAGTTTAATCTATTAACACTTAGTCAAATTAAACTTAACGTTATGGGGAACTAACCAGGGAGCAGTGTCTGCAGCCCAGCCTGCCATCTCGCCCTGGGGTGAAGGGGGCAGGTAGATAGCCTACTTATAAAACTATTTCCAGCAATTATTTACAGCAAAGCTTGCTCCTTCTGACCTCCCCAGATTGCTCCCCACCAGAACTGTGGACCAGAACTCTTCCTGCTTAGCCTTTTTTGTCGCATCATGTAAAGAATAATTGGAATAGCTTTAAGTTCCTTGCAATCTCCCTATCCCTAAAAGGGGGTCCAAATTGTGTGGTTAGAACAGCAAAACTAGGTCCATCATTATAATTAGGCACCTGTGGCCAGATGCTTAACTGTATATATCTGCAGAGCTCCATTGACTGCATTAGAACCGAGCTGGTCTGCATCGGCATAGGATTGAGCCCCACTATATGTTATGTGTGACATTTTGTATGCCTCAATTTGGTATTTTCCCCCTTTCCTTTCCCCCTTATATATCTAAAATAATGACTGTGCAGAGTCCTGATGACTTCTCTTGTTCTGACTACAGAAATTGGGGGCTTGGGGTGGAAGATCCTTTGGGTGGGGATGCTCCTGTGGATGATGCCCCCAAATCAGGATGCTACCACAGTAGACTACACAAGTACTAGCCGTCACGTATAACACTATACATACAGATACAGCAAGCAATGGGAAAGCAATTAAAAAGCAAATGTTTCAGAGAAACAAATCCCCAAGTTGATACAGCCCTTTGCTTACACAGCACCTCTCTAGAGACCCCTCACTCGCACATCCTTGTATCTCGTCCCCTTACCTCACTGCATTAGGCGCTCTGTACTCTGGACAGTATTATCGTTTGTATCCATGGGCAGATCTAGGGTTTTGAAAAGGAGAGTGAAGATGGCATGGCACTTGTCACATATAACACAACATATATTTTTCTCCAGAAACTTTATTAATATGGTAGCACTATATTATTCAGTTTAAGATCAAAGGAAAAAGAAATATAACTATTGGAATATGCACTAATTTGCTAGATTATATATAAAGTTGAAAAGAACACAACCAACTAGACAAAAAAGAGTTAAAGGATATTCTATCATTAGTCCTGTAGTCATAGAATCATAGAGAAACAGGGCTGGAAGGGACCTCCAGAGGTCTACTCCAACCCTCAACCAGCCATTAGAGTTAAGATGTATATCTCTCATTCAGATTCATAAAATAAAATCTAGCCTTCTTGAGTGCCTTGACAGTGGCTCCACGACTTCATTGTCAGTCATTTCTACACCTGAGTTAATATTACCCCACCTGAGTCAAAGTTTCTAGCTAGAGCTAAAGCCAGTCTGCAGGGCTGTAAAATAGAACAGAGAGGTTGCCAGGAATGGCTAACAGACAGCAACATTGCAGAAGAAAGGATAGAAGATAATGAAACATCAAGACTATTAAAAAGGATAGAGGGTCATTAACACCTGTGGAGTAGAGAGATTAACAGGAATCAGGAGAAAAATAAGGAACTATGAATTCAACTGACTGTGTCAGCACTGCCTGAATAGAAATGCTACTTTCCTGCCCAGGCAACTGGTTTTCAAGTTTAGGTGGGGCAAAAATCAAAGGAGGGGTACAACTGCATCAGTGCACTCCCTTGGATCCACCCCTGCTTGTATTGGGGCAGGGGGGGCTTTGATGCTTGGAGATATACAAACAGCAGAACAGAGACAGCTGCTGCCCACAAGAGCTTAGACTCTACCCATTCCTGCCCATCAGTCAGGTGTGTTAAATCCACAATATTCTTAGGGGACACTCTCAATTCACTAATGTGATTGTTACACTTTCCATGGAAAAAGAACAAACCTGCACTTTCAATCTAAAAGGCTTTTTATTTGACTTTACTTCAGAATAAGGAAAACAACAAAGCAAGAAAGAACAGAAGTACATTCTCTTTGAGAGAGCACAGCATGTGCATCTCCTTCATAGACTCCACCACGCTGTGTGAACCCTGCCAGACAAAGGGCAAACTCTGCCAGACATCACCTACTGAAGTCAATGGGAATCTTTTCAGTGACTTAACAGAGCTCTGGATCAAGCCCGAACTGTAGATGGGCTGTTAGATAATCTAAAAAGCCGTATACAGAACACAGGGTAATAGTCGGAGAGCTATGGGCATTGGTGCACCTACTGCCCCCTGACAGGTTCCAGGGATATTTTAATCTCACTGATTGTATCCCTGACAGTCTTCAAAAATTCATGTCAGTACATGTTGAAAGTAAGGGGTGCTATACATGATCAGGTCATCGCTGTGATCAAAACTATTTTGATATTATTTAAGATTCATGCAAACAAAATCCTTGTGCTTGCTACTGCTACTGGAGCTCTATAAAACAGAATGCTGTTTATTGTGTACAAAGAGCATACAATTCTCCTTTTCCTGGTTATTGGGGGTGGGGTGCAGGGGGTGGGGGGGAGATTGATGAAACCTGGTCGAAGAGGTAATTTTCTTTTTTCAATAAACCTACATTCACATTCTATCAATCATTAAAATTGGTAGGGATGCCAAAAATGGTGCCCTGCTTTTGATTTATTTTCCGTATGCAAGCTTTAGAATATATTAAGGGCAGTAAAAGGTCTCGACACATCATCTACTCTCACCTCTAATATGACACAGACCACAGAATTTCACCTGCAACCTCTGTATACATGTTCCACATCTACTCTGGATGGAGAAGTTGAGAGATGGAGAACCCCCCCCACCCAGATTTCTTGGTAGTCCATTACAAGGGTTAATCACCCACCGTGATAAAATCCTGTGCTTTATATCTAATTGGAATTTATCTGGCTTCAGCCTCCAGCCATTGGTTCCTGTCTTTCTCTCTTAGATTAAAGTACCCTTTGGTACTGGGTATTTTCTTTTTGTGTAAGTACTTCTACATTGTAATCAAATTGTCTCTTGATCTACTTTCTGATAAACTGAAGAGAGTGAGCTGCTTCAGTCTCTCACTGTTCCTGGTTTTTTCCTCTCCTGAATATGATAATCTCCAAGGCTTTGAACTTGCAAAATCTCAAGCATATGCATAACTTTAAAGGCTACATTAAAACATTGTCCTTTATGCACTGTGGGTGCATTTACATGAGATACTTTACTGTGCATTAGACTAATCTAATGCGCAGTAAAGCATCAGAGTTTACACATGCACGGGACTTAGCGCACAGTAAATTAGGCTAATATGCCATTTGCTAGTACTGATACAGGTACAGTACAACAGATACAGATATTAGATTAACAGCACATTAGCTACTACACAGTAGTGCACCTATAGATACTGAGCAGGGGCAAGTTGCTTCCAATCAGGGGGCCACAAGGGGCACGGAGAGCTGTCCTATCTCAGCAGGACACTGTCTGCCAGCCACGTGGGGATTGGGACCCTCCCGATCCCCATGTGGCTGGGAGAGCTGTCCCTGATGGATGGGAATGCTGCCTGTCCGCCATGTGGAGATTGGGAAGATCCCGATCCCTACATGGCCAAGAGAGCCATCCCAGCAGGGATGGCTCTCTTAGCCATGTGGGGATTGGGACTGGTCCCTGTGTCCCCTGCCAACCCTGGGGCTGGCACCCAGGGGTGTCTGAAGCTTCCCTTGGCTGCTGCAGTGGATGAGGTGAAGTTTGCTCCCAATGAGGGTACACGTGTAGACATGTTCCCTGGAGTACTTTAATGAGCCTTATTTTGTGCAAAAATTTCAGGCACATGAATTGCATTTGGAGACATGCCCAGAGAGTAGACAATGGGACTATATTAGATTAGCATGTGTGTAAGCATGATGGTCAATAGTGGAATTTGAATACGTGCGCTATAGTAAGTCCTTGCTATTTATATCACCTTCTTAATGAGAGACACATGGCATTAGCAGGAGAGCTTCTTACTATTCACGCTGCTGCTGGAGACTGACCAGATTATGCAACCATCAATCTTATATTTTTGTTTCCTGCCACAAATCCATAGTTAAGATCCCCTCCATATTCCTGTTCTCAACTCCCTTCCTTTTACTTGGTTTCCTATGGTTCACAAGTCAGCTGTTTCTAATCATATTGGGGTGAAACACCAGCCCAGCCAGTGAACAGTCCAGATGTTTTATTTTTAAATAAATGCTTGCATCTGTTAGGTTATATAGCAAAGAACAATGGATACATTCTTGAGGATTTTGAGGTCCTGGAGAAGACAGGTTAAACATTAAATGGTGTCAGTAACAGAGAGAAAGGCTTCATGACAGTTTTATTTTAAATAAACCTGTGTAACTCTCCTCTCCCTGACCCCCGTCTCACCTCCCCACCAACATTATCTGATTGGAAGAAAACATTCACAATGAAAAGATCACATGCAACTCTCCCCTTGTCATAAAACAATCCAACCCTTTTAGACCCGGGCTGTAGCCAAAGCTCTCCAGTACCTGAGTAGTTTCACCATCACTTGGTCATGTCATCCTGGATCGGCCATGTCAAGACAATAGGAGGAAACCATATCCCCAAGAATATTTTGTATAGCGAGATTCGAGATGGCTCCAGAAAGCAGGGTTGCTCTCTACCCTGGTACCACAATATGCGCAAAAATGATATGAAGTTGTTCAATATCAACATAGAAAGCCGGGTGCAGAATCCTGTCCGATCTGGAGGGAACATCGGGAACTGGGGGCAGCTCAACATGAAGCAGCTTTGATCTAGAGGATGGAGACAAATCAAGAAAGAAGAAAGCAGTGCACTATAAACTTGGACTCCTACTCAGACAACACATAGATCCATTAAACTTGTAACAAGCTGTGTTGCTCTCCAATTGGGCTTGTCAGCCACAAATGGATTCAACTGGCATCTGAATAGACTACACCATGATCCAGAGGGTTGACAGTTGCCTACTCACCAGCGCTTATTCTTCTGGCCCCAAACAGAGGTTGATATCTGTTACACAGAAGGATTTCCCTCTGATGCTGCTGGCTGGAAAAAGGGGAAGGAAGGAAGCTTCAGAGTTGCATTTTACCCTGGTTGCGTCTGCTGTTATCTGCTAGGGAGGGGGATAGAAACTGCTCAAGGGGTAACCTTGCTCCACACTCCTACCCATGTCTCGCTCTCACTTTTGCTCCTTCCTTTCCTGCCATCTTTTCATCTCTTCCTTTTTCCCTCGCTTCCAAGGATATGTCTTTGTGGTCGTGCCACCCTGACAGAAAATGAGAGGGAACATCTGGCCCAGCCTAGCTATTATTCCCACTTGTATGGCTGCAATAAAACCCCTGTCCTAAGTGTGTTTGCAAGCCTTGCTTCAGCCATGCTATATCCTGGGGTTGTAGTAAGGCATTTTCACATGGTTCCATATGCTGTTTTCTATCCAGGAAAGCAAGAGGTAACGAATGCTGTAATATGATAATGTGCACAAATACAGACTGGGGAATGACTGGCTGGGCTGCAGTACTGCAGAGAATGACTTGAGGATTACACTAGAGCATAAGCTGAATATAAGCCAACACTGTGCTCTTGTTGCAAAAAAAAGAGAAGCCAACAGCATCCTGTCCTGGGTTGGATGAACAGGAGTGTCATTTGCAAATCAAGGGAAGTAATTTTTCTACTCTGTCCCGCACTGGTGAGACTTCACCTAGAGCACTATCTCCAGTTTTGGGCCTCACAGTTCAAGACGGATGTGGACAGATTGGAAAGAGTCAAGTGCAGACAAACAAAACTATTAGTGGACGGGGAAGCAATGATTTATGACAGGGGTGGGCAAAATGCAGCCTGGTGGCCAGATGTGGCCCACCAGGCCATTGTATCTGGCCCATGGGACCCTTAAAAAATTTAGAAAATTAATATTTATCTGCCCCTGGCTGCCTATCACGTGGCCCTTGATGGCTTGCCAAAACTCAGTAAGCGACCCTCGGCCCAAAATAATTGCCTGCCCCTGATTTATGAGAAAAGACTGAAAGAGCTAGGGTTATTTAGTTTGGAGAAGAGAAGATTGGGGGTGGGATTCGATAATAATCTTCAAATATCTGGGGGGGCAATTATAGAGAGGATGCAGATGGGTTTCTCTCTGTGGCTGTAGGGAACAGGACTAAGAGCAATAGCCACAAGTTGCAGCAGAGGGAAGTTAGGTTGGCGATTAGGAGGAACTTTCTGTCTATGCGGGTGGTCAAACATTGAAACAGGCTACCCAGAGAAATTGTGGAATCTCCATCCTTGGAAATGTTTAAAAGCAGGTTGAACAGATACTTGGCCAGGATGGGCTGGACTAGATGACTTTGCCTCATCTCTTCCAGGCTTACTTTCCTATGGATCCTCATTATTCTCCTCCAGAGAGCCTGCTCCTCCTGATCCACAGGCTTCACAAATACTGAAGCCCATGCAGGGGAAGGCTGGAGACTACGCAGACTTGGTGGAGTTGATACTTAAAAATACAAACTAGTAAAGCATAGCCACCATTCCACCGACTATGCATTAGCTGGTTGGCTTCTTGCAGGCAGCATGAAAAAAAACTCACTCTGTTTGAATCCGCTGTGTAATGTTGCTGCTGACAAACTGACTTAATTCAGTTAAGCTAGTAAAAACTCTTCTTGAATTGCTATAAAACAGACTTTTATCAATTTACCTTTCATCGGTAAGGGATCAGCCAAAGCTAAATCAATATCAAGCAAGTTTAAATTGATTTAAAAGGGTCCCAGGCAGGGGTTTTCACTGGCTAAAAGAAATCAATTTAAAAATACACCTTTGGTTAAAAGAATCACAACTCGGCAAATCCGCATTCTACAGACAGCCTGGCCTTTTCAATAGGGCACATAGCAACAGGAGTACGCACGGTACAAAGGAACTCCTGTGGGATAAATGTACAAGTGCTAGAAGCATCGCGCAATTCAATAAGAATTCAAACATTTTCCAATATTTTGATATTCATCTTTTCTTAGCCAAGATAATCCTGTATTTCACAAAATATATAAAACTCCGAGTCTTCATTTCCCCCCCTTTTCCTGCTTATTATTTATACTAAAAAGATTATTATAATCATCTGTTTGCAACATCCCGCAAACATCCCCGTGACAATTGAAATAATGTTTCACAGAGGATTAGGGGAATTTGCAGAAAGAATAGTCATTTCATGTGGGAACAATCAAACATTCACTGCAGGCATCTTGCTTTTTTAATCTTAATTTATTTGTGCCTGTACCTTTGATTTGTTTTACAAATTTAGCAGAGAAGGCAGGAAAGCCACTAAAAATCTAAAATTACATTGTAGCCATATGGAAATATTAAGTTTAGAAAAGTCTGAGTTCTCAAACCAACTGTTCTGGGTATTTCTCCAGTAACGTGCTTACTTAAATCATATTAGTCTTTATGAGAATTATTTTTCAAAATTACAGATTTTTGGAACCATCTTTATTGCAAAATGTGGCACAGACAGAGAACCGGCACACATCTACGTGTCAGACTCCAAAGTACAAATTTCAGCAATGACTCTGGCATGGACAACTGAGCTGTGGCCAAAGTGTTAGCATTTATCTAGTCAGTCTGTTGTTTCAGATATACAGCGCACTTACAACTCCAGCTAGAACAGTCTTGCCGTCTCTCTTGTGAGTCCCAGGATATTGAGGGTGTTCTCTTAAAGCCCTGCTTTTTGTAGGCAAGTGAATATGTGAGAATCTGTAGAAGAAAAAGTAAATTTGCAGCATTTACAAGAGAGGAGAATCTCCTGAAAGCATGAATTGAACACACCCTAAAAACTCAAATACAACCTCCCCTCCCCCAACATTTATTATATCACTGGATGTTATCATTTTTAGATACTCCTTTGAGTTTTGAGGGTGTATTTAATAGTTTTATAGTTTGTAGGGTCGGAAGGGACCTTGACAGATCATCAAGTCCAACCCCCTGCCATGGGGCACTTGGGTTGGTGATATGGTTAAAACCAATGAGAGGTACATTGAGCATTGGCCAACTCAGTCTCAAGCTTAGGGGCTGGATGATTTATGCCACACAGAAGCAGAGATGAAAGGCTTGGCTTCTCTGGGCTTGTCTATACCTCTACAGAAGTGGATCCCAGTGAAGATAGAGCCGAGCCTGCTCTGCCCGTACCCACGGCCCGAGTCTGCAGACACAGAAGTTCCCCAGGCACGGCGTTCCAGGCTTGTTCAGAGCGCCTGTTCTCAGGGCTCCCTGAAAACCAAATGCTCACGATCCATCCCAGGGAGACAAGCCTGGAGAGTCTCCCTCATGGCCATCGAGGTCTGAAGTTTGCCTTTGGACTCGGGTGCGAGGCGCTGGGATGGAGCGTGCTCTGCTCTGCCATTGTCAAGGGCAGCTGCTGCTGCCGTGTGGACAAGCTCTCTGCAAGAACCAGGATAATTTAACCTGGAGGAGAGAAGACTGAGTGGAGATTTGATAACAGTCTTCAATATCTGAAGGGCGATTATAGAGAGGACGGAGATGGGCTTTTCTTTGGGTCTGTAGGGGACAGGAGTAGGAGCAATGTCCTCAATCTCCAGCAGAGGAAATTTAGGTTGGCGATTAGGAGGAACTTTCTGACTATGAGTGTGGTGAAGCATTGGAACAGGAGCACCCAGTGAAGATGTGAAATATCCATCCCTGGAAATGTTCAAAAGCAGGTTGGACAGATACTTGACAGGGAGGGTTTAACAAAGGGCGATCCTACCTCAAGCTGGGGGCTGGACTAGATGACCTTATGAGGTACCTTCCAGCCCTACTTTCCTATGATAATGCAACACAATGCAACCAATGCAACATCCCTATAACACCTGCATGATGAAATACTTGTTAGCAGATACATGCTCCTGGAACCTGACCTTTTTTAGCCGCTACATCTGCACAATCCTCTTAGCACTGGCAGCAGTCTCTGGTTTCCTGGATCAGGGTTTAATGGTCTTGTTTGCTCAGATGGGTGTGGTTCCTGCACTTCAATGGATGCCGTTATATTTAAACTCAGATTATCTTGACTGTGATGTGCTTCGAAGTTTCCAGTGAGGATGAGTCTATCAAAACACTCAGTTGAATCTACTTCTGCCCTGACTGTGAGTGCACTTGGATAGGGGGTCGGTACAGGCTGAAGGAGGTAACCAACTGTGTGAGCAATGTGAGCTCTTCCTTTGGTATTTGCACACAGCCAATGTATATACTTACTGAGAGATTAAGCAGGCTCAGGAGGGATGTGAAGTGCTCATTGGCGGGGTTCACTCCATCTCCACTTCGCTTCCTCTCTAATCCTTAGGAGTTCTCCTCCACACTGTGTGTCTGATGCAGTTTATTAAAGCAGCCGATTCTGGCCTGTAGTGTTGGGACTGGACAGTTGTTTGTTGAACCCAGAGGTCACTTCATAGAACATTTTCCTTGGCAAAGATAAAGGTATTTCCTTTCAGCCCATGCAGCAAGACAAAAGTGACAGCTGTGCATCAGGAAGCAAGGTGAGATGAGACAGTGTCCTGTCCTCTCCAGTTCCTATGGCAGTTTGCACTCTGTTCTGGGGACGTCCTGTCCAATTTATTGTTTAGAATAACCATCTCAGGCATGTTTGCTCCCGAGTCTTATCTCTATGGCATTTATTTACTTTAACTATATCTGGGGATTTTTTTGGAGGGGGATATCCATTTCTATACACCAGGAGAAGGGAGCAACTTTCTAAGCAGAATTCCTTTTTTTTAAACTTAGATTAAGGGAAAAACATAACAAAGAAGGACCAAAATGAAAGATTTCATGGAGTGTATGTGTATATCAGTCCATTAACCTGCTGCACTTATTTTGCCTCCCATTAATGGACACCCTCACAGCAGACAGACTCCGTCAGAATTTAAAGGTATATGTAACCAACCTTTCTCTCCAGGGGTGGTTGCAAAGCCCCCAGAGGCACTTTTTAAAAAAAAAAAACAACCTTTTTCTACCCTGCTTTCTCTCTCTCTCTCTGGGCCATCACCTCTTCTCTCTCTCCTGCCATGCCTTGATGTTAATGGTTATTTATATAAAGGAGGTTGCCCCAGAGCTTCCCAAACCTGACTTCTGGCACATGACCACCATGTATCTGTGATGATCACTGCCTTAAGGGCCAATTGCGTGGCTCTATCCTCCCCTACACCATGCCCCCTGCCTTGCAGGTGTTATCACTGGATGTCACTTGTTCTCAGTCTAACACACTTGGCCCTTCATCCAGGACTCTGGATCCCATGTCCCATTCTCAGCCCCTCTCTGGGCTTCTGGACCCTTCAGGTCCCACTTTCTGCCCTCTCTGGGCCTGCATCCTCTGGTCTCACCCACATTGTGCCCCTCTCCATGCTTCTGGACCCTGCTGGTCCCACTCTCTCTCAACTCCTCTTGTCCTCAGGCCTATTCTTCCCAAAGTCTGTTCATCTTGGGCTCTGGCCCTGCTCGTAGGCTTCTAACTGTGTTTTCCCTGTCCCAGGCTCTGGCCTTGCTCTCAGGTCTCAAGCCCTAATCCTGGGCTTTAATCTTGCTCCTAGGGCTCTAACCATGTTTGCCCTGTCCTGGGATCTGGCCTGGCCCCCGCGCCTCCAGCTCAGTCTCACCCTTCCTGGGCTCCCCTGGGCTCTCTTGCTGGTCCTACCGTCAGCCTCTCTCTAGGCTCTTAGGCTCAGCCCCTCTCTCTGGGCTCCAGATACCTCACTAGGTCTTACACACTCAGCCTTTCTCCAGGTTTCCTGGACCCCTCACTAGGTCTCTCATCCTTGGTCTTTCTCCGTTGGCTCACTTGGGCCACTTAACAGGTCCCTACACTCAGCCCCTCTCTCTGAGCTCACCTGGACCCCTCCCTATACTCAGCCTTGCTTTGTGGACTCCAAACCCCTCATTGGGTCCCCAGGAACATCCTCTACCCCTTACTTCCTTCCCAAATCTCCAGCCTGCTACAAGTGCTACTTTCTGTGCTAGCCTTCAGGAGCTGCAGCCATCCTGCGCCCTCAGGATCTTAATGCTGGCTTCACTCAGTGTCCCATCTAAACCCAGCCCTCTTCCTGGGTCAGCTGACTCCACAATTGGTCCTGGCCTCCCCTAATAGCTTTTCTACCACACTTGCAGCCTGCCCCTAATTGCTTTTCTAACACACTTGCAGCCTGCCCCAGCCACAGCCTGCCTGCCCTTAAAGTAGCAGGAGCCTGAAGCCTTCTGCTAGAGTGTTGCAGGACCCTAAAGTGCCTGCTCCTTTAAGAGCAGAAACTGCCTAGGGAGAAGGCTCTAGGCAGAAACCCCACAGGTGCAGGTTACTCTGGCAGCAGGTTAACAAGGGAATTAGCCTGCACCAGCTGACCAGAAGAAGGAAGGGCCCTGGGTACATATAAACCCCAAGGCTGAGGCCGGCAGGGGTTAGTTCTCTGGCAGCAGCCAGGGGAAGGAGCCTGCAGAGAAGAATTGCCTGGAGATGCTGTGGCCGCCTGATATGCTGCCTATAGGACTAATGGGGCTCCAGGAGCTCACCGGGTACCCTGGGCTACAAGGCACTTAATGCTGCAGGGGAAGTTTGACTCTTTTAAAGGGACAGAGCACACCCTGAACTGCTTGTATTATGTTATAGCCCATGTGCTTATATTTTGGTTGTTTTTTTATAATCCGGTGGACCGGACCGAGGCTACTGGGGAGGAGAAGGTCTCATTGAGGCCACACTACAATGTGGAGACCCCACCGTCAGCAGGTACAGCACCAGTGTGGGTGCAGAGACAGGACTGCGGAGAGCCCAGTGATGAAGGAGAGGCTGAGCTATAGCAAGGCCTCAGAGGGACAATGACCCACAGGGTTCAGTGGGGTCCATCAGGACTGTGTCCAAACATAATTACCAGCAAGACATGACAGGCAAGGAAAAGGGCGCCCATTGGGGCAAGATTGGCATGTCACAGAGCCCTAGGGGCATCACGGCCGTCCCTGGTGACCCCACGCCATAACATACAGTATAATGGAGAGAAAAGCAGCATGCATGCAAATATATTCCATAGCTTTCCCATACATTTGAGCTTTCCTATGTAGAGTTAAAAAAAAATAATCAGTGAGATTGGTGGCTATTAAAGATGCATTAAAGATGCTGCCCTACTGGCATCACAGAATACAACTAGATACGTCATTTGTGGTACACAGACCTCTCTCCACAGAACAGGTATAGCCTGGCTTTCCTGGGAACCCATTTGGATAGTCTGTATGTCCCTTCCTCTGTGCTTGTGGTGGTCTTTTTGTCATATGCACAGGTTCTCCATTATGAGGCCTGAGCATATGACCAGGACACCTATCCCCAAGTCATTTCATAGGCACCACCAGACTGGTGGCAGACGGCAGTAACTGTGGTAGTACTATAGTACATTTGAAGAAGTATCTGAAAATAAAAGACTTTACAGATACTTTTCACAACAGCACTTAAGTGACTCAGCAGCCTATGGGGTGGATTTGTTTAAAGATGTGGAAAAGCATCTAGTGGGATTCTGAAAAGAGCCTGAACGGATTAGACACCAAACACCCACTGATTTCCCAAGTTTTTTTTTAAAACCCTGCAAGGGCTTTTCTGCATCTTTAGGTATCTAAATACCCTTGCTGGTCTGGCCCCAAGTGCCATTTTCCAAATGATTCAATCCATTTCAGTGGCCCAGCCACTAGGTACCCAGTCAGATGTTGATACGGTGCCTTTAAGAACCAAGTGCCAAAATGAGCAGTCAAGAGTAATAAGGTCCTATTAGTGGGAAGTCTACAGACAATCCCTAATCTCTGAACAGAGCAGACTTCTTCACTCCACTGTTACTGGCTTAAACAAAGGTTCCTTTGTCATATGATATAAAGTGAGTGAGCTCAGTCTTGCTTTTCATAGGCTGCTAAAGCCCAACTTTCCACATGGTGCAGCATGCCGTACAGGCAAGTAACAGTGACTGCAAGACGTTCACAGACGCTAGGTTTTATTGCCACAGAAAGAGTTTAGTTCCACAGAGATCACCACAGCAATAGACAGTTTCCAGCTGTGTCCGAGGTTATGAACAAGGTGGCTGGGGGATTAGAAATGGCCTCAACCCCGAGCTGAGCGAGGAATTGGCAGCAACGTGCTGGTCTGATGAATTTGACCCTCTTTTTTTCCTTTCTGACCGCAAACAAACCACAAACATTCTTGCATTTCCTCACTATTTGTGATAACTGCTGTGACTCTTCTGCAAATGACTGTGGATCCTCATGATGGGCAAAACCTGTCCTTTATATGTAGAGGCCAATGCAAAGTATCTGTTAAATTCAAACTAAGCTGGAGAAGTTCAGGCAGCACTTGGGGTCCCTCAGGCTTTGTGCTGGCTCCTTGCACAGGACTGAGTTTCATCCATTCTGGGGAGCCAGAGTTTACAGGCAAGTAGATGGCTCCGGAGGGAATTCTGAGCTCATGCCTGGAAAAATGAAGGCAGGATACACTGCTCTGAATCAGCTGCTAGACTCGCATAATGCTCATGGATTTCTTTGTGAAGATGGCAAGTCATTCATGGGCCCGGGCCCAGGTGAGGCTGGCACCGGAAACCGAAAACCCATCCTACTGTGGGGATCCCCAACTGCTCTGCAGCAATGGAAATGATGGCACTAGTACCATGTCTGCATGGCACAGCGCCCTGCTGTGCAGAGATCGGCGGGCTAGCTTTCAGTCATCTGTCTCAGGAATCGTGAGCGGTCCAGCCTCATTAACGCGCTGCTCTGCCTAGGCCCTGAGAAGCAGTATGCTAACAGTAGCAATATAGCCTCAATATCAGAGCTAGCTCTCTACAAGGCTCTGCATCATGATATATATGCAAACACAGCTAAACTCACTAGCCAAGATGCATAAAGGGCCCTGACAACTTGAGCTTCTGGGGGCCTGTTTTGCTAATGGAATTAATAAGCCTGGAGAGTCAAAGAGGTACAGCAGCAGGCTTCTTTGTTAACAGCACTAAACATTTAAACAAGGATTGGGATTTTGAGACTGGAGACCTCAACCTTTGCATTCCCATGGCAATCGCCACTATTAAAACTTTTAATCTTCTTTTATTAAAGATACAGAAAAAGAAGGAAAAAATGGTTAAATCATTGGAAACGTCTGATACTGGGTAAGGCCTTCATTTTAACAATATGCCTTATTCCCTTCCTCTCTAGATAGGGAGTGTTTAAAAGGAACCCCTTGTTTGACAGTTTGTTGGACAGTATCAAAGTTGGGATTGATAATCTCTTCAGGGTAAAAAGCAGACGTTGGTTGAAATGGGCTGAGATCACAGTGGTTGCTGCAGCTGTAAAAGTCCAACTCTGTTATCCTGAAGATGAACATACACAAAAGGAGGGGGAAAAGTGGGGAAAATGCAGCTTCTGGCTCTGACTTTTGCTGTAGGGGCAAGCACAGGTCCAGCAAATGGTCTTATCAGACATGCTAAGACCAGGTAAGTTCAAACCAACTTCAAGCTATTTAGGGCACCATTTGAACGCCACAGATTCACTGTGGTATGGTGAAAGGAAGAGTCCTGGCTGGCTAAGCCACACTCCGGAAAAACAACAGGTGAAAGGAGGCAGATAAAAAAAGAGATGAAATAAGGTGATGAATGAAAAAGACATGTGAAGTGGGGAGAGACAAGAGAAATATCTCACACAGCAGGTTCTGTTTAGGACCAAGTTGAAATCCGAGGAAATTGTGCTGCCCTTGCCCCGTCTGATAAGGATTGGAACTGGTCATAACATTTTCCAATAGGACATCCTTCTACTGGAAAATGCTGATTCCTGGAATCACATGAATGTACAAATTTGGATGAAACTTTCATCTAGGAAAGTTTATCAGCATGGGATTTCTGTTAATAATTAGAGAAACCTGTCCCAGAAGAGCTGATGGGCTGGTGGTTAGAGCACTCGGTGAGGATGTGGGAGACTGAGGTTGAGCATGGCAGGTTAGCATGTTGAGAAGGTAAGTGATTTGCTGGAGGGCAAATCTGCAGCAGACATGAGCCCCTGGATCACCAGTCTTTGGCCCCAACCACTGGAGCATCCTTTCTTCATAGGCAATTCCTTGGCTGAGTTGCCAGCATGGCTTCTGGCCACATGGAGGTGCAACCATGAGTTGGGTTTAACAACCAAGAATGAGTCATTGCCATACTACGATCTGGGGGTCAAGTTCTGCTCCTAAGGGCACGTCGCTCCATTATGTGCTATGGATGATCTGAGGACGTGAATGGCAGTGCACCAGATCCCGGTTGTGGGTGATAAAAGAAAAGGGACAGAGCATATTGTGTGACTTAGGCCTATTGCTTCCTCTCAGCTGAAACGTGACAAAAAGGGAGAACACAAGACACGGCTTTGTACAAGAGACAACACTGCTTCTCCCTCGTTTGGAAGACATAGGGCTAGTTCTCTGCAGAATGGGCAGAGCCTCCAAAACTTGAGTTGGGTCCACACCCCTGGGAAACTAGACAGGAGACCTAAACCATCTCAGGTCTAATATCTGTGTTTCTTTGACACTGGGGCACTCTGAGCACAGTGACTGGTATTGCTGTTGCTGGCTGTACCACAGCTGCTTGGAGTCAGGAGCTACAGCGGGTGCAATGAGAGTGCTTTAGGCATCGGTGGTTGAGAAGAACATGCCACATACCACAGCTGCTCTTTGGCTCTGCATCTGTGACAGGATGGGCCCCAAGGGCATCCATGGAGCCCTCCTTAGGACCACACTAATCCTGCCCTTACTCCAGGTCAGCGTTCCCTCTAAGCTATGCAGCGTGCACAGCCTCACAGGTGCACCTGGCAGCGTGGCACCTGCACAGCCATACACGCTGCACAGCTTAGAGGGAATGCTGCTCCGGGTCCTCCATATACCCCTCTTCCTATCCTACTTGTCACATCTAGATGTTCTTTAGATACCATTTGGGAGGCTGCCCCTGTGTTCTGGAGGGCTTTCACCCATGTCTAACCAATTTCACCAAACTCTCCTGGTCTCTGGGCCCTCTGCCCACTCACCAAAACTTCACGGCTCTCCACAGGTGGCTCTCATGGCCAGGTGGACCTACCTGTGCCTGGCTCGCACTACAGTGGGCCAGTGGTCACCACCTGTGGCCCTACTGGTCCTAATTACACCTTAGGGCTCTTTATCATGGTCTCCAGCCTCCTGCGTAGCCATACCTATACCTTACAGGTGTCATTTTGTTATCATCTGCCTTCCTATGGGATTCAGCCCTCTTGGCCTTAGCCCACCAGTTACTCTGGCTGTAGGTCTCTAGCCTAGGTCCACTTACTCTGGCCCAGCTTCTCAGCCTCTCCTGTGTTGGGGCTCAGGCTCTGGCCCTCCCAGTTGCAGCCTGCCCCATCTCCTTCACTCTCGCACCCTTGCTCCTGGCAGGGCTCACAACCTGGCATGCCCCTCATATACCCCTTTGTGGCCTCCTTACCACCCATACAGACACCACCCCATCCTCCAGTCTTAAATCTAAAACAGAAATACAAGCAACTGCTTCAAGCCAAGACCCTCAAAGCTGCTCTCTGGGTTACCAGATAGCTGCTGAAGTCATCTCCCCCCTCACTGGCTTTCTGACCCCAGGGAGTGCCTGACCTCGCCTGCAGCGTTTGTTCCTTGGCAGCCTGAGCTGCCCAGAGCTTTTCTTGCAAAGTTCAGGGCTGCACTGGCCCCTCTGCCTCAGGAATTTAGGATTATATCCCCTGAGCTCCTCCTTTTTTGGTCTGATGATCTCCTGACCGACCCCAGGTATGTTCTCTCAGCTTCAAGATCACCTATTGCTGCTTCTCCAGCTAAACTGCAGTTATTCCCTTGCTGCTTTCCCAAGGCTACTGTCCTATTGCTAGGTAGCTAGCCATGCAGTGAACACTTCTATCCTATAGATCCCTGTCTACCTACTCTCCTGCAGCTAGCCCAGGTTCAGCTGCCTTCACCCACCTGTGGACATACCTGCTGTGGATTTTCTTAAACTAACAGGCACCTTTGGATCCCTGTTAGCACATCCCTCTAGCATTGCATGTTTGTAATGATGGCATCCTTCATGGATCTTCAGTGGGGACTGAACTAGAGACCTTCAGTGCCCCAGAAATGGGTTCCTAGTACTCAAGCTCAAAGAGTGGCCTTATAAACTGGTGGTCATAGTAAACTCTTCTTGCTTACATGCATCACCCACAGGAGGGAGAAAGCAGGCATAAAGCCCATCCCCTAATCAAACAGATAGAAATGTAGGCGGTGTATGCGTGTGTTGGGGCAGTTTTGATTTGACCCCTGATGTGACTGGGTATCCCAAGGTGTGGTGGTTGGTGTGGCTCTTCCTATTATCAATTGCAGGCAGCAGATGCAATTACAAGGCCTTGCCTCTTGGCGCCGTGGAAGCAAATAATGGCCTGCTTGCCCAGTACAAGCTGTGGATGCACTGCAGCGGTGTTACACCCGTGTAGTTCTACCCCTGCTTTTCCCTGGGGTTGTTCTACACGGTGTACCCATAATTTACATCAGCATAGAGCTTCATATGCATTCCTCTCTTGCTGCTTCAGTTTAAAGGCTGATTACACTAGTGTAAATTTGCTGTAGATCCAGGCCCCGAGCTCAGAACTTCACCTAGTTGTTAACCCCCCCCGCCGACTGTGCCTTCTCTTTTCCATTCATTTTACTTTCCCCCATTGTCATACTTACCTGGTTTAACTTTATCCAGTCTCTCATTAAAATGGCATGGCCATTCCCTCTCATGGCACAGCAGACAATTTTTGAAACACCACCATGTTATCCCTAATTAGGGGTTCGTTAGAGCATACCGGTTCTTATGGTATCCAATACTTTGTTCTCTGCCTTCAAAATGCTGCAGCAGCTGCCCTTTAGCAAACTTCTTTTTCAGCTCCACGTTGCTTGTTTAGTCTACAGTTGAGCAGCTGGTGAAGGATTCAAGGAGCAGAAGGTGATGAATGAGCCATAGCAATTTACAAGGATATAATTCCATCTCGGTGTTCGAAGTACATCACGTGGCACTTGAGTGATCACTTTGTGTTTTCATTCTCTTTCTTTCTCTCTTCACGTGAACCCTAGGAAACAATATAAAGTATTAAGAGCACAAATTGTGGACTTCCGTAAGTGGTTAATGAGTGAGTTCAAGTATGTCACAGTATTCCCTTATATACACATTACCCACGTAAGGGTGAGAAGAGAATTATCAGTTACATCATGGTTGATTCATGTTTCCAGTCTAATTCCATTCATGTCCTACTCTGCAATTTAAAGCCAGCACCAAATAGAGTCAGAGAGTCACAGAGAAGTCCTCCAGAGGTCATGGAGTCCAACCCCCTGCCTGAGGCAGGATCACCCCTACCCAAACCATCCCATACAAACCATAATCTAAACGCTATATAAGGCTAATGCCAAACCTAACACAACATGGACCTAACCCCTAACCTGCCACAGGTAAAGCAGGGGAACCATGGCGGCCAATGTCCGGCTTCTATAAAATGTTGCCGATATATGCTCAAGAGATCCTAGGTAGAGGACCATGTCCCCCACTACAGAGGAAGGCAAAAACCCCCATGGGACCATGAGATAAAATTATTTCCTGACCACAAATATGGTGATCAGTCTGACTCTTTGTGGAGGGGCAAGACCCTCTATTCAGGAACCTCCAGCTTTGCTCCCAGCAGGAGCATTGACACGCTGTAGTCAAGGTCCCCAGCTTTGGCTGCAGCTAACACCCAATGCCTCTGGGAAGACTTAAAAACACCCTGACACATGTACCTGGGGAAGATGGGTCAGCAAGTGCAACCAGAAAAGCTCAGGAGTACTGGAAATAACCATGGTATTTCCATAGGTGCACCTATGCCTAGATAATCCCTGAAGAGTGGCTGTCCATCATCTTCTTGAACAGTTTCAGTGATGGAGAGTTCTTGACTTCCCTAGGCAGTCTATTCTACTGCCTCGCTATTATAACAGTGAAGACATTTTTCCAGCTATCCAATCTAAACTTACTTTGCTGCAACTTCAGGCCATTGGTCCGTGTCCTCCTCTCTGCAGTGAGAGAGCAAAGGTGCTTTCCCTCTTCTTTATGGCAGCCTTTCAAGTATTGGAGCACCTTTGCCACATGCTGAACATGCCTAGCTCCTTCAGCCTCTCCTCATAGGACTTGCCTTCCAAGCCCTTGATCATCTTTGTTGCCTGTCTCTGGACCCTCTAACTTCTCCACATGCTTTTTTTAAATGTGGAGCCCAGAACTGTACACAGTACTTCAGATGAGGCCTAACCACTGCCGAGTAGAGAGGCACTATCACCTCCTGTGTCTTGCACCTAATGCTTCTATAGATGCATCTCAAAACCGCATTTGCCTTTTGGGCAGCTGCATCACACTGCAGACTTATGCTGAGTCTGTGATCTACCAAGACTCCCAAGTCCTTTTCCATAAAACTGCCACCCAGCCACGTGTCACTCACTTTATATTTGTGGTTTGGATTATTCCTCCCGAGGTGCAGCACCTTGCATTTGTCCACACTGAACTTTAATTTGTCTGCATTAAACTTCCATTGCAAGGGACCAGCCAAATTCCAACAAGGCAGAAATAGACACACAAGATACAACCAACAGCAGCTGACTTGAATCCACATCTTCTACCTCCTTGGAGAACACTCGCACAAGTTATGGGGCATCCTTGGGTGTGTTATCCTAATTCTTTTCTTTTAAAGATATTATATTGGCATGGAACAATCAATATCCATTGAGCCAGATTGCAGCAGGTTTGGGGTTCTTGTTTAGTGCAAATAGTCCATAAACACAGTTCAGAAAGGGGTGACTCACAGTCCTGGGGTCTCTTCCCAGCCCCTGAGAAGCTGCTGCTGGCTTCGTGCTGCTCCCTTAGCACAGCAGTGCAGTCTTCCTTCTCTCATGTGAGTTTCCTGTTGTGGCCTCCGGGCTGCTTCCTCCAGTCCTGCAGCCCTGGATCTTTTGCCAGACCCTAGGAGAGTCCTTGGTCCAGTGTTGCAGCCACCAGCCAAATACCCTCACACTCTCTCTGTCTGACCCAAACTCCTTTCTCTAGGAGCTTTTGGCTTCCTGTGGCCAGCCACTAATCTGCTTCAGCTGCTCAGTCCTCCAAGACAGCCTGCAATCAGGCTTTACTGCTCACAGCTGGACTGTAGTCCCTGCCAACCTGCAGGATCCTACCGCCAGGAGTGTGCAAGCTGCGGCAGGTTTCTGCCAGCCAGCCTGCTACACAGGGAGAAAGAGAGGGAAAGTGAGATTATGATAAGGATAAGAAAGAATCATGTTATCCACATTCTCCGTTTTTACCTATTTTCACTGATAAATTCCTTGATTTTGTTTTTGAAGTCATTTGGTTTTTACTGATTGTGACAGGGTGGCCAAGACACCCTGCCATGGTAAAGTAAAGAAATGAAACTTACTGGAGGATGCTGAAGAAACCTCGCCGAGCCGTGGAGGGAAAGACGTCGTGCCCCGACTAATTAAAGGAACCAGCTGGGGCCATGGCAGTTCAAAAGCTGCTGTGGGAAGCCCAACTGCTGGAGTTTGAGGCTGGATGAAGAAAAATGGGACACAGACAGAAAAGAGAAAAACTGCACTGAAAAAGAAAAAGGAGAACAGCTGTGTCTAGAACACAACAAATCCGACACTGCCACGAGGGACACAGTGGGGAAGAAAGGGAATTTAAAGGGATGCCAAGGGCACGTCCGGGGTCAGCCCAGAGAAAAGGAGAGCAAGGTGCAGATAGAGAAAGCACGGAGAGAAGACAAGAAGAGGAACCGACCCCAGACTTGGATGAAAGCTGACTTACCTGAGGAGAGCCGCTGAAGTGATGGAGAAGGCCACTCTATAAGTGGGCCCAGTCGCGAGGGGTGAAGAGAACTGCTTTGGGATCCTAGAAGGAAGATGAGATGCGGACAAGATTACACCTCCAGGAGGGGTGAGTCCATCGCAACTCTGAAGGTAAGGGTGGGGTTAGAACTGAGAGGTAGCTGTCTTGGGACCCATTCAGGGAAGAACGGGGCAAGCAGCCAACTTAGCAGGAGACCCCAACCAGGGGGTTCACGGGACTAAGACCAGACTCTCCATCTAGTAGGCAAACAACAACAAGCCTGGAACATCTGGTATGGTTAGGGCAGGGTATGGGGATGTCAGAGCCCTGCAAAGATAAGCAGATCTCCTGAACCTTTAACCGAGTTTTTGTCTCAAAAGTGTTTGGTACCTCTGTAACCAGCAAAGGCATGGAACATTTTAAAGGACAGAGCATGACTGTTACAACAGAGACACAACTTGGCTCCAAGTGGAACAACTCTGCACCCTAACACCAATTTACACCCATTTTTCAGTTCAAATCCCTGTTAACTGGCATGAGTGGGGAATGCCCTGCCCCAGGTGCTGGGAGCTGCAAGCCCTGCTGTGGGGGGTGGGGGTTAGAGAGCCTGGCCCCACTCCCTGCACTGGGGGCTGCACCCAGCTGCTCCGCACAGGCCCGTGAGGCTGGAGCTGCTGCCTGGGGGTTCGGGGCTCCCTGCTCTGACCCTGGGTGGGGTGGGAGGTGCCAGTGCTGGGGTCGGGCCCCGCCCTGCCACATCCGGCCATGCGCCATTACCCCCTCACCTCAAACACCAGGGCAGCCTGGCAGCAGGCTGCTGCAGCAGGGGGGAGGGGCGCAAATGCAGCCAAGGAAGAAAGGCAGGGCGCAGCACTGTGTGCTTCCTGCTGCTTATCCAGGGGCACGAGCCCTCCAGGAAGAGCCTGGCACAGGCCCCCCAGTCCTCAAGCCTCCCGGGGAATGTGTAGCAACAAGAGCCTCGCCCCACCACCCTGCGCCCCATACCCACTGACAGCTCCCCCCACTTTGCTCCCTGCTGCAGCCCCAGGAGCGACTGGCAGGCTACGCCGTGTCCGTCTCCCCACCACCTCCCCTAGTTCCAGCCTTACTCCCTCCCTCCCTCATTGCCGATTTTCCCCTGATTTAAACTGATTTTTTTCCTTTTCTTCCTTTTATGCTGATTTCATCCCAGTTTATGTTTCAAAGATAAACCTCAAAAAATTCACATATTTTATTTTTTTTAATAAGAACTGAGAATGCAGAACACTAGTTACACCCTAGTAATTTGGGCACTCACCTGGGAGCAAGGACACCTGGCTTCCTGTTCTTTCTTTTATGTATTTGACACAAAGTAGAACAACTTCAACAGCGAAGTCTGTGTGCACCTAATGCCCTATTCCACAGTAGATAGGCCATTCTCTGGGGATGTGGGTTGAAGCCCCCACAGACGGAGAATGGAATTGAACCTGACCCTCCAACCCCTTGCATGAGTGTGCTGCCCAGTGGGCTAACAGGTGAACAAAAACCTCCTTTCTAACTTTGTGACTCTACCAATACATTTTTGTTGGTTTAAACTCTTTGGTCAATTTGACCAGAATCTGGCAATGGTTTGGAGACAAGTGGAACTGTAGTTTGCAGCAAATAAATTACTCTCTAGTCAAAAAGAAAAAAAGTCCAGCTGAATTTCCATCCTCGCTACAGGAGTTCATTTATTTTCTGTGCACATGCATTTCACACTGTTTTTTGGCTCAAGTTTTTAATGTTAGTTCAAGAACTGGAGTTTCATAGGAAAAAATAAGTAAAAGAAAGTGACGAGTGACAGCGGAGCACTTGAGCCAGGCAGGGGGCTTTGGCTAAGAACAGGCGCTAACTCAGGGGAGAGGGTGGCCCCACTTTGCAGAGCAGAGAGGCTGTTGGGAATTGGTGCCTGAGACCTTTCCACATCTTGGGTCACATTTTCAAAAGCACCTAAGTCATTCAAGAGGCAATGGCCCTTTTTTAGACCCTTAAGTGTTCACCCCTTCTGAAAATAGGACATAGGCTTTTAAATCACATGGAGCAGTGGCGGGCAACCTTTTTGGCAGGCATGCCACAAAATAAGCTCCATGCTCTCCCCAGGTGCCACTCTGATCCCCTTCCCCTGCCTGATCCACTGCTCTGCTTTCTGTTCCCTGCCTTGGGCTCCCTGCCCAATCTGCTGCTCTGCTTTCTGCTGTATTTACCACTGTGCTGCCTGTCCCCTCCCTGGTCTGCCGCGTGCTACACACAGGCTGCCTCTGCTACTTGTGACACCTGTTCTGCACGTTGCTCACACCTGATCTAGAGCAAAATTTTTATAGGTAGTCGGACATATATTTCATGGTGTAGTAGCCCTGGTTTCACTGATCTACAGGACCTTTATTGTGTAACCCTTATTGCAGTTAGGCAGAGCTATCAGCCCTGGTGGAAATAACCCCAGTACTGAGCATGAGTAAAATTCACAGCTGCACACTGCAGCCTATGGAAGCATTAATTCCATCTAGAGTAGAGATTTGCATTGGGGGAGTCACGCCAGCTCCTATCTATTAGTCTGTGAGATCAGGGCTAATCCCCATCCTCGACAAAGACTCTAAGTATACTAACCTTGAAGAATCAAAACCAGGCACCGAAGGGAAAGAAAACAGGTGACAGCCAAACAGACTCAGACTTCAAAGCTGTGTGATGAAACCTGCCAAAACCCACAGAAGGAGAGTGTTTTGTATAGCCCCAAAATAATTCCCCTGTGGAAATCAGTCAAAATGCAAGAAGAGTCAACAAGAGCATCTGCAAAGAGGAACAAAGAAAACTTACTCTGATATTTCTTTAAAGAAGAACATCACAGGAGAACTTCTGACGCTTGTTAAAGTCGCAGAGTCCTATCG
>NW_005842014.1:1517980-1552516 GCF_000455745.1 Alligator sinensis
CAATTTACAGAGGCACAGTGACATAAATGTTACAGGAGAGATACAGCCAAACCTTTGAGTTTTAATGGCTACATTCATCAGAGAAATGAGAAGGAGAGCGGTCCCCCTCCCCACCAAAAGCCCCTCTTTATTTGTATATACTTAACAGTGCTGAAGGGATGAGAAATGTTGACTTTCAAGCTTGGATGCATACAAATAAGGATTAAGTTTGTATTTTGTTAGGGCTATTTTTTTTTTTTTAAGAAAATTATTTTGCACTGCGTGCGTTTTTCACTTGGGCTTTATCAAAGGATATTACAGCCCTGAAAATCAAAAGCTTAAGAAAAGCCCCTGAGAAACCAAACTCAACATTTCCAGGCTCCCATCGGTTACAAAACCTGTTTGGAGCAACACTTTGCTGCAACTTGCTTGGGCTCGTTTGGACTGACTTTAGCTTTGAGATCCCGCCTGCCGGTGGGTTTCTGCTGCGGTCTAAATTCCACTTGCCTGGACTCCAAAGTTTCAAGACTTTTAATTCCTGCCTTGCCCTCAGTTGCTTTGGTTACATGGAGAGATAAGGGGCCAGATCTTCAGGAGCACCCAGAGCACGTGGGAGACGGGCAAGGATGCTGTATGCCACCTTCCTGGCCTCAGTCCTACGTTAGCTAACCTGGGGCAAGTGACCTCAGAGCATCTATGGCCAGGTCTACACTGTAGCCACAGGCTTCCCCTACTGAGACATTCCCAAGCATGCCCTGCCCACCTGTCCCCTGCGGTTGCTCTCAAGACCTCAGTCTCCAACGTATTTGACTGTGGCAGCTGGGGCAGCCCCCATGCAGCCTTGCTGTTGTATGTCTGGATTTGGAGCATGTTTGTAAGAGTAATGTGCTGGGGAGCAGAGCTGCTGCCATGGCGCAAATGTGCCCTTAGAGCAGCCTCTACATTGCAGGTGTGTCCAAAAAGCTGTTTGAGTGGCATGGACCCCTCTCTGACCCATGCCCTGCACTGGGGACTGGAATAGGGATGATGGGATCCTGGCTGCTTGCTGTCGAAGGATTCCCATCACCTTACTGCGCTGGTTCTCAACCTGTTTGCCATAGTGGGCTGCACTTGCAGCTCTCAGTGTGTTATGTGGACCTCACCCACACAACTTACTTCCTGTGTATCCATTGCTATGAAACTATGAAATCTAAAAAATGTTTTAACAGGCTGTCACAGTGTGCTGATTGGGGTGCAAGCAACCCGTGAGTCTTGGGCTGAGGACCACTGCCCTAGTGGCACCCCCAGGGAGTGGGGGTGCTTGACTTCACCTTCACCTTCCCTGACTCCTTTGCACCGTGTGGCCAAGGCAGGGTTGTTTATCTGGGGACAGGCATGGCCCAGGACCTTTTCAGCATGTTGGAGCAAATAATGACGTTTGCTACTATGAATTTGTAAGCAACAGCATGGCAGTGACTCATCGGGGAGTTGGATGGCTCCGTCTCTTAGGCTCAGCTACCTGGCACTAGCTGCTTGGTAAAATCCTATCTTGTACTCTCTCTTCTCTTTCGATCTGAGGTTCTCTCTGCTTCCCACCCCCCTTCATAGCAACCCACTTGTTTACAGCATCTTAAAGCCAACGGATCTGCATACAAGATAAGCCATTTTCTGATCTGGGCAGGCACACATGACATTCTAACAAGCATTAATCAAAGACAACGCAATAAGATTTTGTACCCTAATTAAACGTAGCATTACACTAATAGACACTTTCCAGTGTCTTTACTTGCTTCAGAGCTGAGTCATCAGTTGATTCATTGGTTACTGTTGCTTCTTGCTGCTTCTCCCTGATTTGGGGCCAGATCATCTCCTGAGTATGGGAGCTGCTTTTCTGAATACCTCCTCAGCAGGGGTCCTACACGGAGGATGGGGAGCCCGAGTCATTTAGGAGAAAGACAGTTCTTATGGGCTATGTCAACCTCTCCACAATAAAACAGAGGAGATGATGAGAAGCCTGTTCCCCAGCCAGACTTACTGTGCAAAGGTTAAAGTGCAAACCCTCCGTGGACTGTCTTGTGGTGCAGTACTTACAGGGAAGGAAGGGACACAGCAGGAGGGGAAGGCCCCCTGTTCAGTCTATGGACATTACAGCAGCATTCGGGCTGCTCCAAGCTGGCACCAGGGAGCAACTGAATTAGCAGCAGAAGCTGGTGCATGCAAGGAGGGAAATTTAAGCCACATGGACCAGCCCCCATGACCTGTAACACGCATGGGCTGGTTGCACCCGAGGACCTGGTCTGGAGTCACGGAGTGAGCTGTTATCCGCTTCTGGGAGCTCACGCACAAAAGCTGGTGTTGTGTGCTGGTGTTTTAAGGAATCACAACCCCCCACCACGTGATTCTCCTTTCCAGGCCAAGCCCTGTGCTTTCAAATCATGCTGCTGGCTGTCGCAGGTGAAATCCAGGTCACAAATCACAGGCCTTGCCACAATCAGCCTCTTGCTGCTAATGGATGCGGTGGCTGTGTACTTCCTCAATTCTTCACACCTTCAGCAGTGCAGTGGATTTGCATTTTGCTTATTGATACAGCTCCAGAAGAGACAAAATTGCTAGCTCACCAATCCTCCTCCTCTGTAGGGCAGCCTTTAATGCTGCTGTGGCATCTTGGAGTAAACATGGAGCCCTAAACATTTGCTGGCTTAGTACAGGTTGGGAAGAGTAAAGAAAGAGCCACATAGCAAAGGGTGTCCCTGGAAGCAGGGTGATATAGCTAGGAGCTGTGCTGGGGCTGAATTAGGCCGCACTGCCACCAGAAAAGCAACACCATCCCACATATGCCCTATATACCATAAAATAATAGAGAACCGTAGAAACATAGAGGAGTAGGGGTGGAAGGGACCTCCAGAGGTCATCTAATCCAACCCCCTGCCTAAGGAGGATCCTCCCTATCCAAACCACTCTGTTCAAATTCAGAATCTAAACTCTTTGGAAAACTACCATTAACCCAGACACAACACAAGACCTAATACCCTAACCTGCCACAGGTAAAGCAGGGGAACCATGGCAGTGAACGTCCTACTTCTATAAAAGGTCGTTAATATATGCTCGCGAGATCCCAGGTAGAGGGCCATGTCCCCCGCTTCAGAGGAAAGCAAAACTCCCCACAGTATAGCGACCGAGTGTCTGCAGGCACAAACCGCGATGCCGATGATACTACGCGGTGGGGTTGGAAATGACCCGCGCACCGCTGAGACTGTGCAACAATGGTAGTTACTGCTCAGTTATTTAGTACTTGAGTTATTTAGTAAATGCTAAAGCAAGTACTTAATGACTGCGCAGTAACAACTGTACCAATTCTGTACCAATCTGACCATGGGGCAAAATCCCTTCCTGACCCCAAATATGGTGATTGGTCTGACCCTGAGCAGAGCAGCAATATCCTCTAGCCAGGAACCTAGACCCCAGTCAAAGTTCCCAGCCGTGGCTGCGGCTAACACCCATGCCTCCGATGAAGGCTTAAAAACACCTTCACACGTGGCGGAAAGAGAGGGAGGGAGCAACCGGCAAAGCCCAGAAGCCTGAGAAATACCCATAGTAGAACATAGGCATAGCTACACCTAGCCCACCCCGACCAGTGGCTGTCCAACCTCTTCTTGTCCATCTCCAGTGATGGAGAGTCCACGACATCCCTTGGTGTCTATTCCACTGCCTCGCTGTTCTCACAGTGAAGAAGATTTACCCATAGGTGTCATGCTTAGAAAGGACAGGGCTTATGGCTGGCCTTTGGGTGCAGTTACAAGGTGTGAGAAGCTGCCCTGTTTCACAAAAACTGGCTCATAAGCCAAATCTAGATCCTCATGTAGATTCACCAGGATGTTTTTCTCTTCCACAGTGGAATTTTGGTCAGAACCAACATGCCCGATAGGTTTATGAAAGGGTTCAAACAAAAAAATAATCAGACCAAGACAATTAGAAATAATTGAAGCAATGAGAGAGCCCCCCACAGCCCATTGGTTTTAGTGGTTATAAGTAACTTTGAGGAACCAAGGTCACAAGTAGGTCCTTACAGAGTCACATGCTGCTGTCAGCTGAACCTCTATAAAACAGCTGAGTCTTCACTGATTTCAGTGGGCGCCTGTGCACCATGTTGGCTTTTTCTACCTAAAGATAATCTCTGGGTTTATTTCACTCTCACAAAGTGCCACGATGATTCCAATTACTATTGTGCACGTAATGCTTTTAACACTCATAATTGGTTAATGTGTGCTATTCCTAGTAAAAAAATGCTAGAGGGCACCTGATTGACAAATCGTATCAGAACAGGGAAAAATGGCGATTTTGGCTGTGTGCACCAGTGGTTAGGGTGGTATGATTTCTGCACCAACGGCGAGGCATGGGGCTGCAGCACAGCTGGATGCAATGCCTGGCAGCAGTGAGGGTGGTGGTGGTGTGGGGTTATACACCTCGCAAGCGGTGGTGGTGTAGAGCAGAGGTTCCCAACTCTCGGGCCGTGGCCCCAAAGGGTTGGCTGCCGGATCAGAAGTCCAGAAGAGACTGACATACTGTGGACTGTCATGTTGCGGACCATCAGCCAACCGTTTTTTATATTGAATCTTTTATACTGAGTATACAAAGGGTTGGCTGCCAGTCCGCAGTATGCCGGTCACTTCCTGACTGCAGTATGCTGGTCCACAGTTCGCTGGTCCGCGGTCACTTCCAGTCCGCAGTTTGCTGGTCCGTGATCTATAAAGGTTGGGAACCGCCGGCATAGAGTTGTGCCCCCCCGCCCTACTGTCAGCACTTATACGTCACCTATGAAACCAGCTATGAACAGGATGAAATGAAAGGACTGAAGTCACTGGCATAATGCTGATTTATACCGGGTGAGGAATGGACTCCATGCGTCATGAAACTTCCAGATCTCTTGGGACTCCCCATGACTTCTGAGGAGATTGTATTTTCTATTTGAGGATAGGTTAACGATCAAGATAGCTTCTGCCACAACATTTTAGCCTGCCAGCTTTTGATGGGAGTTGTTATGTGGAAGCACCCAAGTGCTCCATGAAGACTGAAAATATGATATAACCAAATGCTTTTGAATTTTGCGGTGATTTTGTTTCCCTTCCATCCTATATAAAGATCATCCTGGAACACAAGCAGTTTAGCTAATATTCAAGGTGCTTTACTTTGATACATGGGCCTGAATGTTGCCTTCTCACCTACATAGTACATCTGTACTTAAACACCACTGTGCTTTGGAAACGTTCTGGATTTTATGACTTAGGAGTGTCTTTCATTATAGCAGATCAGACTATTAATGGTGAGTTCTCAGCTAGTCCAAACACCTCCTCTCTGATGCATTTCATCAAGAGCACAGGACAGTTGAGTGGTTATCCCTGATAAAAGCCCTGCCAATAACAGTAAGGATATTGTGTGTGGTACTGAGAGACTTGTACTTGTTCAGGTAGACTCCCAGGGCCATCACTAGGAGTTTTGTCCAAAGAAAACATGGCAAGAAATACAAGCTGCAGCCCAAAGTCAATAGCGTAAGTAACATGAGAGGGTGCACCAACACACGCGCTTTACTTGCAGGGTAGACTAATTAGCTCCGCAGTAAAGCATCACCATCTACACGCACGCTGGTATTAGGGCACAGAAAATTAATTAACTCTGCCATAAGATAGTACTGTTGGGGACAGTACTATCTTAGTGCAGAGTACTTATGTGTGTTGAAACACACATGTAGAGGGTGCCAGGGGCTGGCTGGGTTGCAAGAGTGCTACAGTGCAATCCCACACTTCAGCACCTTCGTGCCCCAGCCAGCTCCTCCGCCACCCAATGCCACCACCTGGAGCCCAGTGCAAATTGCTCCAGAGTTTATTGCTCCACCTTAATTACACATGTAGACGCATCCAGAAAGAACTTGTTCCACTAAGAATGCTTAAGGCAGTGTGGCCAACAAGCAGGTCACTGGACTAGGACCTGAAAGGCCTGACTTCTGCTCCGCTAATTGCCTGCTACATGACCTTACACAAGTCTTTTCACCTTTCTTCTGGCCTCTATTCCTTCATCTATACCGTGGTATTTAGAGTTACAAGTTATAGTCTTTAGGAGGCACAAGTCAAAAAGCAACATCTGCAAGTGGAAATCTCAGTGGGAGCTGAGGCAGCAGTCACACTAAAGAAGGGAAGCAATGAACCCCGGCTATACATCTCTGTGTGCCACAGCCCAAGGTCAGGCATATGTGGCCGGCTGTGCTAACTGAACACTGGAGTCAGGTTGAAAAGTATTTAAGACTGTAGAGACTCATATGTGCTCTTTCAGAAAACAAATCCAGCTTGAGCTCAAAGCATTTATTTTTAAATCTAAGCATTCTGCATTTGAAAAGACCTCGACACGCTTCCAAGTGAGCAGTTTGTAATTACAGTGCGGTGGAGTATAATGCCTCTGTTGCAAATTTATTTCCTCCCATATTTCTTGCAAGTGTTGCTGATGCAAAATGAATGGAGCAAATCATTCATATGAAAACAAATGGAATGGAAAACCCAGCGGTAATAAGGCTGCAATGAGGTGTTCTGTGTCTTTTTTCTTTTTTTTTTTAACTCTGTTGGCATTTAAAGGCTAATTTCTAAAAGATCACGGCTCTATTATATGCTGCAGCAAGCCAAAGTTAGCACTTGTACTGACAGGCCAATTTGTCCCTACCTGGAGTAATATACTTAGCGCCAGATTTTTAAAGGTATTTAGGAACAAAACTCTCATTGAAATCTCTTTAAAAACCTGGCCCTTGTCTCTATTCAGGGACTAAAGAGAATTTGGCCATCAGACTTATTCTGCAGCATCATCCCAATGCAAGATTTATTTTATTAGCTGCAAGCACTATGGGCAATGTACACAGAATTGCATTGTCAAGACAGCAAGGGTTTTGATGAGAGAATAAGGGGTCAGTATGAAACCATACAAGGACAAGTCACAGTGTAAGGCAGGGGAAGGCAAAATCCAGCCTGCAAGCCAAATCCGGCCTGCCAGGCCATTCTTACCAGCCAGGGGGGCCTCTCTGAAATTTAGAAAATTCTTACCGGACAGTGGCTGCCTGTCTAAAATCTGATGAGGCACCAGCAGCAAGAGGAGCCAGCAGCAGGACCCAGCAGCGGCAGCAGCAAGACCTGCCCCACCCCAGCCCCTCTATCCCCAGCCCCAAGCCAGAAGCTTCAGCCTAGCAGAGGCTTCTGGCCTGGGCCCTTGTGGCTGTTCCCTGCCTCCCTCCATCCAAAAGTGGAAACTCAGACAAGAACAGGTGGAGGCGGAGTAGGGGGAGGACCGCCGATGATCACCCTACTCCATTCTGTCTCTGTGCCTCCATGTGCCACTCCCAGCTAGATTGCCAGGAGCATCACATGGAGACACAGAGCCGGCCCAGCCTGATGGCGTGGGATTTCTTGTGGCTCCTGGCACTCTAATGTGACACAAGGCCAGGCTGGCTCTGTGCCCTGTGGGTCCCAGCCATGCAGCCAGGAACCGTGTGCTGCCGGAGCCAGCCTGGCCTGTCCCAGACCAGCCCGGCAGCACATGGTTAAAAGCTGCATGGCCAGGACTGCAGGATGCAGCAGGAGCCAGCCAGGCAGAAACTGTGGGGACTGAGCCAGGCTGGCTCCATGCCACACCATGTGGTCCCAGCATGCAGCCAGGAACCACAGGGACCAGGCAGGGCTAGGCTGGCACACAGTTTCTGGCTGCATGGCCGGGACTGCAGGATGCAGCAGAAGCCAACCCAGCTCAGTCCGGCTGCCGCAATTCCCAGCTGGCTCCTGCTCCATCCTGCAGTCCTGACCACGCAGCCAAGAACTGCACGGAACAGCACAGAGCCAGCCTGGCCCATCCTGTTCCCGTACTGCAGCTGGAACCGTGTTGTGCTGGGCCAGCTTGGGCTGGTCCTGTGCCGCGCCATATGGGTCTCGACCTTGCAGCTAGGAACTGTGTGCTGCAGCTGAGATGGGATGGGCAGGGCTGGCTACCCACATTCTCCCACCATATCACCAACACACACCCACACTTCCCACAGCCCCAACACATACTCCCATCCCCCCACCCCTACCATACCCACACCCACATTCTCCCATATACCCCCACCCCAACCACATACTCCACACCCACCTCCACCTTCCCCCACACACTCCACTCACCATACACACGCCCCACATATACCCCCCATACCCCACCACACCCACTCCCCAACCACACAGTCCCCACATACACCATCTTACTCCCTCCCCGCCCCCACACACAATATACAAGACTAAGACTGTATTTTGAGCTATTATGCAATTGTCTCTAGGTACGCTATGGAAATGCACCTAACTCAGGACAAAGATATTCTTTTAAATAAAATTAAAATAAGTTATAGTAGATGTTTGGGGTTTTTTAGTGTATGATTTGTTTTTTTCTCCAATTTCAAGATGGCAACTCCCCCTACCCCTCCAAAAGGAGTACTTCTGGGGTAAGGAGGGTAGGGGACATGACTTCTGGTGGCAAAGGTCAGGGGTTAGGGGTGGGACTTCAGGCCCCAAGATAGTGGCTGGGGGCAGAGCAACTGTGAGGGGGGCAGGGCTACCCAAGCAGCCCTCGACAGCTCACCAAAACTCATTAGGTGGCCCTCCAGCCAAAATAATTGTCCAGCATGGGTGTAAGGGAAGTGTTAGAGGTATGAGCACCAGGCCACAGCTGAAATGTGTCAGATTTCAAGCATTTCTATCTTTGCACAGATTAAGTTTAATGACTTAAGGTCAGATCCTGCAAGTACGACACCCATTATTATGTAAGTAATTAAGAATAATAATAATACTGAGCTGACTCAGCTCCCACAGGCTTTCATTCTGACATCACCAATTTCCTTGTAATTAAATAGAAAATAATTTTTTTGGCATCAGGAAAATCACACCAGTGAAAAACTGGCATACGCGAGACCGGGACTACAGCTAGCATACACAGAAATGTCTGCTCTGTGAGAAATTTTAATATTTTGAAGTGAGGTTTTGCTCCAATTTAGAACAAAACATTCAAAAAAATATTCCAACATAACACAAATTCTGAAAAAAGAAATATTTCTAAAACTTTAACAAGTGGTGCTTCCGAAACACAATATCCACTGTGGTGAAACTGTCAAGAATGTCAATTATGGTCTGCTGCTGTGGCTGGCTCTGAGTCCTCTCTGCCAACTGACTGCCTTGAGCTTGGGGATCTCATGGCCTCAGATTCTGAGGTCAGCTGGCTTCCAGGGCTGCCTGCCTGGGTGTCTGATCAGTTAAGTTTGGTGTCATTAACTTAGTGCACTGTGGGTAGAAAGTCTACTCCTGGAGCTGCAAACCCTGGAAGCCTGAGAGACCCAGCTCAAATGAGTTTTCACAGCTTCCACATACTCCATAGTGCAGCTGGCAACTGAGCCCATGTTTCAGGTGGGATGCTTAAGGCTTCTAGCTTCTAGGTCTCCTAGCTGTGTCTCCTAGCTGTGTCTCCTAGCTGTGAATCTGGGAGTTGAGGCCTGGTTAGAGCCAGGGTCCCCCATGACAGTTCTGAACTGAGGATGTCTGTGTGGTTACAGACCAGTTCAACCTAGCCAGGTTAGACTGCCCTGCAAAGATTGAATCAATTCAGACTTTCTGAATGTTTGTCCCTAGCCTGGAAGTCCAGAGACACCAGGATAAAGCCAGCATGGTTCTCCAGACATGCAGACCCCTTGCTGGATGGCTGGAAGTTTGGAAGCCATCAGGCTTCTCCAGGCTTCTCTCTGGACTGAGAAAATGCAGGCACGTGCCTGCAGTGGCTCAGGGTAGAAGACGGGGCATGCTAGAGCAGCCCTCCCTTCCCTTCCACAGAGCTGAGCTGGGGGGGAGGGCATGGCCAGGCCCAAGCAGGACGTTCTGATTAGGGAGGTCTGCCTGCACTTGCCCAGGCTTTTCCCAGCTTGCTGATCAAGCGGTGGAAGTGTTGCAGACCCCAGCCCCAGGCTAGCACTCTGAGCCAAAGCAGGTAGGGTGTGTGCAGTGCATGCATCTGCTGATGATATGGAGCTTTTCAATCTCCCTCTCCCTGCTTCTTTATACTGTCTGCAGCAAACTGACAGGGAGCAAGCCAGCAGAGGGCTAATAACATTGTTTATCACCCCACCAGCAAAACAAGAGCCTCTCTCATTAGTTCAAGCTCTACTAAAACAGCTTTTTCCAAGGAAGGAAGGAGGGACCTTGCCAGCTAACCTGTTGATTAGCTCCAAAAAACCCTAAGTGGAAACTGTCCTGTCTGCCTGTCCCAGTGAAATTGGAGACACACACAGACACTTCTCAGCATTAGCTAGTATACCACAGGCCTAGAGTTCATGGGGCTGGGGTCCGTGCTATGGGAGATGGGCAGGAGGGAGGGGGGGATTCCTGCTTGAGTAGTGAGCAGTGAAGGGTGGTGGTGCAGGGGGAAGCCAGGCAGCCCTTGCTGTGCCTGCAGTCTTCCCCTGAGCTCCAGCCAGGAAGCAGGGGGGGTGGGGGGTGGGGGATATGGCAGCCCTGCTGTAGAGCAGAGAGCTCTGCCCAGCCCAGAGAGCATGCTGGGAAGCTGGGGAAGTCTGGTTTAACTTAAACCAGCAAGGGGTCTGGGACAGACATTGCATAAACCAGTTGGAGCCAAATTGGTTGAGTCTGATACTGCATTCAGCCAGGTTTATCTCAAACCGGTTTCAGCCATTTTCAAACTGGTTTATGTGCACTGAACATCTGTTCTGTTACAGGTTTAAACCAGTTTCTGATCACTTAAGCTGGTTTATGTGTAATATCTGTCACTAGGCTCCCTTGTAGGGACCCAGGAGCCTATACTGCAGGAACCACCCTGAGTTTCAGAGACTGCAGTTTCACAGCAAGCAGGAAGCCTCAAATCACTGAGAGCCCTGGCTCAAGCTCTTGGGAGTTTCTTCTGTGAAACCAGGGATCCTAGCTGGAGGCTGAGTTCCTGAGGCTTTCTGTCTTGCGACTCCATAGCTTTAGAAACCTTATCATGTTACAGCTGACCCAGAGCTAAAGATGCTAAAAAGCCTGGAGTCCATGATGTGAGAGCATCCATATGGCAGAGTGGCGCAGAGTCGAGGACCCTGGAAGCCCAAGTTCACAGGCAGCTCTCCTCCAGGAAATTAGGCAGATTTTCCCTTTGAGAAAGACTGAAAATGAGATGTCTGCATTAAACATTTGGGGTTCAACGAGTTAACATTCCCTGACAACGTTCTGTTCTACTGACCACACACTTTCTTGTTGCTCCTTGCCCTACGCAGTTTACACGGCCTGGCCATTTTTGCCTTTGCCCTCTAAAATTTGCAACACTATGTGGAAAGGTCAAAATGACAAATGACTAGGAGATTAGGAAATCTTACTCTGACTCTCCCAGGGACAAATGGATTGTCCATGGCAGACCTGAAAGCTATCTGGTCTGTTATTGTGTCTGACAGTGGCCAGCCCCAAATATCTGTTCATTCATTTCTCTCCCATCCCAGAAAATACGCCTCTGTAAAAATACTGCTGGACTGCTTGGGAGTCTGGACAGTGTTTGGCCTTTTGCCAACATCCCAGGCATGACATTATGAGATCAAAAGCCAGTGTTATCTCTCTTTCCCCCTTCCTAGCATACCTTACCCTGCTGCCTGCAAATTCACAATTTCCATTCATTCACTATTTAAACAAGCAGTTGGAGTCTTCAGTGGAAAATGCAATGGAAGCCAGGCTTGCTGTAAAAAAATGAATGAGTTAAAATGGTCCTCAGCTGGGGAAAAAATTACTCATTAAAAGCCAGCTGTTTTTCCTCCCTTGGAAAAAGACCCCCAAGGAAGCTCTCTGGTGGCTGACTGTGTTCAGTATGGTAAGTATGCACCTAAGCACCAAGGCAAGGCAATTAGTTGAGGAGCAGAAGAAATGGAGGCAGAAAAGCTGCATAAATTGTTGGTGTGTAAACAAGGATTTTCTTGTTTCCGATGATGGATTCAGAGATGCAAGAAGCTCATATATCAGATCAAGGGAAGAGTTTCTTCCCCTCTATTTGGCACTGGTGAGGCCACATCTGGAGTACTGTCTCCAGTCTTGAGCCCCCCACTACAGAAAGCATGTGGACAATTTGGAGAGTCCAGTGGAGGACAGTGGAAATGGTTCAGGGGCTGGGGCACATGACTTCTGAGGAGACGCTGAGGGAACTGGGCTTTTTAGTTTGGAGAAGAGAAGTCAGAGAGGATTGAATACCAACCTTCAACTACCTGAAGGTTGGCTCCAAAGAGGATGGAGCTGGACTGTTCTCAGTGGTGGCAGATGACAGAACAAGGAGCAATGGGCTCAAGTTGCAGCAAAGGAAGTTTAGGTTAGATATTAGGAAAACATTTCCAACTAGGAGAGCAGTGAAGCACTGGAATGGGTTACTCGGAGAGGTGGTGGAATCTCCCTCCTTGGAGGTTTTTATGACCCGGTTAGGCAAAGCCTTGGTTGGGATGATCTACTTGGGGCTGGCCCTGCTTTGAGCAGGGGGTTGGACTAGATGACCTCCAGAGGTCCCTTCCAACCCTCATTTTCTATGATTCTATGCTATTTCATAGACTGGCTGAGGGGTACTATAGAAAGAGGGGAAAGGAAAAGAGAGCCGGGGAGTGGTAAAGATAGGGAAGGTCTTACCACCTTGTTCTGGGGCTTGTTTTACTTTTCTTGTGTTTGCAGAGCATGCTTCAGCCTGACTAGCACGTGGAGCAAAAATTATTCATTTATTTTATCAGCCTCAATTGCCCGTGCAAGGCAGAAAGACGGGTGAAGAGCAATAAAACCAAATGAGACAAACAAAGCCACATTGCTTGTTTTTAAAGGCGAGATGGGCTTCAAAGGCATTATTCCATGCAAATATCCTCATCTCCAGCAGAATTCAGAGCTAGTTTACAATTCTGTCTCTTGGGAGTGAAGGGAAGCCCTGTGTCCCCATATTGGGACTTACTTTGTCAGTTGAGGCCCTGGAATAAAGTGGGAGTGCACCTTTCTCTTCTCAAGAGAATCACTTCATTGGAAAGCTAAACATAAGTTTAAGTAGCATTCAGATCAGGCAATGGAAATGCAAAAACATAATCATGCCTGGCAAAATGAGTGTAGGCCAGATCCCAGGAAGTCTGAGCTTTTGTTCAGTTCTTTCGACAGCTCAGATCCATGATATAATTCCCTGCTTCCCCCCAGGTTTACAATACAATCACTGATGACAACCTGAGTGGTTATGTGTTATTGAAAGGGAGTAGTCATGATTACCTTTGGTTTATGAAGGTCTTCAGATAAATGAAGAATTTATGATAAATACTTTAAAACTGTTTAATGACTATGGCCTCAGTTAATTTTTAAATCTTGATAATGAGTGCTACTTATGGTGGAAGGTTTTAATTGCTTTGTTTGTCTGACTATGACAGACACTTAATAAAGAGTTTTATTGCTTACATAAGCAAAAACATGGTATCTGGCTTTGCAAACCTGTCTCCATACAGTTACACAGGGTTTGCTCCAACCTTTATATAATGGAGGATGTATACAGGATGGAGGCACTTAAGCCAAGGCCTCCTTACAGGGAGCAGCAGGGCTCCGTCCATCAGTCTATGCACAAGACATATCCTCTCCCCAAAACCAAAACTACTCTGCTAGATTTCTGGCTGTTGTCAATTGGTGTAGGGCCATTAATAATAAGGAGCTGGATCACTATCTCCCGAGAGGCAGCTAAATAGAGTTGGCTGAAAATCAAGGTCTCTGATTTGTAGGAAACTGTGAGCTCTTCTCCCCTCCCCATTTGTTTTTGGTCCTGTTTGGACAAAACCTGACATTTTTCAAATTTTCTGTCCAAGGCAGAAGTTCTCTGGACTTTTCAGCTGCCCAGTGAAATTTACGTGCTTGTTAGTTTCACCATTAATACCAGTAAACATGTTAATTTCACTGAACAGTTACAAGGGATCCCACGGCCCGGAGTCGAGGGCAAACTGTGCAGGCTTAGAGCCCTGTTTTGGCCTCGAAGAAAGTTTGTTGAACCTCAGCTGATTATATTGAAAACTTTTGGGATCAATGACCAGGCATTTTTTGACCATACTTTGGTTGAAAAAGTTTCCTCCAGCTCTGCTGTTGCAGGGTATGAACTTAAGGAAAGAAACAGTTTACAATATTTTGACTGAAGCTTTTATCAGGACTGTGTATGCTATATAACTTTCCATGGAAAAAAGTTACAGCCAAAATGTTCCCCTGATCCTGGTTATCCAAACACATCTACTTGAGATGATTTTATTTGTATGGACTTAAAGACATGGATATGTAGTAGCATATACCTGGATTTTTCCATCCTGGGCACAATCATCATTTTGTTGTGGGATGAACAGCAGGGTGGGTCCCTATTGGTATTCCTTTTTTAAATTCAGAGTGAAACTCTTTTCTGCAGTTCAAGGGAAAATACAGCACAAAGAAAGAGAAATATTTTCATTCTCCTTAGGATTTTCCATGTCCATTTTGCAGGCAATTTGTTTTACTTTGCTCAAAACATTGCCCTCCTCACTATGCTGATATATGCAAACCTACTGAAAAGCCCTGAATTAACCATTCTGAAACGTGCTTCATGCATTGCAAATCCTAATGTAGGTAAATCCTGCGCCCGAGTAAATAGCTCTGCAAGAAAATGTGCTGCCTTTTAATGAACCAAGCTTTCCCATGAAGTCCACAAATGGATCCTGATGATATTCCTCCTAAGCATCATGAGCTTGAACTTGCCTAATTCTGTGCAGCACCCAAAGGGGCTCAGGGCAACTGAAGTCAGCAGGAGCTGATGGTCCCTAGCACCCTCCACAAATTGCTCAGGATATTGTAGAATTGAACCTCAGGTCTTTCTTGTCTTGCAATGCTTACACTGCATCCAGTTATTTCAACAAACAGCTGGAGACAGCACATGACCTCCGGATATTATCGGTCATCAAATGATGTAATACTCCAAGGTTGTTTTCACTAGCTGACCACCCTGTCACTTGATATTGTAACTAATTCAGATTCCCTCTAGGAATTGCATGGCCACAGTACATTGTGGTCACTTGGGACTGTATAATGAAAGTGAGGGGTCATTCCAAGATCTCCTCACTCCAGAGACACATACAACTCTCCCAATCGATCCCTAACAGACACTACTGATACTTTAAGCAGGCTGTCACCTATAAAAACTTATCAGTTAGTCTCTAAGATGTCACCCTGCCTTCTCTTCATTTATAGTGACGCGAGGGCATAGTCCTAGTATGGGACTTAACACCCACCTGAACAAACCAACCAGTATCCAGTTCATTACTGCAGCAGGCAGTATGGAGCTAGGAGGGAGGCGCTCAGGCTGTAGCACAAAAACCTTTGTAGGGGGCACCAGGCGGGCAGCCTGAGCACATGTGCCTAAACTGCTATTTTGCCGCTGCAACAACTCCATGCATAAGTTCTCTAAATGAAGAGCCTGACAAGCAGAGTCATAGATTCATAGATGGTAGAGTCGGAGGGGACCACAATGGATCATTGTGTCCAATCCCAAGCCCCTGGCAGGAAAGAGGACCGAGGTCAGATGACCCCAGCCAGGTGAGTATCTAGCCTCCTCTTGAAGACCTCCAAGCTAGGTGATAGCACCACCTCTCTTGGAAGCCCATTCCAGATCCTGGCCACCCTTACTGTGAAAAATGTCTTCCTAATATCTAACCTAAATTCACTCTCAACTAGTTTACACCCGTTATTCCTAGTCACTCCCTGGGGCGCCTTAGTAAACAGCGCTTCCCCTATTCCCCATTAACCTCCCCTAATAAATTTATAGGCGGCCACAAGATCTTCCCTCAGCCGTCTCTTGTGAAGGCTGTAGAGATTCAACTCTCAACCTCCCCCCATAGGGTCTGTCACGAAGGCCACTAATCATGCGAGTGGCCCTCCTCTGGACCCTCTCGAGATTCCCCGCGTCCCTCCTGAAGTACAGTGCCCAAAACTGGATACTGTACTCCAACTGTGGCCTGACCAGTGACGCATAGAGGGGGAGCATCACCTCCTTTGACGTGAGTCCTTTCACGTTTTTACCCAGCACAAAATACATTAAACAATTCATATAAGCTTAATTTGTAAAGGTATCCAGCATCTGCAAGGTCAGTAGAAACCAGTGTCCTGAGCATCTTTGGAAGCTTTTCCAGAACTTTTTGAAGAATGGCGGGGGGGGAGGGCTTGGGGGGGGGGAATATCATTGAAGTCAGTTGGGGCCTTCCCAAAGCCTTTTGAAGTTAATGAGTCAGTTCCTTTGGCTCTTATTCATTTTTTCTAATTTATTATGATTTATTTGTATTATGATTGTGCTTAGGGGCACACAAACCATGCATCTGAATCCCTTTGTGTAAGGCAATAGAGCAAAGACATGGCCTATATCCTAAGGTAATGGTCTCTATTTCTGTTTGTCTTGACACACTATGGCAGAAGGAAGAGTAGATCTGCACCTTATAGTTGAATGGGTAAAAAACTGGCTGATGGGGCACACCCAGAGAGTAGTGGTGGATGGGTCATACTCAGCCTGACGACATGTGAGCAGTGGGGTCCCCCAGGGCTCAGTCTTCGGGCGCGCACTGTTTAACATCTCAGTCAGCGACTTGGATGAGGGGATGGAAAGCATGTTGTCCAAGTTTGCTGATATCACTAAGATGTGGGGCGAGGTGGACACACTTGAAGGGAGAGAGAGGCTGCAACTAGATTTAGACAGACTACAAAAGTGGGCAGACAAGAATAGGCTGGGGTTCAACGTAGACAAATGCAGAGTGCTGCACCTGGGGAGAAGGCATCCACAGCACACATACAGGCTGGGGAGTTCCCCTCTTGAAAGCACAGAGGTGGAAAGGGATCTTGGAGTCATTATTGACTCCAAGATGAACATGAGCCGCCAATGCCAGACCGCAGCCAGCAAGGCCAGCCATACCTTGTCATGCATCCAAAGGTGCATCTCAAGCCAGACCAGAGAGGCGATACTCCTCTATGTGACTTTGGTGAGGCCGCAGTTGGAGTACTGCGTCCAGTACTGGGCGCCGCACTTTAAAAGGGATGTGGCCAGCCTGGAGAGGGTTCAGAGGAGGGCTGCCCGCTTGGTGAGAGGGCAGCAGGACAGGCCCTACAAGGAGAGACTGAGGGACCTGAACCTGTTCAGCCTCAGCAAGAGGAGGCTGAGGGGAGACCTGGTGGCTGCCTACAAGCTCATCAGGGGAGATCAGCAGCAAATAGGAAGGGTCCTATTCTCCCCAGCACCACCTGGGGTGACAAGGAACAATAGTAATAAGCTGATGGAGAATAGGTTTAGGTTAGAGATCACAAGGCAATATTTTACAGTTAAGGTGGCCAAAATCTGGAACCAACTTCCCAGGGAAGTGGTCCTTGGGCAAATTCAAGAGGAGGTTGGATGATCACGTGTCTGGGGTCTTGTGAACCCAGCATTCATTCCTGCCTGTGGCAGGGGTCATGCTAGATGATCTGTTCAGGTCCCTCCTGACCCTAGCTACTATGAAACTATGAGATAGGGACCTAACTAATTCGAGGTGGCTGTCTGCCAGTTTCACGGGCAGCATGCAGGGCCCATTAGCTATTTTGTGGGCAAAACGCAGTGGGTCCCCACCCCCATGCCTCTGATTGGGCGAGGGACCTTGGTGGCTCTGCGCCTCACCATTGATTAGCTGCAAACGCTGTCCATCATGCAACCCCATCCCTTGCCACCGATGACAGGCAGCCCTCGCAGCCAATCAGTGGCAAGGGTCTGGGTCAGCAGCCACTTTGCTGGCAGCCCTTCACATAGGCAGTCCCCTTCCCCAGTTCTCTACCCCCATGGGCTGCCGCAGCACCCTGAGGACTGCTGGCTTCCTCTGCTTTTACAGGCAATGCCAGATTTCATGACATCTGCAAAATCATGATTTCAATAGGTCCCTACTTACAGACTAATTAAATCAGAGATGCATAAACTTTCATAAGCAGCAACTTAGTTCATCAGATGCTGAGATAAGACTGTGACCAAAAACTTGTGTGTCTCTTATTTAATTAGTCTACAAGGTGCCGATCTACAATGCCTTCTGCCTGACTACAGGCTAATATGACTAACTTCCCGCCTCTCTTTGAAACACTGTGGTCGGCATAGGGGTTCTCCGCTGACTTAGTTCTATGCACAAACATGCCCTGAGTCATGCATAAGCATTTCCAAATACTCAAAAAGCTCTAAGCACTAAGACCTGTGTTATTACAGTTTTCAACGGTTTATTTTCAGAGCTAGTAGCATGGAAAAAATTTCCCTTCTACCTAAGCACCACATGACCTTTTGCTTTCTATAAAAAAAGCATTTCATCTGTGTGATCTTTAAGATGCAAAATGTCGTTCAATTAAACCTAATCTCCCATTTCAAACTGTTGGTAGTGTTGCTTTTTTCTGCTTCAGACATTGCTCTGTGCCTTGCTGATTTTCCTTGGGTTTAAGCTCCCATAAGACAACTGAGCACATAGACGGACAGCTGAGTAACAGCAGGAAGTTTAGCACTAAGGTGACATTTCAGGAGGTTTGCAAAACACCTCTGTATCTTTGGTGTAGGGACTGATTCAATACCCACTGAATTTAATGGTAAGACTTCCCTTGTCCTCTGAGCTGTGATCAGACTCACTGGTAGAAGCCAAGCAGATGCACTCTAAGTTACACTTCTCTCCCATACTTTTTCTGCAAAATGCAGTGCAGGTAGCATTTTAATCTTTGGATATGGACAAAAACGACAAATTACAGAAGCAAAAGAGGGGCTTTACTGAATGGCAGGTGTCCAGGGTACCAGCCTGCATGATCATGCCTACCTCCAGGAAAGTGGATGATAAGCCATAGTAGATTTGCCCCGGTGAAAGCAGGGTAGTTTGCCATGGATTAGTTTCCACGTTTCAAGAGATAAGAATGTGCACAGGAGCGGTTACTGCAGAGACATTCATATAAAAGGGAAAGCCTTGCCTCTTCTCTTCTCCAGTGAATTATTCCTGTGTCTGTAATCCCAGTCAAATACACGGATGGACTGAGAATGTGAAAGACAGAGAAATGTATAAACTCAGGAAATTTCAATAACCAAGTGACTGTGCAAAGTCCAAGCAGTGTAACATATACAAGTAGTTTCATGCCTGTTGTTTTCAGGGGTAATTCTCCCCAGATTAAATGAAGCTACCCTGGTTTAGGGGTTTGCATCCTGTCTGCAGGTGTTTTTTTTTTTAACACTGGTGTAATGCTGGTTATGCTGATGTAAGCATTTCATCCAGCAATGCCCCCAGTCCCTGGGTATATGAATAGGCAAGCCAAGATTTCCAAATATGAACCCAGATTGGAATTGATGTTTGATCCCTTGCTGAAGGACTTCCCGAGTGTGATCTGCTACCAGCAGCTTCCTTGTGCAAAGACCCAATTGAAAAAACAGTGCATGTAGGAGTCAATTCAAAACCCAGTCGCCCACACTGGCTGTACTGGGAAAATGAATTACCTTAGAGATACTTTAATAAGATGAATGCATTCCCACTGTGGACGCAGGCATGTTTAGAAGCACATTAGCCGGAGCCTCCTAGGGCTGGGGACAGAAATTACTCATAAACAATAAGTGATTAGAAACCAGGTCAAATCACACAACAGAAGTTCAGTGCACATCAACTGCTTTCAAGATGACCAAACCTGGTTTAAGACAAACCTGGATGGATGTAGCATCAGGTGGAACTGATCGAGTTTAAATCGGGTTATTGAACTTCTGTCCCAGATCCTCTCCAGATTCAAGTTAACTCACAGTCCCCCAGGATCCCAGGATGCTTTGCACTTCCTCAGTCTGGGCTCTGACTGCCCTACTGGTGAATGCAATGGGCTCTATTCCAAAGAGGTTCCCGTCAGGTGCCGGCAGGCTCTGCCCTCACTGCTGTGGTGCTCCAGGGATTGTCCACAAAGCCAGGCCTACACAGAGGCCTGCTGCAAGAAGTTATTGAGCTGGAAGCTGCATCAACTTGTTCCCTGAGTTGTTCTAGGCATTCCTCCCTCCCTTGCCAGTATACCCCGTTCTGGGGTTATGGGACTTGGAGATGGTGTCAATTTTCCCTCAGATTTGATCACTATTTCCAGGAGGGAGGAACATGGAGGGAGAAAAGGAGCCAGTCAGAGAAACACAGCAAAGACAGAATGATTAACTTCCTGAGTATACTGCTGGACCTCTGCCAGTTAGGAGAACTGGGGCAGGCCACCCAGAAACCAGCAGCCTGAGAAACTCCAGTCAAAAGGAAACCTTATGCTCGACTTGGAAAGAAAAACAATGTTGCTGGTGCTGATGATAAGGCAGTGGGTTTCCCCTTCCTCAAGGCCTCCTTGATTGCCATTGAGACCGCACCGTTCTTCAGACACCGATTACCAAAGGGTGGCAGAAAAGCACCCCCAGACACAGCACGATTCATCTGCTGCTAAATGGAATTTCTGCCTGTTAGCCTTTGCTTACCGAATACAGACATAATATAACAATAGCCAAATTCTTGCCCCATTACAGTCGAGACTTGTTCCTGCCAAAAGCCATCACTTACGATGAATGTGCAAGATGCATACTAGGAATGAAGGGACAAATGCTGTCTGTTCTCCCCTTTTAAGCCCAACAGGAGAAGTTAAATAGGGTGGAAGTCAAGGCAAAACTTGGCCCATAGCCTATACGGAGGAAGTCCAGGAGAAGAATGACAACAAAGTTGTCAGCTGCTGATGGAGCCATGATAAAGGTCTGCAAGCATTTCCACTCTGCTGAGATGTCTTTTGTGGAGGTCAAAGTAGCATCTTCCCATCCCTTCCTTTTTTGCTTATAGTCTGTAGCACAGAGGGATGGAGCCAGGGATGAGAAACTCCTTGTGCGAGGCATTGTTCAAACAGCACAGAGAGACAGTTCTTTCCCCGAGGAAAGTGTGGACACCATTCAATCAGCATCAAAGAGTTTATGTTGGTAGAGATATGTCAGCATAGCACAATAATCTGAATCACCATAAAGAGCTCTCAATATTGGCATAGCCACAAGTTCCTTGAGAGGAGTACTGAGGTGAAAATCAATCAATACCACCTGCCATCTGACAAAAGGCATGCCTACCCTGAGCCGCCCCTTCTTACTTGGTGACCACTGCCCCCTGTTCTTCCTGGTCCTTGAGCAGAGCTCTTCTAGGGATCATTCTGCTTACAGTTTGTATCTCTGGTGCTTAGGCCTAATTACAGGTGTTACAGAGAGGAAGTGTGGTGCAAAAGGGCTGGAAATTAGAAAAGGAAGTTGTGGCACTGCTAATCTCGTTGGCAGACTTCCTCTGTTTGTGGCCTGCAGCACCCACATGAGTTCAAACACACTGTAGGGAGGCGCAGGCTTGGAGGAGGCTCAGCCTCTCACTCTGAAGTTCAGCAAAGCTTTTAGGTTGGGCTACACAGTCAAGCTTAGAGGGCTCTTAGTGTAGCTGGTCTGATTTTGTACTTGAGGCTGGTCTGGACCCAACACACCCTGAGGGCTTAGTAGTGGGTGCTGGGAAAGAATCCAGAGTACATTTGTGGACAAACTTCCATGAACAGGTCAACAGACTTGGGGGAAGTGGGAGGTGGGGGAAAGGGGAAGGGGAAATGGTAGGATCATCCATAAGACTTGCCCGTGTCCCAATACAGACATCCATGAGAGTCCAGCTGACTGCAGAAGGGCTCCATGGAGGAACACAAGCCAATCCATGTGGTCATTGCAGAATCAGGACCTACCTGTTTGGGAATCCACAAGTTCAGGATGCTCAGCTCAAGACATTTAAGTTTCCCCCAAACTGGGCTCTCCCCTCACCTGCTGTAGTGCATCATACTGCACACACAGATGCTCCCACCTCTGCACAGTGCTGCGTGTATGCCCCTCATGGGCCAGATGGACAGCCCTGGCACACAGGCTTCTTGACTTGCAATCTCTGGTTCTAACTACTTTATGCACTACCTCTTTAAAACAAATCCTGCTGAGTTATATTCTTATCTCTAGTAAATTAATGTCACCCTATTAAAGAGCAGAATATGCATCACTCGCTGGATCTGCCCAATTATAGAAATAGAAAACAGGAATGGAAGAGACCTTGACGAGTCATCTGATCCATCTCCCTGCCTCAAGGACGGATCAGCTATACCTAAACCATTCTTGACAGATTTCCATCTAACCTGAATCTTAAAACCTCTAATGATGGAGATTCCACAACCTCCCTAGGGAGCGGGAGAGAGCTATAAATATAACTATACACGTATCATTATAGACAACTGGATGATTGACAATGTGAATACAATAGAATACCTTCGTATAAGCTCCAGGTCACCTAACAACTCATTAGGCTCACCCGCCCCACACTGATAAGCATTCAACTACCTCCGAAGGATCCATATATAGAAAATACATTCACTCAATCAGCTGGTAAATCAAAACAGCAGCAAATGCCCCTTCTTACCCCACCTGAGACCTTGTATCCTCTGCTCTGTTCAAAAGATGGCATAATAATTGGCCAGTTCAATTTGTGATGTTCTGCTAATTGCTTTGGGTTCAATCAGGTTAGATAGCTTCCACAGCACCTGAAACTGTAAGGCACAAACTTTTGGGTTTTTTTGTGGGGGGTCATAAGCATACTTCCTTTTTTGGGGGAGCTAGATGGAGGGTCACCCTAAAACATTTTGGGCTGTAATGTGAGGTCATAGCATGGGAACTGGGGAGAATAACAACAGGGATCTACCCCACAGCCCTGTACTGAATGACTGCAGCATTACGAAGAGTAATTTCCTTCTCCCTGCCTGTAACTAAAGCAATACATTAACAATGGCTTATTTAAGGGGCAACAGGAGAAATGCTTCATTTAATAAAGCAATAATCTGATTCCCCAGTGGATAAAGTTCCAGACTGAAGGCGGAATAGATTATTCTCAATGAGGAAATTGGATTATTGCAGAGGAAAATGGAGCACCTCTCTTATTAAGCCTTACCTGACTGTGGGTTAACATAATGCACACAAAATGTGGCTGCTCAATTCATGTATCGGAGTGAGGTGCTGTGTGGGAGGTATTAGGAGTGAACTAAGAAGAGATGGCACAAGATCTGGCTTGATGTAACAGCCAAACAATAGAAAATAGGACATAGGGCTGGAAAGGACCTTAAGAGGTCATCCAGGCTTTCCCCCTACCTTAAGGCAGAATCAGCTGCTCCTAATGAAAGAGTAGCTTACTGATTATTTTAAAGCAGTGGAGGCAGAGCAGGGTCCAGGTTTGGGGGAGATGGGATGGAGAAGCTATTTGTGGGTTTGGTTTTCAAAAGAATGATAGGAAACTAGGACTGGAAAGGACCTCATAAGGTCAACTAGTCCCACCCCGTGCCCAAGGCAGGATCATCCGCAACTAGAACATCCCAACCAAGTGATGGTCTAACCTGCTCTTGAAAACTTCGAAGGATAGAGATTCATTTTGTCTAGGTAGCTTGCTCCAATGCTTGACTATCCTCAGAGTCAAAAAATTCCTCCTAATCTCCAACCTAAATTTCCTCTGGTTCTTCTTGAGGCCATTGGGTGCTTGTACACACCACGGGGGTTTAATTTGGTTTAGTTCTCCCGACATTGAAATAGCAGGCTCTTAAAAACACTGCTTCAATTTAAACCAAACGAAGCCCCTGTGGCGTGTACACAAGGGTGGGGGCCCAATCCTTACCTGCCTCTCCAGCAGCGGGAAGGGGCAGGGGGGAAGCTGCCAGTGAGCCAACCGGTCCCTGAGCTGCGGCGGGGGGCCGTGTTTCTCCCTGCGGAGGCAGCGGCACCCCCAGGTGGCACCCGCCCACTGGCACCCAGCCTGAGTGGGGGGCTTTGCAGCTGTGGAGGGAAGCACCAGGCTACTGTCTAGCTCAGGCAGGCTCTGGGGCAGGGGAAGACCAGGCTCGATGCTTTTTCTTTTCTTTTCACTGGAGCTTGCCTTTGGCTGCTGCTGTGTCACACAGCCCCTAAGCTGTGTGGGGCCCGGTGCTTCCCTTTGCAGCTGTTGCACTTTGTTAGGGTAGAAACTAAAACACCTCGGAGGTATTTTATCTTGCTGCTTACCAAAGTCATTTAAAGCACAATACGCCACCGAGGGTGTAAACAGCAACACCATTAAAGCAGTGCAAAAGGGCATTTAAGTCGCGTTACAGGCCAATTTTGTACAATGTACAAAGGCCCATTGCTTCTAGTTCTGTCCCTTGAAACCACAGGGAAAAGCCCATCTGCATCTTGCTATAATCACCCTTCAGGTATTTGAAGAATGCTATCAAATCCCCCCAGAGTCTTCTCTTCTCCAGACTAAATAACCCTAGCTCTTTCAGCCTTTCCTCATAAGTCTTGCCTCCCAAGCCTGTAATCAATTTTGTTGCTCTTGTCTGGACTCTTTCCACATCGTCCACATTTTTCCTGAGCACCAAACCTGAGCGCAGGGCTCCAGCTGAGACCTCACCCTTGCTGAACAGAACAGAAGGATCACTTCCCTTGATTTGCAAATGACACTCCTGTTAATATAATCCACTCCACTGTTGACCTTTTTTGCAACAAGAACACAGTGTTGTTTTATATTCAGCTTATGATCTAGTGTAACCCCCAAGCCCTTCTCTGCAGCACTGCAGCCCAGCCAGTCATTCCCCAGCCTGTATTTGTGCGTGCGGCTATTTGTTCCCAAGTGCAGGCCTCTGCACTTCTCTTTGTTTAATCTCATATGATTGACTCCAGAGCATTTATCCAGTCTAGTCAGGTCATTCTGGATCCTAGTCCTACTCTCCAGGAGTACCTGCAACTCTACCGAACTTGGTTTTGTCTGCAGATTTGCTGAGCATACACTTGATCCCATCGTCCAAATCACTGGTGACAACAAATACCTGGGGAACCCCACTTGATACTTCCTCGCAAGCATGCATCAGGCTATTGATGACTACCCATTGAGTATGATGATCAAACCAGTTATATACCACCTTACAGTACTTTCATCTAGTCTGCATTTCTTTAGTGTGTTAATGAGAACATTGCAAGACAGAGCATCAGAAACCTTGCTGAAGCCAAGGTATATCACATCCACTGCTCTCCCCACATCCACCAAGCCTCTTACCTTATTGTAGAAGGAAATCGGGTTGGTCAGCTATGAATTGCTTTTGCTAAACATCATCCAGCAGCTCCTGGCTTTGCCAAACAAATCTCTGAATCAGAAGTAGGTCAGCTTGGGACACTATGAATTGAGGGCTTAGGAGGGGACTTAGAAGCTTTCATTTGTGACCTGCCTCTAATGGATGCCAAAAATTATTTCATATCCATGCTCTGAAGCATGTTAACGCCCTTCACAGAAATTCCTGTTCCTTTCCCAAGCTACTGACACAGCTGTGTTGAATCTTGAGTCCTAATCCATGACACATGGAAGGGGGCACACAGACAACCTGACTACTTCAGTGGCACAGTACAGGCAAATCCAATTGTCTCCCTGCAGGGACAGAGAAAAGCATGTGTGGCTCTGGAGGAATATGTGACAACTGTTCTTCTAAAAATTAACTTAGAAGCAGCACTTCTGCTTCTAAAAATTAACTTATGCAGCACTTCTGGAGACTGAAGCCCTTTGTTTTAGCTGTGAACCACACACGGGGCATGGAAAACAGTAGTGGAAGTGTCCTTCACCCCATGCCAGTAACATACATCACCTCTGAGCTGGATACATCTTCACTGCAGAAGTAACCAGGGGTCTTGTTCAGGTTTTGCCCTGACCCTAGTCCCATTTACGCACAAAACCCCTCACCTGAATGTGGGGGTGCTGTTATAAAACTCATAGAGTCATAGGAAAGTAGGGCTGGAATGCCTCCGGAGGTCATCTAGTCCAGCCATCTGCTCAAGGCAGGATCATCCCTATCAAAAGCAACCCAGGTTAGCTGGCTTCTCCAGGGACACGAGGCTAATGCCACAGTGCTGCTTACGCTAATCTTAAAGAGCTGCCTGCTCTGACGTGAGGGCGCAGGGTGAATTCAAGAATGCTGAGACTGTAAGGGCCAACACTTCCAAAACCTTCCCAGCACTGTCTGCACACTTGGAAAGACAGACAGGTTTCCTCACAGTTTACCAGGAAAGGCACAAAGAATGGTGGGCTATGTCCCCAGAAGTCCCAGCAGCACCAGCGGGTGAGAAGAGCAGCAGGGAGGATATAGCAACTCAAGTGTGACTTTGCAGTGTGGCTGTTGACCTCTCAGCTAGGCAAACCAGAGTGCCCAGGTTTAAATGCTGCCCGCCCAGGGTGACTTGTCTGTGCTGTAATGAGCAGTCCAGGTTCCCTGCACTGTCCTGCGATGTCCTGAGCCCCTTTGATTCCCATTAACTTTGGTGAGAGGTGAGGGTACTCAGCACCTCATTGCACCTCTTCAAGGCTTTGCACAGCCCTCTGTGCTGAGAGCGCCAGTCAAAGTGCCCTCTGTGGAGGGCGCTTGATGTAGTAGGAACTGGGCAGAGGTCACCAGATCACTTCAAATGGTCTATCAGACAACTAACAATGGGCCAATGGGCTCAGACAAAATAAGAAGCACTCTTCACCTCCATCCAACCTTTGAAATGGGTGTCCCTCAGAACGAAGAATAGAAAGTGAACAACCTGAGCGTTCACACCGGCTTGTTCATTAATGCTTGATTTACGACACTGCCGAGAGAACCAAGCCCTGTCAGTGGCCCTGGAGAAGATGGCTTTCTGTCCAGATCCCATTTAATTGAGTTCTGCTTAGGAAAATTCATCTCGGGGAGCCATAAGCATGGTGACAAATCTTCCCCCACTGCAATGCTTACAGTTGTACTGGCAGCAAGAAGGTCTGCATGGTACATCCTCCCTCCCACACAATATGTTTTTCATCCACCTTTCATTTTTCTCCCTTCTTTTCTTCCTCTTTATTGTGTTCTGGGAGATTTGTGCTTCTCAGCCCTCACCATTTATCAAGTGGCATAGAAAGCTTTTCCTTGCAAAAGACAACACGCAAAGGAAAATAAAACTCCCAGAAGCTTTAAATTAGAGGAAAAAAGAGAGAAGCTGGATCATGTTTTATCATTTAGCATGGTTTTCATGGCAGGTAGGTGCTACAGGGGATCAAGAGGAGAGGGGTGCAAAAATACAGCACATAAGATAAAGGAATCAAGCCCCTTTTATGATGCTGTAGCATGGTGATGTAGGAGCAATAGTAGGTGTGCACCAGCCATCTATCTTGTGAAACAACCATGCTGAGGTGGTAACTCATTTTAAGTTCCAAGTCCAATTTTGGCCTGTTCTGCCATAACTTTTGTAAAGTACAAAGCATGAGTCTTGGCATGTGTGGCCTAGAACCAGGGCAGACAGCTTTGCAAAAGTTTGAGGTTCCTCCAAGAAAATGTGTCCTCAAAATGTTTTAAGGCTTTTAAGAAACAAGGGCTTTCAAAAACTACCGCAAAGCAGATTTAGATCAAATCTCACACAAAGCTTCCTAACTTGGAGAAGAGAAGGAAAGTGGAACAGGCTGCCCAGGGTACTTATGGAATTGCCCTCGCTGGAAGAAGAGCCTAGACAGGCATCTACCTGGGATAGTTTCAGAATAGAGACTTCTGTATCTGGTCGGGGGTGCTGGAGTAGAGCAGGAGGGGCCAGCCTTTTTGCAAGGAAGCTACAAGTCAGCCCTGCACCCACCCTGAGGGCCACTCTGATCCCCTTCCCCTCCTCAATCTGCTGCTCTGCTTTCTGCTCCTAGCCCTGTGCTCCCTGCTTGATCTGCTCCTTTGCTTTCTGGTCTCTATTTTGTGATCCCTGCCTGCCCTCCTTCTCTGGTTTCTGCTTCCTGCCCTTTGCTCCTTGTCTGGTTCCCTGCTCTACTTTCTGCCCTAGCCACTGCTGTGCTGTCTGTCCCCTTCCCAATCTGCCGTGTGACCTACATAGAGGCTGCCAGTGCCGGTTGGGACTGTACGAGGTGGCCTTAGCCTTTGGGAAATATTTATTTGTTTTACTTGCAGCCGAACAGTGTCCCACCACAACTGATTGGGAAAGAGAACTCCATGCAGCATTGCTCTGCAGCACTGCGCATACTGCACGTGCAAAAAAGATCACTTTCAGTGTATGCGAGTGAAGGGATGGAAAGGCAGCATTCGCCATGGTGCACAGGGTGGCAAACACACATAATGCAGTTCACTGACAATGTTCACCTCTTTCTCCGTTTTCCTTCAGCACCAGTAGGGCTGAAAGGTGCAAATGCTCTAACTCACATAGGAGTGTGCACAGTGAGTGTGAGAAAAAACTTGGTCTATGGACTCGAGTTTATCTTCCCTTACTTTTCCCCTTCCCTTTCATTCGTGTCTGAGCTGATACTGCCTCTAGCTCCTGCCCTGTTTTTATCTTGCGTTCCTTCACCAGAGTGGCGAAATCACTTTGCCCAGTCTGCCGTGCATAGCTGATGCAAAGAGAGGAGGGTTGACTGAGACCCGTCTGTTGTAAGGCTTGAGTTGTGCTGCAACACACATTATTTTAAGCTACCCCTTGGCCAGCAATGAGATTGGGAGCACACGGTTTTGTTGAGCTGCTGTTCAGAAATGTCAGACCAGAGCCAGAGCACTGCCACTGTGGTATAAGAGACCATATTTGAAATGTGGATGGTAACTACCAGCCAAGAGATGCAAGAAAGATTTTTTAAATGAATCTTCAAGCAGCATCCTTACAAGCAGGCACCACAGCTATCCTGTACATTGGCAAACTGAAATGAAGCGGTTGGATCATGTCTTTCCAGATCGTACAAGAAATCAGCCATAGAGCTGAGACTCACATTCAGGACTTTCATCTTCTGGTCCCTTCTGCTAAGCACTACAACATGGGGTGCACTAGCTGCACCTTTGATGAAACGCAAGCTCTCAAACCACCAATTTCATTGCAAATGATAGTAAGAGTGTGTTATGCTTCTCAGGCTGTGCCATATTCTCAGCATCTCTCCCAGCCAGCAGCTTTTTATTTTATTTTTTGACACTGGCTCTTTAGCACAAACTGTAAATGCTCTTCTTGCTTCATGGTCCCTGGTTTGTGCACCGCCAATAATGGTGGCTATTAGACTAGCGGAAATAGAATAGCGGGGAGCATCTGTGCATCGTCTGATGCATTGCAACAGTGGAAGGAGCGCCCGGTTTTCTGTCTAGCAACTGCCAAGACCTACAGTAGAGGCCGGGTGGATATGCTTTTGGGTGACAACAGCAGAAACTTCTGTGTGGGTAGCTGAAAGCGGATGTGGGGTTGGGGACTTTCTTTCAGGATTTCAGAGTGGGCGTCTTCCCTGTGCATCAAAAACTTCTGTGATCGGCTTGTTTGGCTCGTGGTGCGCTACAGTGTCATATATACAAACTTGCTCTGGTCTCAGCCATGTTTGCACATAAGAATTATTGCAATTTGTCTCAATAGTATTTTGAGACACACGTGTTATGTTAAATTCCCTTTGTCTCCGGTTTATATTGAGCAAATTGGGTCTCTGCTTCTGAACTGTAATGGCCAACAGGCCTGGGATTAACCTCTTGCCAGGAAGCTCAGTGCCCTTCCCCCACTGGTTATTATTGCCCTTTTGATGGATTTTCACTTAGCGAACCTTGCTGTATGCTTCATTCCTGTCGGGGAGTTACCTGACACCATAGAAGAAGGGTTTGTCTCTGGAACGACGTGGCAGGGTTCCTTTTCCATGCAACCGGGTCCTGGATTACAAGAGATCTGCTCTGCAAATTAAAATGATACGACTATGTACACTCAATGAGGAAAAGTTTCTTTTACTTTTCTTCCCTGCAATTATTTCTCTCCTCTCCAAAACGCTTTTTTGAAACAGCACAATGGGAACATGGTCTATGGCCGGATTGGACATCAAGATTTTGGCGTTCCATTTTTGCTTCTGCTACTGATTTGCTATATGGCTTTGGCTACAACACTTAACTTCTCTGGGCCTTACCACCCATAAGAAGGGAAGAGCAACATTTATAACACCTACAATTCCTAGGTAATGAAAAACTTAAACGTTAAATGCCTTAAGACCCTCCCCCAGGGGGGGAATGATAGAGGGAGAGGTATATCACCATATTTACTTGCATATTGCATGCCTATGAGTAAGGCACACACCTTGTTTTGGGAAGGCAGGATGAAGGAACGAAAAATGTTTTTCCAGAGTTTTTCTCACCGTGTTTCTGGCTCACCCAGGACTGAATGCTCTGGCCACAAGGGGAAGGGGGTGTCATCAACATCACTCCCTTTCCCCTGCTATTCAGCCAAGAGCTACAGCCAATTTGGGTTAAACCTGTAGGGCTAAACCTGTTGCTGGTGGCCCTGCCATCAGGGGAGGATGAGAGTGATTCTGTGGGTGGAAATCCCCACCTCCTTCATGGGTCCAGAGCATCCAGCCCTGAGAGAGCTGCCGAGCACGGCCCCCTGCCACCACCCTTCCCCCCCGCTTTCATGCTGGTGTGGAAATCAGTCCCCACTTAAGACCTGTCCCCCCTACTCCAGTTTTGGATGGTTAATTTTCAGGGGCAAAGGTGCATGTGGCACGTGAATAAATACAGTAATACTATCAGACGATACAATGTCAAAGCAGATTGCTACCCATTCCCATGCCTTCCTTTTACTGCCCTACTCCTAATAGGCCTTACTCTTAATTGTTCCACGGACCAGCGTAGTTGTCAATAGAAATGTAGGAATAGTCACATCAGAGCAAATATAACTCCTGCTAGGCAGCTGGCCTCTTGCATTTCCTTGTACAGGATGCCTCCCTACAAGGAGAAACTTTCCATCATTTACCTAGCCAGCTGCACAGTGTTTTCCATGGGAGCCAGATATCTTTTTCCTGACCTCCACAGGCTATTATTTTATGTCCTGAGGCGGGATGTTTAATCACTCTTTTTATTTTAGCTTGCAGAGTTACAAATGCTATTAGTGGTCATGAAATCGGGTCTTATCTGATGCACAGAACAGAGCTCCAAGAGCTCAGAATTGTACCTCAAGTTTTAAACAAGGGTGCATTCATTTTTCTTGGGAAAACAAAAGAAAAGAAAAGACATTCTTTCTTTCCCCAAAAATAGCTTTCCCTTAATGCTGGCTAGGCACAGAGACCTCTCTGTGACCGTCTGTATCTTGACCTATTTGAATAAACCCAAAATAGAATTAAAAAAGAAGAATCTGTTGCAACCCACATTTTGGTACCAAAAGAAATGAGTGGCCAAGACTTCTTGAAGACCTCTATATGGACTTCATTTTGGCCATTGATTTTACAGGGAAAGCTGTCAGATATTTTAGGGATGAGTGACAGTATCAAAACTTCATAGATCATTTTACAGATGCATTTTAATGCACTACCAGAATAATTTATTTGAGAAAAGGGTATTGTACTCAGCTGTCCCCGAGCCACTGAAGAGGATGGTACCATTTAACCCTGACAATTCAGCCCATCTTCATTTGACTCTTTTCTTGACAAGTCTGAAATCTGCACAATATCTCTGTTTGACTAAAGGCAACTGCAGTGCCCTGGTCCATTAGCAGGACATATACTCAAGCATGTGAGTTCAGATTTTCCCAGAAGCCCAAGGGTCACCTCACTGAGGGGTGTATGAAATTGTACACCTGCCAAGGAAGTGAATTTTACCCTCTCTGAGCATTTGTGCAAGTAGGACATGACTGGCATGTTTGCAGAGGCAAAACACAGGCAACAAAATAATGGATCTTGTTTTGGATAATCCATCTTTGAATGCTAGTGTAAGCCTGCTGGGATTCTTGGGGATGTACTGACTGCTTCTAATTAGTTTTACTTTAGGAAAGGTTGGGAAGAACTTCATAGGCCCACTGCTTTGTACAAGTTATTGCTTTCTGAATAGTCTGCTGGGGCCATTGCATTGGCATAGTTCTGAAACCACGGGGGTGAATGCCACTGCTGCTTGCACTCCCCCCCACTTTTCCCTTACTCTGAATTTGAGGTGTGTAGCCACATGCACAAACACATCACCTTCTCCTGAATTTGCCCACGGCTGCTGAAGTTTGTTAGAGGAATGCTATGAGCTATACTTGTACATTTTCCCACCTGGGGTTCATTAACAGAGAACAGAGTCTGCCACAGAAGCATATAAAGCACTGTGCATAGTTTAGTAGGTTCGATGAAGATCTTGTTGCACGCTCAAGTGGTTTCCTCCTTAGGCAGCTCATCACATAGTTCACATCACAGTAGACTTGATGCAGCTCTTTCAATGTTAGTCTTTATTTTTCGGTTTATCATCATTGACTGCATGGGATGCCCACTCATCAGTGCTGTTAGCTGACACTTGCTAGCTGCCCAAGGCCTAGGGTCCAAGGCCATCCACTTTCCTGTATTCTGCTAATATGTGTGTACATGTGAAAAAGCACTCTCTCCTTCTGATACCACGCATATATCCTGTCTCATCTCTGTAGCTCACCAGGTTGAGCAATGTACATTTAAATCACCAAGTGTTGAAAAAATCAGTGTTTGAAATGTGCAGCATCAGGCAACACCTGACACATGGGGGTCAATGAGAAAGGCAAAATTCCATCTGGTGGAGACCAGCCATCCTGCACTCAGCGCAGCGTGAAAATGTTCAACAAAGGGAAGAATTTGAGACGTGTCTAAGTGACTTAGGAACCTGTATTCTACTTCCAAAAGTCTCACTGACTATTGAGCAGATAAAAGATTATTTGTAGTCTGTATCCAGATATAGCTGTAAAACCCGCTGCAGTGGATGCAGTTGTATTGAGATAAAGATACTTTATGAGCTTTTCCCATACAGAAATGATAATAAATTAGAGTTACACCAGTCCATGGCAGTAGAACTGTCACTGCACTATTGATAGACATGTCAGTTAGTATCGCGCTCCTAACCCCAAATGGGTAGGGAGCTTTTGTGGAAGAAGTGGGATTGAACTCCCCAGGCTACACCAACATTGAGTGTCAGCCTAACTTCTTGGGCAGAAGCTCTATAATACACTTGCTATGAGTTATCAGCGACTTGGACGAGGGAGTGAAGTCTACTCTGTCCAAGTTTGCAGATGACACAAAGCTATGGGGAGAAGTGGACACACCGGAGGGCAGGGAACAGCTGCAAGCAGACCTGGACAGGTTGGACAAGTGGGCAGAAAACAACAGAATGCAGTTCAACAAGGAGAAATGCAAAGTGCTGCACCTAGAGAGGAAAAATGTCCAGCACACCTACAGCCTAGGGAATGACCTGCTGGGTGGCACGGAAGTGGAAAGGGATCTTGGAGTCCTAGTGGACTCCAAGATGAACATGAGTCGGCAGTGTGACGAAGCCATCAGAAAAGCCAATGGCACTTTATCGTGCATCAGCAGATGCATGACGAATAGATCCAAGGAGGTGATACTTCCCCTCTATCGGGCGCTGGTCAGACCACAGTTGGAGTACTGCATGCAGTTCTGGGCGCTGCACTTCAAGAGGGATGCGGATAACCTGGAGAGAATCCAGAGAAGGGCCACTCGTATGGTTAAGGGCCTACAGACCAAGCCCTACGACAAGAGACTAGAGAACCTGGACCTTTTCAGCCTCTGCAAGAGAAGGTTGAGAGGCGACCTTGTGGCTGCCTATAAGTTCATCACGGGGGCACAGAAGGGAATTGGTGAGTATTTATTCACCAAGGCACCCCCGGGGGTTACAAGAAATAATGGCCACAAGCTAGCAGAGAGCAGATTTAGACTGGACATTAGGAAGAACTTCTTCACAGTTCGAGTGGCCAAGGTCTGGAACGGGCTCCCAAGGGAGGTGGTGCTCTCCCCTACCCTGGGGGGTCTTCAAGAGGAGGTTAGGTAGGCATCTAGCTGGGGTCATCTAGACCCAGCACACTTTCCTGCTTATGCAGGGGGTCGGACTCGATGAGGTCCCTTCCGACCCTAACATCTATGAAACCTTACAGTTCATTCATCCAACTCACACTTCCTTAGCTTGCTTGCAAGAATGTTGTGGGAGACCATATCAAAACCTTGCTAAAGTCAAGGTATATCGCATCTACTGGTCTCCCTGCATCCATGGGGCCAGTCAGCTCATCATAGAAGGCAATCAGGTTGGTGAAGCATGACTTGCCCTTGATGAATCCATGCTGATTGTTCCTAATCATCTTCTTTCCTTCCAAGTGCTTAGAAACAGATTCCTTGAGGACCTGCTCCACACTTTTTCCAGGGATTGAGGTGAGATTGACCAATCCGTAGTTCCCTGGATCCTCCTTTTTCTCTTTCTTAAAGATGGGCACTGTATTTTCCCTTTTCCAATCATCTGGGACCTCTCCCGATCACCATGAGTTTTTAAAGATGATAGCAACGCAATCACATCAGCAAACTCCCTCAGTACCAGCAGGTGCATCCCATCCAGCCCCATGGACTTGCACACATCCGGCTTTTCTCCATTGTTGGCTGCACACCTTCTTCCCAAACCATGCTGCCAGGTGCAGTGGTCTGTGAAGACTGTGGTAAAAAAGGCATTGAGTACTTCAGCCTTTTCTGCATCCTCTGTCACAAGG
>NW_005842014.1:1553252-1553508 GCF_000455745.1 Alligator sinensis
GGAGGGCTACGTGAAGAAGCCGGAAGAGAAGGGCGGAGCTTCGGGGGAACCCGTGAGAGTTCGTTTGATAACTCCGTCCATCAACGCAGCGTCATCGCCGGCGGCTCCTCGTAGCAACGCAACATCTCTGCCGACCACGCCCTTCTGCCGATGGAAGAGAGCTGAGCGGAGGGGTGCATCCACCCCTCCTGCCTGAAATATTAATGACAGCAGCGACTCGTAGAGAAACTGATCAGTCTGCAGCGTCAACTAGCCC
>NW_005842014.1:1555480-1566874 GCF_000455745.1 Alligator sinensis
CGATTTTGGTGGCGCGTTCACCCAGAGCATCCGGAGCTCTGTTCCGTGGAGCCTAGCAAACTCCACACGACCGTCCGTGTTGTCTGTGTCTGTAACCGCAACTCAAGCAAGTTTTCCAGCCTACACCACTGCCATCTCGGTGTAAGTAAACAATCTTTAAATCTACCGTTAAGGGTCTGTGCCTAATTCCAGCTCGTCGCCCTCCCTCTCCGATCCAGCATGGGCACCCCCACCATCCCTTGTGCTTTATGGAAATGAGTAAGGCCTGCTAGGCTTTTCCAAGGAATGAATGCAGCCCAGGGCCTGAGGTATTAGGCAGTCTCATCCTGGCATCTGAGAGGGAAGGAGGTTTGAGCAGGCTGCTGAGAGGGTGACTTTGGCTTGCACCAAGTATGTCTGTGGGGCTGCAGCCTTAGGGCTAGCAGGGCAGCAAGCATGCAGCCTTAGGGTTGGGGAGCTCTGGTGGGTTGTTGAAGGGACTAAGGGGAGGTAAGGAGTAAGGCTGTGCAAAGCTTTGGTCCCTGATTCAATTCGGCAGAGATTTGGCCCGATTCGATGGCTGAATCTCTGAATCCAAGTCGAATCAGAGGACCCTTTAATCTCTCTGAATCAAATAGGAAACCTCCGAATCGATTCGGAAAGATTCGGCAATTCAGACATAGAGATGACTTTAAATGTTTTTTCTACATACCTCAAGGTAGCAGGTGGCTCATCAATGCTGCAATGTTGGGGCAGGTGGAGTGTCCCACAGGAGCGCAGGGGGGTCCCCAGCACACTTAGCAGCAGACCAGAAGCATTTCCGGTCCACTTCTGGGTCTGCCGGGGTGTGCACGAGGGGCCACCTGGGCCCCCCAGCTCAGCAACTGGTGCTTCCTGGGTCTGGGGGTTACCTGGGGCCCCCCTGCAGCCAATTGCTGAGCTGGGTGGGTGGGCGGGGGGGCCCCCAGTGCACTCCCCGGCAGACCCTGAAGTGGATCGGAAGTACATTTTAGGTTCGCCGCCAAGCACATGGAGGGTCCCTCTGCACTCCTGTGGGATGCTCCCTGCACCCCAGCATTGCAGCGATCATGAGCCGTGCTTGCTACATCAAGGTATGTAGAAAAAACTTTTAAAGCTGTGTCTGCGTCCAAATTGCTGATTCTCTGAATCAGCATCGAATCTTCAGATTCGGCCAAATTGAATCAGGGACAGTGATCTGAATCAATTAATCGAATCACTGTCCCTGATTTGAGCTGAATCTGAATTGAATACGGGCCATTTTGCACACCCCTAGTAAGGAGGTCCCAGCTGGCCCAGGGAGAGAGGGAGCAGAGAACTTGGAAAGAGGGCCTAGGAAGCAGGTGGACCAGGATGCCCATAGGTCTCACCGGTCTAAGAGTGGGGCCAGGGCTCAGGAAGGGCGAAGGGCCACTGCTGGAGACTGGCAGGGCTGGAGAGTCCATGGGTGTCAACTGGCCTAGGAGTGGGGCCAGGGTCTAAGGAGAAGGACTGAAGTCCAGGAGGGTCACAGCCAGAGACTGAGGGGGACAGAGTGCCCACAGCCCGCGGAGGGGTTAGTATAAGGACAAACAAAGCCAAGAGCAAATAGCCCATAGGGGCAGTTAGGATCTACTTCCAGAGAGGGAACCCACGGCACAGATGCCGGAGTGTGGCACGGCAAGGCATTTTGCTTGGCATGCGCAGCTCAGGGCAGATGTTAGGGAAGGGGCTGCACTGCCACAACAAGGATTAGGCCCCTTGTGGCTCCCCTGAAGTCTGCCCCTTGCACGCCAACATTTTACAAATCAAGGTTGCAGGTATTTTTGTCACTCTTCCCAAAAATGTTGTCGACCCCTGATCAAATTAGTATGTGTGACAACAGCGAGACATGGGTGTGGGTACTAGGGATGAAAGAGCCCACGTAATTAGCCCTTAAAGCAATGACCACAGATACCTGTGTTCATGAGAGGAGATCTGACTGGGGGAGCCTTAGGACAACATCCCTTTTCAAAAGGTTGTGTCATTAAGGCACGGAAGGAGAAAGGAACGGGAGATTGCCTAAAACAAACAGCAGTCCCTGTAGCTTGCCGTGATCGTATAGTGGTTAGTACTCTGCGTTGTGGCCGCAGCAACCTCGGTTCGAATCCGAGTCACGGCATCACAATTGCAAATGGGGCTCAACATTTTATGTCGGAAGTCAGAGGAATAACAAGGGAAGCATAGGGCCAGACCAACCTCATTTCCTTCTATGATGAGGTAACTTGCCACCTGGATAGGGAAATGAACTTGATGTCATATACTTGGACTTCAAAAAGGCCTTTGACCTGGTCTCCCACAATGTCCTCATGGTTAAATTGAGAAAATGTGGTCTCGAGTAGTTTACAGTCTGGTGGTTAGGTAACTGGCTCTGAGGTAAGACCCGGAGAGTATTGATTGATGGAACTGAGTCAATATGGCAGAAGATGACCAGTGGCATCCCTCAGGGTTCAGTACTCAGACCAGTGTTTTTCAACATGTTCATCAACGATTTGGATTCAGGTATTAAAAGTGAACTGTCAAAGTTTGCAGACAACACCAAACTATGAGGGAGTGTGGGCATGCTCGAGGACAGGCTGGCAATGCAGGCCGACCTGGACAGGCTCACGAGATGGGTGGACCTCAACCAAATGACGTCTAATACAGAACAGTGTAAAGCGCTCCATCCGGGGAGAAAAAATCCACAGCACACCTACAGGCACGGCACTGCTCTGCTTGCCAGCACCACAACTGAATGATACCTGGGTGCTGTGATAGACCACAAAATGAACTTGAGCCACCAATGCGATGTCCTAGCTGGCAGAGTACACTGGCCAAATCAGTAGCATGCATCTATGGAGGAATGTCAAGCAAGGGTAAGGATATTATCATCCCACTTTACTTGACTTTGGTGAGACTGCATCTAGTTCTGGGTGCTGCACTTCAGGAAGGAGGTGGAAAAAGCTTGAGAGAGTCCAAAGGAGGGCCACACACCTAATTAGAGGCCTGGAGATCAGGTCATATGAGCAGAGGCTGAAAGACTTGGGACTACTCAGCTTGAAGAAGAGAAGATTCATAGATGCTAGGGCTAGAAGGTACCTCTCAACAGACCATCACATCTGACCCCCTGCTGAGGCAGGAAGCAATGCTAGGATCAGAGAACCCCAGCCAGAAATAAGGCAGCTACTTGACCCAGGTGGGACTTGAACCCACAATCCCCAGCTCCGGAGGCTGATGCCTTATCCATTAGGCCACTGGGCCTGACTGTAAAGCCTCAGAGGGCCTGGAGGAGCATCTGTTCACCAAGCACCGCACCACCCCCCTCCAGGGGGGGGACAATAAATAATGAGCACAAACTGATTGAAGATCACTTCAGGCTAGACATAAGGGAAAACTTCTTTACATGTCCAGTGCCAAGGGTCTGGACCAGGCTCCCCACAGAAGTGGTACAGTCATCCACCCCGGCGATCTTCAAAAAGCGTTTTGATGCCCACCTTGCTAGTCATCTGACCCCAGCAGTTTTTCCTGCCCACCTGCAGGGGGGCTGGACCCAATGATCTGTGAGGTCCCTTCCAGCCCCTGACAACTATGAAACTATTAAACTGTAAGGCAAAAGAGGCAAGGGCACTGCCTCATGGCCATGATTGGTGTATGAGGTGAAGGGGTTGCTGAGGGCAGTGCTTCTAGGAGCACTGGAGGGAAGTTGTATAGATATACCCCCGGTCACTTTTTAAAATGGGATTTGGGTTCCTAAATCCCTCTGGCACTTTTGATAATGGTAACTTGGGAAATCTCAGCCTCCATCCCAAAGCTGGCCTTAGGGAAAATGGCACCCTGGGCATACCTGTATTTTAGCATCCTCTCCCCACCACAGTCAGCGATGCTGCTGCAGGCAGAGGCAGGGATGCAGGGTGCAGGGCACAGTCCGGTGGGGAGGTGAAGCAGCGTGATGCCCCAGGCAGGCAGGCCAGCACTGCTGCTGATGTGTGGGAGCAAGGTTGGGGGACTGGATCATACATGCCCAGCTCAGCTCCTCCCCCAGCATGTGCCCACCTACACATGCCTGGCCTTGCCCCTCCTGAGCAGTGGCTGGAGGTTGGGAGGGGGCTGGGTTGGGCACTGCTCATCCTGCCTGGGGTGGGGTAGGCAGGATGAGGTGGAGCGGGGGCAGAGCACTGCTGTGAGCATGGGCTGCTGGCATGAGTGCGTGTTTAGTGGCCCCGTGACCACGGCTCCCTGGGCACTTGTCCACATTGCCCACCCCTAAGGCTGACTCTGCTCCTTCCTTTTGAAGTTCCTGCACCATCACTCTTGTAAGCCTTGAAACGGTCTTTTCGTTTGGCGCAATGCAGAATATGTCCCATGGCATTAGTGGGGAAAACTGTCATTTAACAGTACTCCCAGCAGCCATGAGCCATGTTTTCACTGTAATTTTACTAACAGCCTTGTTCAGACTCTACTGCCCCTGGATATAATCCAAAGCCGACAAATTGCTAAAGAAATGTTGAGAGACACTACTATTTAATCTATCCATCAATCTCCGGCAAACCTGGCTTTATTGGCTCAGGCTGCAAACATGTTGCACAACTCCTTTGCAGACAGATGTATGTTAAACAGGATACAATTCATGTGTACTTTAAGGCATGTTCAGTCACTACTCCTTGGATGGATTTTTCTGCAAGGAGTCAGAGGCTTGATGCTCTTTCTGCAAGGAGTCAGAGGCTTGATGCCTGTGAGCTATCTGGCAAAATACAACATAGCAGATAATATTATTCTATCATCCTCCGACCCTAAGGATGTTGTTTCCCCTTGGCCTGTGAATTTTGCTACACGCTGACCAATACTTTGCTGATGGTGAGAAGTGCAAGGAAGCCACGTGATGCTGATAATTCGAGCTGCAGTCCCTGGAATATGTCAAAGAAATTAAAGCTGGTCAGAGATTTCAGATTGCTGTTTCTACAACAAAGCAGGCATTGGCCAAAACTAAAGGCAAAGAACAGTATTGAGCAGATGTGTGCAGTGAACACAGTATATGAAAACCACTTATGGTTTTTAGCCTGCATTTACAATCAGCCGCTTGGAGAGTGATAAATAAAGCTCTGCTCTGTACATGCCCCCAAAAGATTAGGATCTGAAACAGGGGTGTTATTTCATTGTAGGCTATGGAAAAACAAGGATCATCATAGTGAAAAATAATCGCCATCAGTCAACCATTTTGGAAGCAGTTTTAACCGTAACCCCACTTGTTGGTCCAGTGTCCTCTTTATAGAGAGACTGTGGACATAAGACTACACGATAGCCACAGCACAGTGCTAGGAGTCCTGGTTCCTTGGTGGCAGTCCATTTCTGCCCCTGATCTGCTCTGCAGCGCTGTGTTATTTGCTAATTCCTTCACGTAGATAGTGGGGGTTATAATCCAGGCTGTGCCTGCTCTGCTGTGAGACAGATCTAATTTCAGCAGTGAGGCCCAACAGCTTCTGCCACTTGCTAGTGGTGAATGTAGTGGCAAATGAGAAGTTCATGTGCTTTAATAAAATGCAATTTTCACTGACTAAACAAGAGAAGGACCGATCTCATTAGCAATTCCCTGGCTTACTTACTGTGAGATATAATTCAATTTAAGTTATAGTGACCTTGTATTTTCTGTGTACCACAGATTTTTCCCTGCTCCTTTCATAATTAGAGTCCCAGAGAGAAAGACCACACAATGTAATTCAGATGTATCTTGCAAATACTAAGAGATTATTTTCTCTCCTGGTAAAGGACTTGAATCTAAATAAGGTGTATATCTAAACCTGGACAGGTTCTACATAGCAGCCATTTACACTAAGAGATAGGAAGAAGAGAGAAGTGAGAGCATCTAATTATTAGGGAAATACGTGATTGGATGCTAGAACTAGATCCAAATACTCCTGTTAGTCAGAGTTATTAAAAGAAACACCAGGAAGAAAAAAGAACATAGGCTGAGAAAGCATTAGTGACTACAACTAAATTAAACCAACAGGGTCTAGATGATAAGCTCAAGGCATTAAAACTGGCTGCCCAAAGTTAGGACTTGTTTGCACTCGATGGTTTTAGGTATTACGGTTTTTTGTTTGACATAATCAAATACAGCTATTTGGGACGCAGCACATCTGTACTGCTTTGCTATGCTGGCTTAGGCAACCTCACTTTTACATGGTGATGGCCATAAAGTGCTGCGGTTTTTCATAGCAAGAGCACAGCATTCTGGGCACTCATCTTGCAGTACAATATTCTGCAGTGAGGCTGCGTGCATTCTGGGATTTTTATCCTGGTGCATTGTAGGATACCTACTAGAAACGGCTGGAATTGAAGGACCCAGGGGCAAACTGACTAACAACTTGCCATGATTCCTCTCTGGTCAACTTCTCTGATTGATGTGAGCCCACGTCCTTTTCAAAGTACCGTCAAGCAGCACCGAGCAAATGCTGCAGAGCGTCACAACCCTGGTAGTTACCTCTTTTCACCTGAGCCATTAGCCAAAAACACAAGGTTATTATCAGTTCAGTTCTTTTGCCTTTACTTTTAATCAGTATTTACCGTACTACCATCTTACTGTGTTCAAGAGGAATTGGCTCAGATAGAAACTTTTATTTCTCACATCCTGAAAGTCTTAAAAGCAGCCATACGAAAAGCAATAAACCTCTCAGAGAATATTTAACCAGCATTTAATGGCAAGTTAGAATGTCTATATGGTTATAGAGACCAGTAAGCCATAGAGGGTAACACGTCATCTCAATGCAATGCAGTTAATCAGGCAGTTGACGCATGGGACAGCTAAGGGTGGGATCCGATGCCAAGACAAGCTTTAAACAGGAGGTCCTAATCTCAGGATACCACCACCACCCCTTTTTGTACTATTCTCTTCCCATTACCCATGCTACTTGGCCTATCATATTAAGTTCATCAATGCCAAGTAAGTGCCAAGTATTCATCAATTAAGCAAAAACCAACAACAAACCTTGCACCTGTAGCAACTGCCACCCCTCTCCCCCATGTTATACATAAAACACTTCAGCTTTTTTTCTTAATACCCTAGTATTTTTGCTTCTACACTTTCAGGCTTATGTCTTTCATTCAACCTCTCTCTTTGGCATCACTGAAAACCTATATGCAGCACACAATTGAATTTCTCTTAAAATTTCAATCCCCTTTAAATGTTCTTAAATCTTCCTGTGCAATAAGGTCTTGCAGATAGTGCTGCAGAAGAGGAGGGAATGGTGACACAACCAGGTGTACCTAATACAACGTAAGGATGTCTTTATAGATGTAAGACATCCTCTTTCTTTGACCACAAGAGGAATCAAACAGTAATGGTTTTGCTCACAGGTCCAAGCTCCCTTTCCAATCAGCACTTAACCCCAAGACTCGTCTCTCATTCTCAAGTTCCCAGCGCTTATCCTGACTGTCCCTAGGGTTCGTCTCTTCCGGTGCGCTAGCGCAGTCTGCTTCTCTTAGACATGCAGATGCGCACAGCTTCACAGCCACAGCCCATGCTACTTGCTTGGTGCCAAGCCATCTGCTCAGTTCATAGGCACATCCTCAACCTTTTCACATAGGCTGGTGTTTTGGACAATATTTCATTTACTAGACAATAGTGTTTGACTCCTTCCTTAAAGTGAATCCAAGGTGGCTTTTACAACTGGTGCAAGCACCTACTCTGGACATTTTTAAGAAACATTTGGATGCTTATCTTGCTGGGATCCTTTGACCTCAGCTGACTTCCTGCCCCTGGGTCAGGGAGCTGGACTCAATGATCTTCCGAGGTCCCTTCCAGCCCTGATGTCTATGAAATCTATGAAAACTACCAGTTTCTATGGACTTATCCTGACCTGTAACACAACCAACAACCTCCGATGGCAGGCTATTCCAGACCTTGGGGGCTCAGACAGTAAAGAAATTCTTCCTTATGTCCAGCCTGAAATGGTCTCTCAGGTGTTTATAACCATTCAACCTCGTCATCCCTTGGGGGGCTCTGGTGAACAATCATTCCCCCAGATCCTGGTGGACACCCCTGATAAACTTATAGGAGGCCATCAGATCACCCCTGAACCTGAGTTTTCCAGGCTAAAGAGCCCCATAGCTCTCAACCTGTCGTCGTAAGGTCTGTTTTCCTGACCTCTGATCATGCGTGTGGATCTTCTCTGCACTCTCTCAAGCTTCTCCACATCCTTTTTGAATTGTGGAGCCCAAATCTGGATGCCCCCCTCCAGCCGCGGCCTCGCCAAGGCCGAGTACAATGGGAGAATGACGTCCTGGGATTTGCTTGAGAAGCGTCTATGGATGCAAACCAGCATTTTGCTCGCTTTGCTAGCTGCAGCATCACATTGAAGGCTCATGTTCACCTTGTGGTCAGTCATGACCCCCAAGTCCCTTTCATCCGTAGTGCTAGCCAGTGTAGCACTGCTGAGCCTATAAGGGTGCTGCACATTTTTCTTCCCAAGATGGAGAACCTTGCAAGACATGAAACACCTTAGTACTTCTGATTCAAATGGGCCATCACAATGGTTTCTCTGATGATACTTATTATTATCCTGCAGTTGGACATCCAAGTGTAGCTGAACTTTCAGGTCACTCAGAGTCTTCCAGGTCCGCACAGCATTAGAAATTGAAGATAGTATCCAGCATCAGGGCAGCTTTAAATCCCCATCCCCAGGACCACTGGAAACTCAATTGGTATCAGGATGATTGCAAGAGCTCCATGTCTGTTCCCTGATACTCTTTCTTAAGAGATCAGGTGTCTGTACCTGAACAATAGGAAGCCACAAAGCCAAAATGAAAGAAGAACAGTGACCAATAAACCTGACATGAGTGTGAACGTTTATCGGTACAAGGTTTTTATGGTTGGTTAGAGCCTAGTTGGGGTGCTGAGATTCTTGCAAGGAGATGGCACTACTCCTCAAAGACTTCCTTAATGACAGCTAGGATTTTGTCTCAGATATCAGTTGTTCTCAGTAGGAGTTATCTTTCCAGAGCACAAAGCCAAGGGTTTCTTTAGACCCAAGTTCTGGGGTAACACAGTCCCTAAAGCTATAGCAAAGGTGTCTGTCTTGACAAGGGATGGTTTGTTGGGAATGGGATGTATGAGAACAGGTGAAGTAAAAATCTTGACATCTTCAGAGGACTCCTGGGTTTCTGAACCCCAGGAAAAGTGAGAGTGATTACAGGGGCAACTGAGCAGGAGTTCTCTTAAGCAGGAGTTTCATCTGTAATTCTCTGAATCAAACAGAGGGAAAGTGCACAACAATGAAAGTTAACAAATGTAGGAACCTACTGCACCCCCTGCCAGAAACTTTTAAGAAACTCACTTTTCTTAGAGCCCAAGGGAGTCCAAGACTTTTGCATGGGACAGTGAGGAAGCAAGGGGCACAGCTGTTGTAGTTGATATATGGCTCCAGGTGACAGATCTAGTTAGGAGGAATCACAACTAGCTCACACCCCAGATGCATGCCAGCATTTAAAGGGGTGGAAGGGGAGTGACACCCAGTCGAGATCATCCCAGAGCAGTAGAGGTTAACAAAGAGCCTGACCCACTTGTGCAGCACTGCAGTGTGGATTAGCAGTGGGAAGACTGTCAGCAGAAGAATAGTTCAGTTGAAGTAGGAAGGCTTTCACGCCAAGGATAATTCACTGTGAGTTAGAGTTGAATCTGCTTCCAAAGTAGATTAATTTAATGTGGAATGAAAGCTCAGATAAAAAAAAAATAGAAGAGGAAACTTGTATTTGCAGGCTCAAGGCAGCTTATCCTAACCACCCCCCTTGCCCTGCAGTTTATAACTTTCAAGTGCAGACAGGCCCAAGGCTCTTTATTTCACTTTCAGATAGCTAAATAAGCAATCTTGCTTGACTTTAGAAATTAGTGTGAAGTGGTCAGCACCCAGAACCTTTAACAATCAGATGAAACACAGGCCAAACACTGGACAACCATCTTAGAAAATCATGGTCTAAATTCTCCGCAGCCTGCCCTGTCCCTTGGGCCCTTCCTGCATTGCCCCTAGGGAGGCACAATCTCTTTTTCGGTGCTAGAGTGACATGCTGAATGTTTGGGTCCTGGTCTTTGACGTGCAACACTAATTATTCCTGGGAAAAAATGTACATTGATCTAAGTCCAGCTTGGGCATGGGGCTAGGGCTTTTTCAGCTGGCATTGGCTCTCAGAGGAATAATTTGCTCCTTTGAAGGTCCTATTTGCTTTCTATACCATTGTTTCCTGCATCTGTTTTCCAGCCTTTGTACCCCCAAACCATAGGTGACTGGTGCCACCTTAGTCAGGGGGGCACATGCCCCCCCAGCAACCAGTCAGTGACTTGGGGGGAGATCCCCCCATGGCCAATCTCACTGACCGGGGGTGGGGGGTGTCCTTGAAGTGGCCACGGTGCTTCATCGGGTGCTTTCATGTGGAATGTACCTTTAAGGGGCCTGTGGTGGAATGGTCCAGTTCTCCCCCTGATGCCGTGTGCGTGCGGTTTGGGGGTGGTGGGTGGTTCTCCCTGCAAGCTGCAGTGTGTGTGTGTTGCTGAATCCTGTTTCCTAAAGAAGATGAAGCTGTTTATCACCCCACTGCTCTCTGCTGAATGCAGGCTCGAGGACAGGACCCCTGGGGCATGGAGGTCTGAGTGAGCGCCCCATCCCTGCAACCCAAGGGCCTAGGGAAAACACGATCTGGATGGAAAAGTCTTTCATTCCTCTGTCTCATTCAAGGTGGTACAGTAGGGACCAGTCTAACTATTGCTCTCATCTTCTCTATAGCCCTTAGTGTTTCCTAGCCTAAATCTCTCTCATGCCATCCCACACGGGATTGTTACAGAAAGGGAGATGTGGACAGCAGTCAGTCTTGGGCAGCAAAGACAAGGTATGTGGGGCCAGAACTAAGAGAAGAAGCTGGGGGACATGTGGCCTGGTGGGATGGATGTGGCGGTCAGTGGAAGGGAACCCGGATCCTTGTTACTAATGGGGAGAAACTTCCTCGCTGCTCTCAATTTCCCCTAATACACATTAAATGCCGAGTGCAGTGAGTCAGCCTCAAGAGCATGGCTGGAGAGGGGCTGTGAATAATGTCTAACCTTTGGCTTGCTGCATTTTTTTAGGAAGCGGGAGAGAGAGGTTGAAATGTAAAAGGGGCACTTGCCTGCCTGTACACTAATGCCAGGAGCTTGGGGAATAAGCCGGAGGAGCTCATCCTCATGCTCAGTGCAAACAATTACGATGTCATAGGGATAACGGAGACCTGGTGGGACTCCACCCATGACTGGACCACGGGGATAGATGGCTATACCCTGTACAGGAGGGATCGTGTAGAGAAAAGGGGTGGGGGTGTGGCTCTCTATGTTAAAGAAAGCTACACGTCCCTGCAAGCCAATATTGGCGACCAGGGTGGACG
>NW_005842014.1:1568638-1579773 GCF_000455745.1 Alligator sinensis
CCACAAGCTAGCAGAGAGCAGATTTAGATTGGACATTAGGAAGAACTTCTTCACAGTTAGAGTGGCCAAGGTCTGGAATGGGCTCCCAAGGGAGGTGGTGCTCTCCCCTACCCTGGGGGTCTTCAAGAGGAGGTTAAATAAGCATCTCTCAAGCAAATCCCGGAACGTCCTTCTCCCCCTGTACTCGGCCTTAGTGAGGCCGCAGCTGGAGTACTGCGTCCAGTTTTGGGCTCCACAATTCAAAAAGGATGTGGAGAAGCTTGAGAGAGTCCAGAGAAGAGCCACGCGCATGATCAGAGGTCAGGGAAGCAGACCCTACGATGACAGGCTGAGAGCCCTGGGGCTCTTTAGCCTGAAAAAGCGCAGGCTCAGGGGTGATCTGATGGCCACCTACAAGTTTATCAGGGGTGACCACCAGCATCTGGGGGAACGTTTGTTCACCAGAGCGCCCCAAGGGATGACGACTAGGTCGAATGGTCACAAACTACTTCAAGATCGTTTCAGGCTGGACATAAGGAAGAACTTCTTTACTGTCCGAGCCCCAAGGTCTGGAACAGCCTGCCACCGGAGGCGGTTCAAGCGCCTTCATTGAACACCTTCAAGATGAAACTGGATGCTTATCTTGCTGTGTTCCTATGACCCCAGCTGACTTCCTGCCCTTTGGGTGGGGGGCTGGACTCGATGATTTTCCGAGGTCCCTTCCAGCCCTGAAGTCTATGAAATCTATGAAATGCCTTCTGAGGAGGGGAGCCTAGAACCGGGGCCTTCTATTTCCTGGGCAAGCACCCTAGGATATTGAGTTAAAATAGACACACTTGGGACATGTCTATTTTTCCGTAGGGTGAAATAGAATCCCAAGTTGTGTTCAAGTACTAAAACCTGCAGTTAGGTGGCTGCGTGTGTGCCTTTCACACTGCCAAAGCAAAATCAGATGTCACCCTGCATGCCTTTGAAAGGCAAAATTTACCTTGATTCTTTTCTAAAAGTTATTTGAGAAAATTAATAATTCAGAGCAATGAGAAATAAAGAACATTAGATTTTTTTAGTAATTAAAAAGAAAACCCTGAAGAAATTTTATGCAGAAACTGTGTTGCAAGAGCAAGAGCTGATGATACCCTTCATTTATAAAGAAGGAAATGTATGACATGATTTAGGTTAAAAGAATCGTTAACTACTCTAAAGTAAAGGAATCTGAACTTCTTATCTTAACGCTTCTGCATTTAACAGTCACATGCATTGCACAAAGTCCAGAGACACATTGCAAACGGGATTGATTAGATGAGAATGATAGCGAGATAAATGTCTCACTCTCCCCAAAAGCTCTCTGCATAGCAGCTTGTAGGCTCAATCCAGCTACAATGTACAAGCTGGAAGCCCTGGAGTACTCTTATTACAGTTAATATAATATTCCATACAAAATGAATCAAAGCAAGAGTGTCAAAGTAATTTTTTTAAAGTCCCCCCACCTCATTTTTTTTTATTTTGTGAAATATTTTTCGCTCCCAGCCTCTGCATTTCAGATGGAAAACTGCCCCTTCGAAGTGTTGACCAGCCTTTGTAGGATGGACTTCCAAAGGAAAATAAAATACCCACGTCACGGGCTGTGAGGTAACGTTTGTCTGATACACACGTGCGTGCACACACACTGCATTCCCTGGATATTAAGGTAATGATGACAACGTTTTCACTGTCTGTGGACAGAGCAGCCTCCCTACTCCACGTGCTAAGGTCTCTGCAGGCCGGCAGGCAGAGCGCAGAGCTTAACAGCTTGAAGGATGACGGCGTCTTTTGGCATGTGGGCAAAAACGCCGTAACTTATTACGGCATGCAGGCTGGCACAGACACAGCGAACAGTTTAAGCTGACTGTAAAGGAAGCCAGATAAGAAGAGAGCAGGGAAACATTTTCTTTCTTCTTTGTTTTGCACTTTTCTAGGCCGGTCCAGTGTTTCTTTTATGATGTAACACTCCCATCTGCCCTTTGATGCTAGTTTGTCTGTCTGCAACCTGATTTATGATGCTTTCCATTAACTGCTGGAAACAGATTGTAGCAAATCGAATGCAGCCGGAGCCATGGTTTTTTCTGCTCTTTTAAAAAAGTGCAAATTTAGTGTTCCTAGGGGTGCAAGGTTGACTGCCCTGGAGTGTGAAACCCTCCTGGCCCCAAAACTGGGACAGCACACATGGGGGCTCCCTGCTATGGAGCAGTTCCCTTCCATTAAGAGGCAGGAGGTAACATGATCTCCAGGAGCCTGCTTAACCCTTGGCTTCTCTGCTGAGACACTGAGTCAGCTAAATGCCATTTATGGTGGTGGTTTTTGTGATGTGATCAGCTACATCTGCTAGCTAGGCACTGGATTGAGAGCAGGTGCTCCACATGCCAGATATTGTCATGCACGTGGACTATATGCACAGGGAAAATCATCATCTTTCATTCATTGGAGCAACTGATGATGATCGTGAAGCAAAGCATTCAGTAGAAAAGTTATAGGGCCTCACTGGAGCAAGGGTGTCCTTAGGGCCCCAGCTATGCTGCTAAAGGAGCAAATCAGGCTAACTCACCTGTAACAGCCTATCCCCTTTTCATATATAGACTTTTTTTTGCTGGTATATAAACATAATCATTTCCTAGATGTGGCACTTTCTTGATGAAGCAAAAACCCTTGCGTTCACCTTCTATCAATTTATGCTAATATCTGTGGCCCTAATCAATATGTAGAGCATGACTTTTTGAAGGCACTAAGTTATCTGTATGAATCCATTTCCCTTAAACAGTTAAAAATTGTCCTTGATTAATATCTGCTATTTCATAGAGATTTTTAAAAAGAAAAGTTGAAGGGAGCTGGCCACAAGTACGCAAAAGTAGTTTCTTGAACAAGTTCACAATTGAGAGTTTTTTTAGTTATGAGGATACAAAACAGAGCCATGAATCCCCCCGCCACACACTTCTTTCTCTAAAAAGAGTTATAGAAATATTATCAGAAATAGTTTACTTTGTTTATTAGATTTGTATGCTGCTCTTACCCCAAAAGGCTCAGAGAGGCTTACAGTAGAAGACAAAAAAAAGATAGAAGTAGAAACATTAGATACACAAGTACCAGTAGTAGAAGAACATTTTTTCACAGACCCACAAGCTCTGCTCTGACCGCACAATCCTTGTGCTCTAAGGAAAAATGTATAGGACACCTACAGAAAAGCGACGTAGGCAGGGGCTGCTGGGAAAAGGAGGCTGGCTACTGCCCGGATCCACCATTTGTCCACCCCTGCACTAGACACTAACCTGGTTTCAGGGTTCCCAACTCGTTTAGCCAACTCTATCTCTCTCTGCTTGTCTTTCCTATTAGCACAATTTGTGAGGGTCCCAGGTCTCAGTGGTCTCCATAGTGGCATGCAGATCTTAATAGTGGCCTCCAGCCTCCCCCACAGCCACACTCTTGTCTTGCAGGTGTCACTCAGTCACAATTTCATGGGGCCTCCTAACCCGGTCAGTAAGTTCCCCTCCCTAGGCATTAATCCCTTTGTCCAGGGCTCAGCCTTTTCAGCCTTGGCCCCTTTTCCTTTAGCTGAGGCTCTCTGCCCACTATTTCAGGGCTCAGCTCCTCAGCCTCAGCCCAAGTCACACCTTTGCCCCATGCAGGGACTGAAAATGCAGAGTGCCCCAGGCACCTGGCCGTGGCCTCCAAACCTCCCCTTTGCAGTCGCCCAAACCACCAGTCAGAAACAGAAACACCCGCAAACTGCTTCCAGGGAAAATATTTAAACTGCAATCTGGGCTTCTATGTTGCTGCAAAAGCCTCATCCCAATCCACTGGCCCTTTCCTAGCTGACAGCTTCTGCTCCCTCACAACCTCAGCCTCTTCCCAGAGAGTCAGGGCCGCTCTTTCTCCTCTGGCTCAAGACCCGGATTTATACTTCCCCCGTTCTACCCCTTTGCTCAGGTGCTTCTCTGACTAGTCACAGGTGGATCTCCCCAGCAAAGTGAGCAGCCTGCTCTCATCAGCTGTGCTTTGCTTAGCTGAGCTACATTCCCTTCCCTTGTATCTGCTCCCAGCTCTGTGCTACTAGACTATTGACATGCTGCTATCTCTTAAGTAGGTACCTGAAGCCTTGTGGTCCTTCTATCCAGCTTCTCCTGTTGCTAGTCTTTGCTCTGTTGCCTGCATCTAATTGCAGGCTTTGCCCTGCTGCCCTTTTCTCTTAAAGTAACAGGGTCTTCTGAATCCTGTTCCTGGCTCACATTTACACTTCACTCCTAGGGTGCTGATAGACATGCCGGTCCCCACTCTAACCTATGGTGCTTTGCATAAAGCGCCATGAGTTAGAGCGACCCCTTCGACACAATAGACATTTGCACTGGAGCCCCAGCAGCACTGTAGGCAGAAGCCCAGGACTGTGGCTTGTTCTCACAGCAACACCCAAGTGCCCAGCAAGATGCCAGGCATCTTCCCACCAGATCCTAGACTGGCTGGAGCAGGTGCCACATGCTGGATATGGCATGGGGGAGGGGGGTCCACAGGTATGATCTGGCCTGTGGGCCAGCCCCACACTAAGGGCCAAATGAGTTTGACATCCGTGAGCTAGACAGTGGAGCTTTGTAAACCCTGTCAAATAAACATTCTTGAACTATGTTAGCCTTAATCTTTCTATGATTTGCCAGTTGGGTTGGGAGGGAGGGATCAAGTCTGCCTGCCTGTCGCATGATTGGGGCTGGGCTGATGCAGCCCTGCCCCTGCTCCTAGCTGTGGTGCTGCCTACAGGAAGGGATAGGGAAGGGAAGAGGGGAGGGAAGGGGAGCTATGGGTTGGGGTTTTTCCAGCCTGAATTGAAGGAGTGAGAGCGGGGAGGACCATGAACCAGGGGGCTCTAATCTACCTGTCCCCCTCCACCTCAGGCTGAGCAAACCCCAGCCCACAGCTCCCCGCTCCCTCCTCCCTCCCCGTCCCTTTCTGCAGGCAGCACTGGAGGCACTGACAGACTGAACACAGGGAACACAGGTTAATTTGTTGCACGATCGGCCACTTTAAAGTGCCCTGCAGCCATGCACATGTGTCATGGCATGACTGTAGAGTGCTTTCAGGGGGTTGATTGCAAGACAAATTAACTTCTGTCTGTGCCCCTAGTTCACTGGGCCTCCTCCATTCCTCCAAGCAGACCCTTTGCACAGGGTTTCTTTTCTGATATTTAGCTCAGCCTGTGACTACTTCTTCAGACCTGAAGAAAGGCACCTGATGCCCGAAAGCTGGTCCAAAAGCTGTCCCAACCCTATACGTGGTCCAATAAATGAAATCACAAAAATAGCTTGCCTCAGAAACAGAATAGTTGGTTTTGCTAACTTTCAGCTTTGGTTCTCTGTAAATGTAAAATATTGGTGGACATTTTGATAAATGATATAACATCTTTGAAACAAGTCCCTCAACATTTTTTCCTATGAAATACAGACTTTTTAATTGGAAGAACCTTTTTTAAAAACTTGAAACAGTGCTAACAGGCTCTAAAATTGAATATTGGCAGAATATTCAAATAGCAATAAGCTTTTTATTAGTAGTAGCTCATTTACAGCTTTCACCAAAACAACATAAGAAAATGAACACTAAAAATCAGATACATCAAAATTAAATAACAACATTTATATACAACTTATTTTTACTAAAAGCATACAGTAAGATTATCCATTGTACCAGCTTACAGAAAATACAAAAAAGAACATGATTTATAATGATCCAGAAGAAGTGGTAAAATGGAGCGATGAACAATAAAACAGAACAAGAAAATTCTATTTGATTTTGGCCCTCATTCTTTGTGCAAGTAGTGCAAACACACCTAAGGAATATAAGACGGGCTCTGAAGTTTTAGAAAGAAGCCAGATTGTTTTTTTTCCTCATCAGTCCAGTATTCAGTTTTTCCCATGAATGGAAAAAAACTATCCCTCTTATGTCTTCATAAAACCACAAATAATGATTTAAGTCATCAATCTCATTCTTCCCAGAAGAGCATATTCTATCCAAATATGGACTCTGACACCACCTGCCCGTGACAACTGCAGATCTCATTAGCATAAATCTCAATCTAATGATGGCTTCTCGTTGTTTGAAGTTTTGCACCACAGACAGATAGGTTTCTGGGCCAGAGGAGTGTTTGATTAATCTTAAAAAAGGGAAGTTGAAGGTAATCTTACTGCCAGCATATGTGTCTGCATGCTGGCATCCTTAAGTGGATGCCTTGTTTTAAATACAGGGGAAATATTGGGTCAGTTACTGTCAGTAACTAACTGCCACATTTCCCAGGCCATTTATCTGGAGGAGAGCATTGCTGTTCTTTAGCCATACCAACCAGGGTTTATTTGGCATCCGAGAAGTTTCTAAAGTGCACTTCTTGGGGCATCTGATAGGTGTAAAAGATCTAATTCTGATCCAGTAGTTTAAGGTTCTTAATTGGCTAAAGGGCTCACATTTATCAGTCCAGTTTCAGAGCACATGAGCACCCATGTCATAGAAATAGAGAAGGATAAAAGCGGCCTTAAAAAGTAATTAGAAATCTTTTCAATTTTAGGATGGACCATAGGGTCAACACGCCGGAGTTTTGCTCTATACAATAAAATGGAGTCTACCTTGGATCTATAGACCGAGCCTTAGTGCTTCCAGAATTGCTATTCTGCCTATCTTATTGTAGAAGGAACAAACTGCACCCAAAGTGTGTTTTGCTCTTACACTTACACATTCAATGTGCTTATTCCAGCTCAGATTTTTGCTAAAATATTTTCTAAGGTATTTAAAGGGAGACACCACCTCTAGTTTCTTTTCCTGTAAAACCCAATCTTGTTTCTTTTTTCATTTACAAATACCATTACTTTGGTTTTAGCTGTATTAATGTCTAAGTTATTTGAATTACAGTACTGTTGAAAGACTTCTAATAATATTTGAAGACCTGTTTGAAATTGTGACAGAATTAATTCATCGTCTGCATAAAGCAAGAGAGGATCATAGAATCATGGAAACACAGAAAATTAAGATTGGAAGGGACCTCAAGGAGGTCATCTAGTCCAGTGGTTCTCAACCTTTTTCATACCGGGACCCATTAGCATAATTATTAGCTTGCCGCTACCCACAACCCCCTGGCCCTGACCCACACAGTCTCTTTCTCTCTCTCTCTCTCTCCCTCTCCCCTCCCCTCTGGCACCTTTGTCTGGCACCCTCCCTCCCTCTCCGGCTCCTGGGGCTGCTCTCAAAATGCTGCATATTCGCTATTCAGTGGGCTGCATGCTAGCTCCACGCAGACTCCAGCATTGCAGCCTGGATGGGGAAACCACACGATTCCCTGAGACCTCCCTACAACCCTTTACAATGTTTTTGCAACCCACTTTTGGGTTGCAACCCATGGGTTGAGAAACGCTGATCTAGTTCAACCCCTTGATCAAAGCAGGACTGTCCCCAGCTATATCACCCCTTCCAAGGCTTTGTCTAGCTGGGTCTTAAAAATCTCCAATGATGGAGCTTCCACCACCTCTCTGGGTAACCTGTTTCAGTGCTTTACTACCCTCTTAGGGAAAAAGGTCTTCCCAATATCTACCCTAAACTAGAGAGAGATATGGTCATTCAAAATCATGAGTGCAGGGAACTGATTCCCTGTTAGAGCCTGTTTTAAATCATTCAAGAATAATTGGAAAAGTAGTGGAGAAAGCTAACGGCCTTGTCGTACCCCTGCCTTAATTGGAAAACTGTTGGGTAGGATACCACCAATCCCATAATGCTTGATCCCAACAACCCCTTGATGCCGTGTTTGAATAGTAAGGGATTCTTAATTGTAGGAAAGCTTTGCTTATCGGTGGAGCTTTTTATTGGCTTGAGTCAGGAAAACAGTGTCTAACAGACCCAGCATACATTAAGTCAGATCTCTAATGTGCATGTAGCTGCCAAACTTCACATTATGAGAAGTCAAACAGAAGGCAGGGTAGAGCTGCACCTTATAGACTAACTCAGGGTTTTTAAACATTTTTAAATAAGTGCACCCTCAGCAGACCCCTTTTTAATAAGTGTCCCTCTGGGGGGTGGGGTGGCGAGCGGCTGGATGTGGAGGGGACGGGGGTGATGAGCGGTCAGATATGGAGGGAGGAAAGGGGGAGGTGGCAAAAACAGCCGGACATAGAGCTGGGGTAGGGTGGTGAGTGGCTGGATGTAGAGCAAGGGGGTGGCAAGCGGCAGAGCATCTGCTCCTGTGAGGCAGCGGCATGGGGAGGCAGTGCTCCGTCCTTGCTGCCCCTGCATACCCCCCCGGGACCTTTCAAAGTACGTGTTTCCCTGGTTGAGAACCCCGGGACTAACTAACCCAGAAATGCATAAGCTTTCATAAATAACAGCTCACTTTGGTCAGATGCTGTGAAAGCATCTCTCCCAAAAGCTTCCTGAAAGAGCACCTCTGCCAAACCCCCTTCTGATGTCACCCCCAGTATAAGTGGAAGGTGATGGCCAACTTCTTTGAACACAGAAAGAAGTAGTTAGCCGTGTTCGTTTGAAGTCAGCCAGAAGGACTTTCATAGCATCTAATAAAGTGAGACGTTGCTTCTGCAAATTTATTCATCTCTGAATTAGTTTCCAAGGTGCAAGCCTTCCCTGACTTCTGTCTGTCTTCAGACTAATACAGCTAACTACCTCTCTCTGTATTGGGGGAAATCAGTCACCATCTTTCATTTATAATGGGGGTGGCATAATGAGGGGAAATAGGCAATATTCTGCTTATTTCCACCACAGGAAACAATGAGCACAGACACATGCAAATACTCTACCTCTGCTAAGGCTTCTCGAGTTGACTTTACCTCTCTAGGGCTCAGATGTCCTGCTGGTCTCTGTGAGGCTCACTGCATGCTTGTACATGTGATGTCATTAACATGTACACGTGATGACAAGTAGGGGCGTGTGAAGTGGGCCCTATTCGATTCAGATTCAGATTTGCCCCAAATCAGGGACAGTGATTCAATTTGTTGATTTGGATCACTGTCCCTGATTCGATTCGGCCGAATCTGAAGATTTGATGCCGATTCGGAGAATCAGCAATTCGGACATGGACACAGCTTTAAATGTTTTTTCTATATACCTTGAGGTAGCAGACGCAGATCATGATCGCTGCGATGCTGGAGTGCATGGAGCGTCCCGCAGGAGTGCGGGGGGGCCCTTCACATGCTCAGCAGCAAACCTGGAAGTGGACCAAAATTACTTCCAGTCCACTTCTGGGTCTGCTGGGGAGCGCACCGAGGGGCCCCCCTGGCTCAGCAATTGGCCACCGGGGGACCCCAGGTGCCCCCCCAGACCTAGGAGGCACCAGTCACTGAGCTAGGAGGGTACAGGGGGGTCCCCTGCGCAATCCCTGCTTCTGGTCCACTTCCGGGTCTGCTGCCGAGTGCGCTGGGGAGCCCCCGGCGCTTCTGTGGGATGCTCCATACACCCTAGCATCGCAGCACTCACAAGCCCCTGCTACCTAGAGGTATGTAGAAAAAATATTTACAGCTGTCTCTATGTCTGAATCTCCAAATCTTTCTGAATCTCTCAGAATCAATTCAGAGGTTGCGATTCAATTTGGAGAGATTAAAGGGTCCTCTGATTTGATTTGGATTTGGAGATTCAGCCACCGAATTGGGCTGAATTTCTGCCGAATCTAATCAGGGAAGCTTCGCACGACCCTAATGAAAATTTCAATTTGTGTGGCTTAATGGTGTCACAGTGTACACGTGCAAGACATTTTGGGGTTTTAGCTGATTTTGCATCATTGCAAACAGACTACATCCAGGTGTAGTTTAGTTTGCAGTGTTGCAAATTCCAACAGGGCAGCTGTCAGCTCGCCACCTGGCCCCAGGACTGGCAGGCAGGCTCTGCAGAAAAAAAGGATCCGGCCCCCTGCCACTTCTGCCTTCAGCAGGTGAGAAGCCCAATTTTTTTTTTTTTGGTGGAGCCTACCTGCCTATCACACAGTATGGGGGGAAAGGGGGGCAAGCTGCTGGTGAGCTGATCACCCCTGATCTGTGGTGGGTCTTTCCCTCCATGGTGGTGCTCCCTGGGGCTGTCCAAGTGGGCTGCTAGCAGGCTGGGTGCTCCCCCAGCTTGGGATAGAGGAAGTGTTGAAGCAGGCCAGGTGATGCATCTGAGCTGGGGCAGCACCCAGCCCACTAGCAGCCGTCATGGGTGGCTCCGGGGGGCACTGTTGCTGTGGAGGGAAGGACCGGGGCCCTTGCAGCTCAGGGGACACTCAGCCAGCTGGTAGCTCACCCCCCAGCCATGGGAGAGGTGGGAAGCCTCGGTCAAAAAAAAGAATCAGGCCCCTCACTGCTTCTGCCTTCAGCAGGCGCTTGCTGAAGGCAGAAGCAGTAAGGGGTCCAATCCTTTTTTTTCAGTGGAGCCTCCGCTCCAGCAAAAGAAAGAAAAAGGATCGGGCTTCTTGCCATAACGTGACAGAAAAATTTAAACAGTTTAGCCCTCAGGGTTTTATTCTATGCCCCAACATTGCAATTTAAGGGGCATAGAATAAAACCTTGGGATTAAGCCCCCGTCATGTGTACAAGCGCCCCTTGTTGCTTTTGGAGACAACAATAGCAAGCAGTAACGCACACCTGGAAGTGCCACCCCTTCAAGGAGCCAGAAGAGGTTTCTCTGTTCATTGTAACATGATCACTGCTATCCAGCTCTCCGAGGCTTTGATCAAGTGCAAGATAATTCACAATGCTGACATTTAAAGCATCTTTCCTGGGCTGCTGAACTAACACCCCCGGAGAGGTGAACAGTGATAGTTCTCACTTCTCAGACTGATAGTTACAGGCTGTCTCCAGACATCACTGCATCATTTATGCAGAGTTCGCATTTGAAAGGTTTTCTTCCCATCTTGTAGGGTTAGAGATTGACTTTGGTTTTAAATGAAAGCTTGCATTCCAGGACACAGCGTAATGGCTTGAAAGGGCAATGACATAGTGCCCAGTGCCAACTTACCCCTCCGAGCACTGCTTCTCACCACATAAACCTATAGGCATGTTTTGAATTGTACGACCCCTACTATCCTTCTCTCTTCAATAAGTTTGTGTCTCTTATAAGTTAAGGTAGAGTTTGGTCCAAGGAAACTTCCATCTAAGTAGCAAAAGTCAGGGCGTGAGAAGGGAAAG
>NW_005842014.1:1579804-1613531 GCF_000455745.1 Alligator sinensis
AGGGTCTATGATATCCAAACGTTGCCTCTATTCTCATATTGTTACAATCTCAGCTGGGTCATGGTATCACCTCTAAATGCTTATGCCTGAAGAAGGGTGTTTGTGCCCAAAAGCTTGCAAAGAACAATTCTTCAGACTGTTTAGTTGGTAAAGTAAAAGCTATCACATCTACCCAAAGAACCTTGTCTGCCTGCCTGTGTCCTTAGACCAACACGGCTACAACCAACAACTCTATATCACACTGAAGTACCCTTTTATGACACACAGCCAGGCATTACAACCTTGTCTGTGCTCATTGCAAGTTTTGATACAGACAATTAAATATCACTTTTCATATATGGGACTTAAAGCAGTTATGGAAAATGAACCATATATTTCATTTTCAACCTTTGAGTAACTGGTACTAAGTTCTACTCAAATCATTTATTAAATTAACTATTATTAAATCTTGAAATGAAGAATAGGATCTATGCAAACTTGTCACAGAAAGGGGAACCCCCCCCCCCGCCCCACACACACACACATGACTCATCATCCTCCAATGCTAGTTTTTCCTTTTGGATCAATTTTTAATAAAGAATGCATAAGAACTCAGAGCCTGACAGTTTCTCCCTATTGATTGCATTCCTGGGGCTGTCCATGTAACAGTGCTTTTACAGGAGTGAAACAATGCCCACAGGAGATGAGCACTCAGATGAAGAGCAGCTGCCTCCATCTCAACCTGCTTTGAAAAACTAACCAGCACATGCTCTCCTCGTGCCCTCCAGAGCAGCTCTGCAGAAAGAAGTGCTAAGACTCAGCTGTCTTGTGTGGTGCAACACTTAGCAAGGGTGAGCGGGTAGTGTCAGAGATGAATAACATCTTCCAGTTCCAGCTTCTAATTAAAACACTTGTCCCTTTCTTTTGGACGATGGTCTGGGCACAACGACCTGCTCATCTGCAGCTTTCAGACCCACTCTCTGTAAATCGCAGTAACTAGCACTGAATGCACATGAAATGCAGAGGCTCCTGTCTATACAGGATGTGAGAGCCTGCCTACCCAGAGCACATTGCTCAGTCACTCGGCTGGTACCCAGCCCCTTTCCTTTTCCAGTACAATGCCTCATATTGGTCTTCAGAGCAAGCAATACATCAGGGCCCATCAACACTCATGATCATGTTTCTATTCATGATCCCTACAAAATACATGACATCCCTCTGAAACAGTGTGGTTTACAAAGCCTGGGCTGAGGAACTTTAGAACTGGTGGCAAAGCATTCCCAGATCTGCTGGGAGAGGAGCTTTCTGAAACAACCGGGCTGACTTGGAGTCTGAACGCTTGTACAGCTTGTTGAAAAAGCTCTCTCTTTGATAAAGCTTTCCTGCAAAAACCAGAATGACAGTAAAGGCAAATATACAGAATCTATGTGAAGCTTTGTATAACCAGGCAGAGAAGGTATATTATATTATATTATATTATATTATATTATATTATATTATCACACCATACCATACCATATGCTGACCTAAGTTATTTAGGAAGCATTTAGATTCCACAGTAGCAGAAGATATAGAAAAAATGGATCAGGTAGGCAATTATTATATCAATGTATGATATCAATTTGTGGCTTTTGCCCAGTTTGTAATGTTAAAATTTTGGAGTGTTGGCTTGGGTTGAAAAAAATACTCATTTTAAATGTGGTATGGTCTAGTTGACATAACTAGGGAACAAGGCCCACACAAGGCATGTTACTTGAACCAATGCAGCTGTCCATACGAATTAACATTCCCTGTTTTACGGGTTGCATCCTCTTGTGGTTTTGAAAATGTTTGGCCACATAAGCCTGTACCTGCAAAATAGTGCTGCTTGTACTCTTCACCCCGATGCATCTCTGCACATTCACCAATCTCAATGAGCAGCAATGCCATTGCTACACATCGACCAATCAGAAACTGCACTGCCCTTATTAAAATGTAGGCTTGTACCCCTTGGCAAAGTGCCACCTACCACAGGGAACCTGCATGCTGCAGTTTGAAAACCACTCCTCTAGACATTATGTCCAATGTTTTAAAAGTATTTAGGCCCCTGATTCCCACTGGAATCAGCAAGAGTTGGGTACTAGAAGTCCCCTGATTGGTTGTACGACAGTTCTGCAAGATCAGATTTATCAGGATCAGCTATTTATACCATGAACGCTATGTGCCCCTGGAGGCTTGGAGGGGCATGATGAGCTCCTGCAGGCGGCAGTGGTGCTGTTGGTGGTGGGAGCATGGCGGCGGCAAGCGGGGAGCTCCTGCAAGTGGCTGTGGCACTGTCGGCAGCTGGGGCGGGGGAAAGGGGGTGGCGAGCGCTGACCGGTAGTCGGCAACCACCCACAAACGCCGCTGGTGGACTGTCCGCAGACACCACCAGCAGTGTTGGTGGTGAGGGGAGGGGGGTGGCGAGTGGCGACCTCCCGCAGGTGCTGCTGGCAGTGTCGGCTGTAACTTTTTGCAAGGGGTGCACCGCCACACTCACGGGGTGCACGTGTACACATGTGCACCCTCTCTGTGTCACCAATGATTTATACCACAATCCAAGCACAACAATTTTAGCTTGAGGCTGTGCTCTTATATCCACAATTTTCCAAAAGGAGCTAGTGATTTTGGATGTCTGGCTTGAAAACCTTCAGTGCTGAACCCCTGCCCTTGAAAAATCAAGTTGCTTGAGCATCCTAGCTGGGCACCCAAATTTTGACAAAACATCTTAAACACCAGTCCCTGTTGAAGAGTTTGATATTGTGTTTCTATATCTCCAGTCAGCAGATTATATAGCTCCTACAGGAACCCCCCACTGAGCTTTTCAAACTGTATGCTGTACATATACCCACACAGCTACCTCTGGGGTGGAGCTGGACAGACAGGCAAATTATAAATCCCTACAAAACATGTAAAGAGGAATAATGGAAGAACTGAATTATTCATGAAGTGCCATTTTTTATTTATGTCAAATGACATAGTTGCTTTCATTTGTTCTAATTACCAGCACTTCTTTGTGAAATAGAATATCTGGGTGTATTTACTGCATGTCAAATGACTTATTTATGGCATTCCTCATAATTATCAATTTGTGAGATTAGATCATTACTACTTCTGGAGATGCTGCTTTGAATTATTTGGAAGGCATAAATCTGTAAAATGCAATGAAATTCAGGAAGATTATTCCATTAAAAATGTACCACATGGGTTCAGTGGGTGATTTTCAGAGTTGTACCAGGCATTTTTAATTATTTTTCAAGGCTGGCAAAGTGATTTTTCTATAGTATGAATTAGGCAGCTGCCAAATAGAGTTTAGCTTTCATTACACATCCAGCTGTGTGGTAAGCTCCCAGCTTTGTCCTTTGACTGAAGAATACTGAAATGGACAATTGAAGCCGTACTTCTCGGAGGCCCGATTCCGATTCCATCATATTCCTCCCTCTGAGCAGCACCTTCCTTTGCAGAAAGGTGTAATGCTGTACTGCCAACCTTAGGAGTTCAAAAATCATGAGACAGATCCCAAATAAATTGTGACATTAGTTTATACAACACAAGATTCTTATAAAAACAGTACATTAAGAAGTGTTATTTGCCTTCTGCTTGATTGAAAATTAGGCTGCATGTGAGCTGTTCTCTAAGAAAGTGCAAGGCTAGACATGAAAGCTACAATTCTCGTGTAATCACATGGATAGATATGGACAAAGCCTGGTCTGGGAAGATCTAGCTGGGGATGTTCCTGCTTTGAGCAGGGGGTTGGACTAGATGTGACCTCCTGAGGTCCCTTCCACCCCTCATTTTCTATGATTCTGTGACTCCAGGGGTTGAGTCTTTAATTTTTTTCATGGTAGCGAGTCTCAACCAGGGTGCCAGGACACCCTGGGGTGCCACCAGATCCTTTGGAGGGTGTTATGAAGTGTGATGACATAAGTGAGGTATGAGTAGATAAGCAGATAACCAAAGGAGATCATCTAGCCTCAGGTTTGTCCCTGCCTGGACGATCCCTCACCCCTACTCCCCAGCCCCTGTATAAGGAGGTGAGCACTGTAATATATAAATTAGTTTTCGAAACTGGGAGCCAGTCCATTTACAAAAGTAATGGAGGGGTGCCTTGAATCCAGCGAGGAATGCCTCAAGTCTAAAAAGGTTGAGAGCCACCGCTTTTTCATAAAACAATGAATATCACAAAATCCAATACAAACCATGAGAGTCAGCATCCCTCTCTTTTGAAAGCGCTGCACTTTGACATCGTGTTTAGTGACACTTTTCAAAGGATTCCCATCAGAGTAATTTTCTCCCGCAAAATGTCCTATTTACAACAATGAAATTTTCCCCTGGAAAATTTCCCAGCTGCCTCAATCGCTGCCATCAGGCAAGTCAAAAGAATGGATGTGTGACTGCCCCAGGGAGAAAGCAGAATTGACAAGTGCCTTGCAGGCATGCTGCGGGGGGAGACCCAGCCAGGCAGGGAGGGAGCTGAAGAGGACTGGTGCCCTACTTCTCTGCTTCCACCGCTCCCTGCCTCCCCTGCAGAAACAGCTGGGCTGGGAAGCGGGGAAAGCTCCAAATAGGTTTTGTCAGCTCCATTTTCAACTGCAAGAAGGAAACGGGTCACACAAGGCGATAGGGCCTTTTGCTTCCCGTACCACCATGCTAGTGTGTAAATTAAGCCCTCTATGCTCCTCGGTGTCAGGACTTAATTAGGGCAGTAGTTTTGTCTGTCTTATTTGTGGTGCAACACTGCTGTATTTGTGGGGAAGTCTATGAATACCCAGTGCAAACCCTTGCCTCTCTTGGACTTTGCTTCTGGCTCTCTGAATGGGTAGCCATAAACCAGGGTGGGAGTTCCTTCTCCCGTGCACGTTTTATTTAAACAACCCATGGTCTAGTCGTTATAGAGCCGCTCCAAGTTTCCTTGCTGACACAAGGCCCACTTTGAATATCCCAGAGAAACGTATAAATGCTCCGATCCAGTGAATTTACAGTGCACCAATCCAGATCGCCTCGTGCCAATCACATTGCACCAACTAAACACCTGGCCCCGCGTGCCTCCAGAATCAGTGCAGAGCTTTTCTGAACAGTTCCTTTCTTTTGCAAGAGCAGAGAAAAGCTCGTGAGCACAGGACGTACAGAATGAGCTTGTGAAAGGGATGCGTCCTCCTTCAGCAGAAAATTGAAATGATTCTGAGAAAGAACACAGTAGCCTATGGCAGTGTCATGTACTACACTTTCATAATGGGCACAGTATAATGAGTGCTATTCATGAAAGCTGGTTATTATATCCTAGCTAGAGGTCATACAGCAGTATATATAGAGCTGGTCATTTGTACTTTGAGAGTGCTCGGCTGCTTTACTTGTTTGCTTAGGTTAGGTCTGTATTGCAAGGTAGCTGCACATACAGGCTCAAATTCTTGCCTATACCACTTGCCTTTACCCAGAGGTGACTGGTGCCGCCTGAGTCAGGGGGGCACAATTTGTGGGTGGGTCAAAAGCCCCCTATCCACTCCTATACTTCTGTGCCATGGCTTAGTGCCCCTCCAACACGCTGTCGGCCTGCGCAGCAAAAAAACTGCAGCAAAAAAACTTTCGGGGGCCAATCTTGGGGGAAAGGCACGTGTCCCCCCATTCCCCCAATCCCAGCCGCCTGTGTCCATGCCACTGAGGGTATGCCCATGCCAGTCCCTCAGTGCCCCTGAGACATCTGACAAGTGTGCGGGCCGCCTCCCGATCCCATCCATGTCGCCATGAGCGGGCCGGGAGCGATATGCGGACCCGTCTTTGTGCACGCGGGCTGTGGCCAGCAGCCCGGGCACGCGGGGTCGGAGAGGACCGGTGGCGAGCTAGAATTAGTCACAGACACGTAATGGTTGATTTAAAGATTGTTTACTTACACCGAAGATGGTCGCGGTGTAGGCTGGACAGTTTCCAGGTTCAGCTCCGCTTAAATCCTCGTTAGAGGACTACGACTAGCTCTCTCCCACGGAGTTGTTGAAGCTCCGTGGGTCTGTTTATTCTCTCTCCCACGAAGTTTGCTAGGCTCCGTGGGTCCGTTTATTCACTCACACGAAGTTTGCTAGGCTCCGTGGGTCCGTTTATTCACTCACACGAAGTTTGCTAGGCTCCGTGGGTTCGTTTGCGCGCAGGAAGAGGGATACGTCTAGGAATCTATCGGCGACGGGGAGAGGCTCTTAGTAGTTGATCAGGCTACCAGTCGGTCCGAGATTTACGTAGAAGTCCACGAGGTAATCGTGGACTCCTTGCCGGAATTCTCTCGGATTTCTCCCAGAATTCTCGGAATCGGGGTTCTCAGGATCCTCCTGAGATTCTCGGAGATCTCCGACTTGGGCAGAAACCACTCAAGCTTTTTATACAGCTGGCAAGCCAATCACTAGCCGCCACGTGTGCATAATTTAACACAAGCCAATAATGGGGCTCCAATTAGCATACAAATGGCGGGAACTCTTTGCACCGAGCATTTCTCAGATGCAAAAGAAATGCACCATGCAAAGAAAGCTACAAATTGGCGGGAAATTCTCCCTTGCACCGGGGTTTTCCTTTACAGCAGAAAACTCCACCGTGCAAAGAAGCTGCAATTTAGCGGGAAAAATAATTTAGCAGTGCCGAAGCACACACAAACAAAAAATCACAACTTTGGGTTGTGACAACAAGAAGCACTGCCTGCCCACCCTTTTTTGAAGCACCACAGGTAGAAATGAAGTGGAGAAGTCACTGCAGGGGTGTGCCTCTCCTGCTACCCTTGAGACCTCTGTCTCCAGGATACTTGAGAGAGGTATTGGGGGAGCCCTGAAGCGGCTTCACAGACTCCTGTCTAGTTGGCTGCATATGCAACGGGAGCAGGTGGGCTGGGACTGCTTCTTGCCAGAGGTCTCCAGAACGCCAGGGAGCTGACTTCGACATATCCCGAGACTTGTTTATTGGAGAAATGAGAGCCCTGGTGCTCAGGGCCTGGTCTGGTTCCATGTACGTGCCTGTATCAGCTGCTGTTCACCTCTCTCCATGGCTAATTTGCAGTATGGTTGCCCCATGGCCACAGAGACACAGGGCTCGAATATCAGTAGCCCTCCGCTGGCATTCTCGCAATCCCAACCCTTTTGCACATCTCATCCTATAACCTCTGCTCCCTAGAAGCCGGGTGGCACTTTATCACTCTGTGCTTGGCACTGGACCCCTCGTTCTCCTGACAAAGTCCTCCAGCCCATCAGCACAACTTTCACCACTACACGCTGACACCTCAGCTCCCGCCAGCCAAGCTGAGGAGCTGGACCTAATGGACATTATCCCAGCTTCCTTGCATGTTAATGCATATCTGCAGGGACTACTCCCAGCTCCAGGATTTTGGCCACGGTAGTCGGAACAATGACCATTACGCTGCAATTACAATGCAGAAGGATTTTGAGGCAGCTTGGTATTTTGGGCAGCCAGACAACTGGATTGCAGAGCTGAGATTAAATCCAGCACCTCCCTCAGGAGTACAAAGAGGCAAAAAATGTAAGCCGGAGGCCAAGCAACATTCCCACTATGCATCTCTGGAGGAGGGACCTCCAGTGCTCTGAACAATTAACTTGCCATCTCCCATAACCTCCTTCTTTCACAGGCAGACCTTCCTAGAAAGAGGGATGGGAGAACTTCACAGAAAGTCCCTAAGATGTCACCATAACTATGGCACCACAACCCAGTTCCACTGGATGCCCTAGGAAAAATACTCAAATATATGTTTGGTGCTAAATTGATATTAGTTCCTGCCAAGATAGAAACAGAGAGACTGGAGCTTCAGTCCAATAAGTGAAGCCCACCATGCTTATTATTGTGGTCTGAATGATAGCTTTGAGCATTTTGGTGTGAAGGGATTAGGTTTTCCTGGCAGATAGTGAATAAACGCACAGTTGGGAAAGATTTGGGGCTTTGATCAACTTGAGCTAAGTATGGGATCCAGGACAGGACTTTCTTTCTTTTCCCCCAGAGTCCTCCACTCTGGAAGCCAAGTGCGTCCTCCAGTGGCCACCAGATGGTTGGGTGTATGGGCAAGAGATATAAATGTACAAGCCAAGCTGCATATATTTCATAGTTAGTAACTGAAGTAAGTTGTAGTTAATGATTCTTACCACAATTACATGGTCACATACCTCTCAGGAGTTATTACATAAGCTCAAAGATATTTCTCTAATGCTTCTCACAATTTGTAACAGCACATTTTTCACGGATCGGTTTTAAGGAAACTCAAATAAAAATGGAGTCATGACTTTGCTTGCAAATTATAAGGCACTTTCAGCAGACCACAACACAACAGTGTTAAAAGTCACCAGACTGTCCTTGCAAAACTTTCCAAAGAAGCTGTCCCATGAGAAGAGGGGGGGCATTGCTGTTTTTTTGAGAAAGGTCCTATTGCCTGTTCACAATTTCTGCAGAGATCAGCTACTGATTCCCTCAATGGCAGAGTCCAAACTGTTCAGTTTTTGTCTTCCCTGCCCTGTAATGGTTCTTGGAGAGGAAATGGGACCCCCTCCTTAGCTCACAGAATCATAGTAAAATAGGATTTGAAGGGACCTCAAAGGGAACCTCAGGGCTGGCTCATCCTCTCCTAAACTATCCCAGAAAATGCCTCTCTTCCCTACACTTAAAATGCTCCAGTCATAGAGAGTCCACCACCTCTCTAGGAAATCTTTCCTAGTCTTTAACCATCTGTATAGCTAGTATGTTCTTCCTAATATCTGACCTACCCAAGAGTGATTACTTCATCAGTTAACCAATGTGCTTCCAGATTTCCCTGCATCTGGAAGTGATCCTGGCCTATTTGTCATGTGCCAGATTTCCAGTCAGTCGGGTTAGCTGCTAGGGAAAGTTTTGCTGGTCACCTCTGCAATGCAGTAGTGTCCTCTGTTCCCTTGCATGTCACTGGGTTCTTAACAATCTCCACGTGAATAGAGGGACACCCCGCACTGACTCGGATTGCTACTTCTTTCTTCCATTTGGGGACCTCCAAAGGATGTAGATCCTCCATGGACTGCCCAGCCTGGAAACAACCAGACAATTTAGACTGCTAAACAAGGCTCCATCACTCCCAGCTCTCCCAGGTCCCACAACACCATTGCAAACCTCCGGCAAAACCAGCCTCGCAGACAATTTGGCAACCCCAGATTGGTTAGCCAAAGACGTGTAGCAGTATGAGGCAGCCAGCTAATGATGGCAATGTCCTTCTGTACTGGTGTGGGTTTGCTCAGGGGTGCACTGGAGTGCTGGAGGCAGGGGAAGGAGCCCTCATGCAGGTGCAGGAAGGCCTCTTCCCTCACGTGGAAGTCTTGGAGTTATGCAATTATGCAAAGGCGCATAATTCCCCCTGTTCCAGAAATAACAGCAGTCACACCATGCACCGGGCAAAATGCAGCATAATCAGGGAATCTCAGCTGTTAAAGAGTAACTTCCTATTGCACGGTGTGGTGTATCCGCCCTGGTGACTGGAACCATTGTTAGGCTAGTGGAATATGGATATCTGGGGAAATAAGGCCCATCCATGTAGCTGCCCCTCCTATACTAGAGGCATGGCCTAGGAAGTCCGTTTCATCCAGGGAAAACTATGGAAGGAAACAAGATAGCTGACAGGGCATTTGCAGAAACAAGGGTGGAGGGAGTGGTTTTCAGACATTTTTCTATACCAAATTCTCAGCTTCAAAGCTGCTGTGAATTATTCTCCTGATGCAATGATGCTGCAATGGCCATGGATTAGCTGAGACTAGCTACAACACAAAATACACTTAATTTACCCTTCTCATTTGGGTGACCCACCCCATATGTTGTGGGAGCAGTGTGGAGGATGGTACAGGTGAGGTTCCTGCCTCTCTGTATGCTGCTAGACTGGTAAAAAAAAGGGACCTGGCCACAATTGAGTACAAGGCCCAAAGAAAACATCACTGAAAACAGTGTATCAGAGGTTAACAGGATGCCTGCAAGTGGCCAGTGACTCTCCAATGCACGAGGAAATGAAAGGCCAGCTTTTTTTCCTCCAGGAAATCTGCTATTTAGAGATAGTGTGAATGAGTAAATGGGCTCTTCCTTGGGTTTTAAATAAGCTAAAAGACTTATAAAGCAAAGGCAATTACCAAAGAAAATACTTCATAGCCCCATCCAAACAGAAACCACATCCTGCTTCTCATCAGACTTGTACATGCTGACAGAAGAAAAAAAAAGGTTTTTTCTCCTTGTGTGGCCTGGAGATATTTCCAGCTGCAGATAAATCCAGACAACGCTGCAATGGCTGGCTGGTCAGGTTAGCAGCAGTGCTGTAGATGCGGTGTGTGTGCACATCTGGCATTTATGCAGGTAGAAAGAGAATCTTATTTTTAATGTGATTTTTTTTCTGTGCTGCAGAGGGGTTGGAAAAGCCTCAGAAGAGGATCTGGCAGCAGCAAGATTCAATGCAATGTCCTTTTTGTTATTATAAGGATAAGAAGTGGGACTAGGGAAGAGGATGTGGGGAGTGAGCATGAGTGGATGTGAGTTCGAGGTGGGACTATGCCCTGGGCAGAACTGGAACAGTGCAGCAGAAGTGGCCACAGGTTTGTTGCTGCTGGAGAGACGTTTCCTTCTTGTCTTTCTTCGGGAAATTGGTGTTTAAACGTTCGCTCAATACATGTCGGAGGCAACATGCACTCCAGCTGCTGCTGCTGCTGCTCTGTTCTCCCTCCAGTGCTGGAGCAGCTGCAGGGAAGGTGCAAGATGCAGGAGTAAAAGAGGTGGGAGGGTGAGATGCTCTCCTAGCTCCATTCGGGTGTCCCACTTAGTTCCATCCGGTCCCCCACTCCCCTAGGCAGTGCCTAGGATTCATGCCCCATTTGCCCACCCATTGTTACATTACCAAGGACTTACCATATGGTAGAAAGTGGCCACGGTTACTTTAAGGCCTTATCTAGACCAAGAAATTTGCCCTAGTCTGTGTACATCAGTTGACATACACAGGACAAACAGCTAATGGAGATAGAGCATGCTGTAGCCGAACTGTCCCTGAAACCATCAGGGCAGGCTCCATTAAATGCACCTGAAAATGCATCTACACTGGGCACTGGCACTTTTACTACGTTAGCTTGCGTACATTGGGAGTTGGTGCTTCACAAATGCAGCTACATGGGGATGATGATCCTGTATTCTAGGCATGGCTTCAGGATACTGTTTTATCTTCAGAAGAATATAGAAAGAAACAATGGAGCTCAACATAGCTGCTGCAGGCAAAGGATCTAAGTGTTTAGAGAGCTAAATTCAGTCCTGTTTTTCAGTCCTAAATTTTGTGATTATAGGGGAGTTCTGGATTAGGACCTGGTTACTCCAAGGGGTGCCCTGGTAAACAGAGTATCCCCTTGCTAACCCCCCCCCTGCAATGAATTTATAGGCAGCCAAAGATCCCCTCTCAGCCTTCTCTTGCAGAGGCTGAAGAGAACCAGGTCCCTCAATCTCTCCTTGTAGGGGTTGGCCTGCAGGCCCTTAACCATATAAGTAGCCATCGTCTGGACCCTCTCGAGGTTGTCCACATCCTTCTTAAAGTACAGTGCCCAAAACTGGACGCAGTACTCCAGCTGTGGCCTGACCAGCGCTGCATAGAGGAGAAGAATCACCTCCCTGGACCTCTTCATCATGTACCTGCTAGTACATGATAAAGTGCAGTTAGCTTTAGTGATCATTTTGTCACATTGAGGACTCATGTTCATCTTGGAGTCACCAATGACTCTGAGATCCCTTTCCACTTCTGTTGTGCTGAGAAGGTCATCCCTCAGCCTGTAAGTGTGTTGGGTATTCCTTCTCTCTAGGTGTAAGACTTTGTACTTGTCTTTGTTGAACTGCATCCTATTGTGTTCTGCCCACCTTTCCAACCTGTCCAGATCCACCTGGATCCATTCCCTACTCTCTAGTGTGTTAACTCTACCCCATAATTTGGTATCATCCATGCCCTCATCCAAGTCACTGATGAAGACATTGAACAGTACAGGTCCAAGGACCGAGGCCTATGGGACTCCACTGCCCACAATTTTCCAGGTCGATACCGACCCGTCTACTACCACTCTCTGGGTGCGACCCCTAAGCCAATTTACCATCCACCTGACCATGTACTCATCTCTGCCGCAGCCTCTCACTTTATTTATGAGAATAGGATGAGATACCGTATCAAAGACCGTCTTAAAATCCAAGTAATTGACATCTGCCTCGACTCCCGTGTCTCTGCATTTTGTAACCTGGTTATAAAAAGAAACAAGGTTAGTCAGGCAGGATCTACCTGCAATGAATCCATGCTGGTTACCCTTCAGCATTATTTTTCCTGCTGGGCTCCCACACCTTAATAATTTTTTCAAAGGTTTTCCCAAGGATAGAGGTGAGACTAATCGGCCTGTAGTTACCCAGATCCTCCTTCCTCCCCTTCTTGAAAATAGGGACCACATTGGCCCTTTTCCAGTCCTCAGGGACCTGACTTGAGCACCATGAGTGTTCAAACAGCCGTGCCAGTGGCTCTGCTGTGACACCAGCCAACTCCTTTATCACCCTTGGATGAAGATCATCCGGGCCCTCTGACTTAAACACATCTAGTCCTTCCAGGGGTCTCTGCACCAAGTCGGTGCTAACTGTTGGTGGGCTGGAGTCCCCCTTGCGCCAGTCAGTGAACCAGTTGGGAAATTTGTCTTGATCCAAGTTTAGGAATACAGAAGCAAAAAACTAATTAAAGAGCTCAGCCTTGCCCTCCACCCTGTCCCACCATCTGTCACTATCTGCTCTTGTTTATCCTGTAGGGGTCCTATGCCACCCTACGCCTTCTTTTTGCTCCCTATATACCTGAAGAAGGACTTTCTGTTGTCCTTAATTTTTGTTGCCAGCCTAATTTCCATTTCTGCTGTGGCCTTTCTGACTGTCTCCCTGCAAGTGCGGGCCAAGGAGGTGTACTCCACCTTGGTGGCTACCCCCTGCTTCCACTGCCTATATGCCTCTTTTTTTTTCTCTCCCCAGAATAGTCCTATATGGCCAATAAAGCAAAGAGGGGAAAGGATTCATGCAGAATTAATAATAAGACAATGATAATCTGCGGCCTTTGTAGAATAGTTTACATTCCTAAAGCCCTGTGCAGCCATTAGGTCAAAAAGTATGGTGTGGCTGGCCTCACAACAGATATTTTTTTAGCAGAGGTACATTGGAAATCAGCTCTAAATCTTGTTGGCAGTTACAGTTCAGAGTTTCCATCATCACTTGTATAATTCACCAAGTTCGCTGCTCAGCACTTTCCTTCAAACGAGGCTGTAAGTGGCAAACTGGCACCAGCGCTTGCATTTTTTGACACTGGAAAAGCTCCTCCAGGCCTTGAACATTGTTCCTCTGTTGCACTTATCTTGCCATCTTTGTCACTAAATGGTAAAACAGATGGAGCTCTATTTGTTGCCGGCGAAAGCGCATTCTGTACTAGAGAGAGGCAGGGAAAAATCACTGCCTTGTGTCTTGTGTTCAGTGAGAGATCATTACTGAAACAACTGGAAGGGAGTAATTTGACTGATGATTTCATTGCAAAATGCAGAGGGGAAATTTCAATAACATGTACCCGTGTGATTATGTTTGCTCTCCGATTCAGTGGGCGCACATTTAATTACTAGTGCAGATTTATATGAGACTTGTTAAAACCTCCTCTCTCCCACTCACCTAACTAAGGATACTCAGACAGAAACAGGGTCTCTCTTGCTCTCTCTCCCCACAAACAGCGAGAGAGGTCTCTGGTTTGGCTGGCGGTAGAATGGGAAATGACTCAAATATCTGTGGGTCAGAAAAACCACACCTTTCCCAGCATTCGCCTGGGGCCTGGAGCCCGAATGGCTTGTACTAGCCATCCACAAGCCAAGCATTCACCTGGGGCCTGGTGTTTCATGGCTTGCTGGCTTCCATGCCAAGCAGCTGCTCAAATGGGTCCCTTTGCTGCTAGCAAATCCCACTCTGGCATTGCCTCTGCTCAGTGTCACAACCCAAAGTTGTGGATTTTTTGATTGTGCGCGCTTCGGCATCGCTAAATTATGTTCCCGCCGAATTGCAGCTCTTTTGCACGACGGAGCGTTCCGTTGTTATAGAGAACCCGCGTACAGAAAAGTGTTTCCCGCCGTTTTGTAGCCTTCTTTGCATTGTGCATTTCTCTTGCATTATGGTGATGCACGCTGCAAAGGAGTTCCCGCCATTTGTATTAAGATTTGAGCCACATTATTGGCCGGTCTTAATTTGGGCACACGTGGCGGCTAGCTATTGGCTTGCTAGCCATACAAAAGGCTTGGGTGGTTTCCGCCCAAGTTGGAGAGAAAGACAGAGAGAGAGACGGAAAGAGAGACGGAGAGACGGATCTCTAAGCGCTGTGAGTCCTTTCGAACCCAGCGCGTCTTTCTTAAGAAGGCGATAGAGGCTCCAATTGCCGAACCCCCGGAGCCTAGCAAACTCCGGGGCACCACTTACCGACGGCCTCTAGCCTCTCCCCGTCACCGCTCGCAGCCAAGACGAATCCCTACCCTCGACCCCAGTTATCGAAACCGCGGAGTCTGAACCACTCCGAGGATCCTGGGAACCGAGTTTTAGAGTCCTCCAACGAGGAAGGAAGCGGAGCTGTACCTGGAAACTGTCCAGCCTGCACCGCGACCATCTCCGGTGTAAGTAAATAATCTTTTCAATCAACCATTACGCCTCCGTGACTGATTCTAGCTCGAGCGTACTACTCCACCCCGCGGCTTTTCTCCGGCCCCGTGTGCCCGGGCTGCCGGCCACAGCCCGCATGCACACAGACGGGCCCGACTCGCGCTCGGCGAGGACGGGACCGGGAGCCGGCCCGCACACTCAGCACAGTCTACTGCTGTATTTTCCACCTCTCCAGCTTCACTTGGTTCTGGCAATCCTGCTTCAACAGCAGCAGTCTTGCACTCTGACAGTGCAAGAACTGGGCAAAAGCCTACTATACCTGTGGCAGTCCCCTACCTTTCTTTGCAGAGGTCCCAGCTCTTCTCAATGCGGGTACCTCAGCTCCTGGATCAAGGCTCAAGTGCAGAGCACCCCAACAAGCAATTTGCTGTCTGTTTGGGGCAGGAGGGAAGTTAAAGTTTTTTCTCACAGCAAGGGGCCAGCTGCAGTTTTCTCTCTTTGGCGGGCTTTCTCCTGCGTCTCTGCTCTGAAGCTGCTCAGTCCCAGTTTCTCCTTGACATTTTTTTATTTTTAAGGCCTGACGGAGGAGCAGGGAGAGGAAACAGGCCTTTCCCTGCTGATTGTCTTAATGTTGTTTCAGGCTGCGGTGGTGTTAGGAGATAAGAACTTGCCAGAGAGCCGTGAATGGAAGAGTTAATAATTGCTGTAGGCCTTCGGGGACAAAGCGTGGCACTCATTCATCGCCTGGTGACTGATGGGCAGATGGATGACTGAAGGGGAGCAGTAAGCTCCAAGGATGGAGTTGGGGGAAGGAATTGCCTCTGCCTAGAGCAGTGGCTCTCAACCTCTTTAGGCTCAAGACGCTCCTTCTCCCTGCACAAGGGAGACATGTTGCATGCATGAATGCATGAAGCCCAGGTGGTACCCCTTGCCTGCTGGGAAGAGCAGGGGCTGGGGCAGCACTTACTGTATCCTATCTGCAGTGGTGGTGTTACCAAGCTGGGCTCTCAGGTGGGCCAGCAGCAGCAACCTCATGGTGGCTCCTCCCATCAGGCAAGGATGCAGTGGGATGCTGATCATCCAGGAAGACCTAGAGAGATTAATTAAATGGCCAGGCCAGAACCAGATGCTGTTGAACACCGAGAAGTATAAAGTGCTCCATCTGGGGAGGAAAAATCCGCAACAAACTTTCAGGCTCAGTGGCGCTGAGCTAGCTAGCACTGTGTCCTAAAGGGACCTGGGGGGTCATAAGTGACCATAAAATGAATATGAGCCACCAGTGTGATGCCACAGTTAGCAGAGCAAACAATACGCTGGCATGCATCTACCGGTGCATCTCAAGCAAAACTAAGGAAGTTATTCTCCCACTTTACTCAGCATTGGTGAGGCCACAGCTGGAGTACTATGTCCACTTCTGAATGCCACACTTCAGGAAGGATGTGGAGGAGCTTCAGAGAGGTCAGGGAAGAGCCACTCATGATTAGAGGCTTGATGAGCAAGCTATACAAGGAAAGGCTGACAGGTATGGGACTATTCAGCCTTGAAAAGAGAAGACTTCAGGGGGATTTGGTGGCAGCTTGCAAATATATCAGGGGAGAGCATCAGGGGCTGGGCAAACAACAGTTCACCTAAGTGCCCCAAGGGAAAGCCAGGAGCAACAGCCATAAACTCCAAGAAGAAGGTTTCAGACTGGATATAAGGAAAAATTTCACGGTTCATGTGACCAGACTCTGGAATAGGCTCCCAGTGGAGGTGGTGCAGGCACCTACCCTGAAGATCTTCAAAAGGAGACTGGACACACACCTTGCTGGGCTTATTTGCCCCCAGCAGTCTTTCCTGCCCAGAGCAGAGGGGCTGGACCCGATGATCTCACGAGGTCCCTTCCAGCCCTAGACTTCTGTGAATCTGTGAATCTGTAAACCAGGATGAGGCAGTAAAGGACCATCACAGATATGCGATTGCAACCCCCCACCCTCTACCTCATCCTGCTGCAGCCAGACACAGGACCTGCACTACTGAGAGATTTAGCAAATGTCCTACGCTTGCTACTGCTACAGCCCAATGCAGTGTTGTTAGTACAGGATCCCTTTGAATGTGTTGTAATGCTAGTGCAACTGTGTGTGTGTGTGCGTGTGTGTGTCTGCATGACTCAAAACATAGATGCACACATTTGTGCTGCTCACGTCCCTGCATCACTCTGCTTGTACTAACCATCCACATGTTGCATGTGCCACAGTGAATTGCTGGCTGCCTGATTAAATTTGACCTCTGCGTAGACTCCATCATGGATCCCTCAAGCCTGGGGAAGGAAAGGGGAAGTGGGGAAAGTGAATGTTCTTCTAACTGCAAATCACGCTTTGCATGAAAAATCTGCCCTATGCATTGCCATTACAGTAATGGGATTGAAGAGGTCCTGAGGATGCAGCCTGGGGTCACCTTGGCTGTTCTCCAAAGCAGCCAGGATCTGCTCTGCAGCTGAGTAGTTCATCTGGCCCCCACTTGAAAGTCTAGTGGTTTTTAGTGGTTTTCAACCTGTGCTCTGCAGACCCCCTGGGGAGCCACAGACTATATCTAAGGGGTCCACAAAGGATGACTACAATCAATTAAAAGTATGCAAATACCCACACTTACAATCCAAAGGGGTCTGCACCTCCATTCAAAATTTCTAAAGGGGTCCACACCTCCATTTGAAATTTTTTAGGCATCTGCAAATGAAAAAAGGTTGACCACCCCTGGTTTAGCATACAAACAGTCTCCCTGCCTGGGGCAGTGAAAGGTTCACTGTTGAACTGGCAGGTTCTCAGTGAGTTTGGTGCTGGGAGTTGGGCCCTATCTATACTGCCTTGATGCTGAGCCCAGGACCACTGCTGAGGAAATAGGCTTATTTCCCCCACCATTCTGGATGTCTCTAAGCCCAGTAGGTAGGCCAGTACTTCTCAAATGAGGTGCTGTGAAATCCTTTTAAGGGAGCCATGGGTTGCCCCTCCTCTGCATGGCCTTAGCCTTAGCTTGTGTGTGCCTGTTGCAGTGGGTGTCTGGGTCTGGCTCCATGCAGCAGGAAGGTGGCAAGGGCTCCCCTCTCACCCTGCTCCATGCGAAGCCTGCTGTTACTGCTCATGGATCTGTTAGTGCCGCTCTCCAGCTCAGTCTGGCCCAGCCCAGCCTGCCACAAGCCCCAAAGGACAAGTCTAGCCACCTCCACATAAACTAAGTCAGAGCCACCACAGCGACTGGTTCCAGATGATTTAGAGACCACTAAGCTCTGCCTCCTTGCAGCTCGGTCTCTGCTCTCTGCAGCTCCCTAATACGACCAGGACTGAAATTCAAGGCGGGGTTGTCCTGGGGTAATTAAAAGCAGAAATTGGCCCAGCAGTTCCCAATCCCCAATGGTGAGCTGGGATCATGTCTGGGGAATGACATAAGTCATATTGAGAGCAAGTGTGCACAGGGTCAGGCAACTTGCTAGTTGCACAGGGTCAGGGTCACAACCAGGGGAGCACTCCCCACTTGTAGCCAGGGGTGGGGTGGGGAAGGATTTTTTATAATATTTTATTTTATAATAAAATAATCTAAGCCATTAATAATACAGTTATACTATTGATATTATAATAAACTATATTATTTTAGTTTTAAATGGGGTGCTCCTAAATTCCTTAGAGATATGGTGAGGTGCCTTGAAGCAAAAAAATGCTGAAAACCACTGAGTTGGGCAGTGTATATCACTTGGAGGGGCTGTGAGCATACAACCCAGTTCTGGCAGCAAACCTTTGCATTCAAAGCTCCTCTGCAATGATAGAGCCCTCCTTTTTGCTGGCAGGATGATACCACTTCTGCCAAACAGAGTAAGTGTTAATAGCACTTGGGTTTTAGCTTATGTCCCTGGATGAAACCAGCCAGCTCAGATCACAGCCACCACCAAATTCGAGGCGGAGGTTTTTGTGTATGGTGACTAGCCAGTACTGCAGAAAAATCTGGGTTAATTCTGCAGCGAAGACAAATCCCATGAACCCGTTGGGAAAGCCAGTGAAGTACAAGCAGGAGGTAGATGGCAACCATTTCTCCTTTCCCCCAAACACTGCTTGCACCATTTCATTATGTTTTCCAATGCCTCTTTCCAAACACAAGGATCTTCAAAGTCCATCCCCCACTCTGCCTATCACACTAGCTCTGCCCTGGCAGTACTGCATCTGCACGTGTCCCAGGGATCTCAGTGCCCTCAGTGTCAAAGGACTCTCTGGCTCAGGATAATGGGAACTGCGAGCCCTTTGTAAGGGAGGATCTCTCTTCTTGACATCAGTTAGTGTCTACATTCCTGCCAGACTTCCCTATAAATCCAGCTTGTTGCTGCATTGGGTGGGTCTGCACTAGGTTTTCAACTTCTGCTGGGGGTTAGAAATTTAAGGCCACTGTATTTATAACAATGTCCACACAGAGATATAACTGGACTTTAAATAGCACACCTCACACCAATTAATTTGTCTTAAATGCCTTGTGTGCCCCTAGAGAAGGAGGACCCCCCACCCCATAAACCCACTGAAGTAGAATAACCTTTCTGCTGTATTATCTTGCCCGGGGGGGGAGTGAATCTATAGATCCCAGCAATCAGGCAAGGATCCTGAAGGCAGGCAGGACCCTGCTATTTCAAAAGGCTGGAGTGGAGTAATTATAGATGAGAGATAAATATACAGTGGAAGCCGGATCAGTAAAGACCGCAATTCTAGCATCTTAGGAAACAGTCACTGTTGCCCATTATAACCACAGCTATGTGTGTGGGAGCTGGGTGAATCTACTCCCCAGAAGACTGTGGTCTATCAGATTCAGGGAAGTCCAAGATCGTTCTTTACAGACAGTTTCTTCCCTGTATGAGAAAATGGGACATTGGGAAACTGCTCAACATGACTGGCAAACAGACACGGCCTACATTTGGGCAATACACTTCATACATAGCAACTGGATCTGCACATCTAGGTTAAAATACCTGTGCTGGCTTCCTTTCATTTTCACCTTAGAATAGCAATGATGACCTTGGTACAAAGGATTTCCTGGAGATAATGGACCGGCTGGGATTAATGGCCCTCAGCATCACTTCTGTCCATCAGTGCCTCCCTGCTGGTCATTAATCTTGATAAAATGTTTTGTGCATTGATTATTATCGATTAATTCATTGATTGTTTCTAGGATGTGGAGATAGAAGCGGGTGTACTAAAAGCACCCCAGAAAGATTACTCTGATAAGAAGAGTTTGCTTAATTCAGAGACCGTCTTTGTTACTTTAGAACAGAGCATCATAAAATTATATAGAAAATGCAGAGAGTATTAACAGAATCACCTAAAGCTTGGATGTCCACACTCACCAAAGTAATATGGGAGTGGAGTTGAGAGATAAAATAGAAATGCAGGGACGATGGTGCACTCGTGCCTTCTGAATAGTTTTTTTGTTGTTTTCTCATAACAGGCTCCAAGATACCAAGTAAAGATAGCAGAAAAGACTGCAGCCAAGGGCTCTGTCAAGGTGGGTAGGCAGCTTCCTGAATCAGAACCACCATCAAACTCTTTCTTTGCTTTCAGAGATAACAAGTCCCTCCTTTTTTGCTGCATATCACACACAAGCACATTTTGCTGCATTTCCTTTGTACCTTGTTACTGTCCAACTTCATCTGCTCTGCGAGAGGCTGTGCATGAATAATAAATGTAGCACAGCCAAGAAATCGGACAGCTTGTTTTTAATGCCGGCTTTATGGTGGGATTTGCAAATTAGAGAACAATAGTTTAAAAAGGGCTGTGGTCTAATAACCTGCCACCTTCGTGCCTCCCCTTCACTTCACCCTTCCCAGAGTAAATGCAAAGGATAAATTAAAGTGAACAGCGGCATCGTCAGAGGAGTTTTTTCATCACTTTTACTGTGCAAGTGTGCACCAAATGGAAGGAATATATTTAAAAGGGGAAACTGGAGGTCTAAACTGCTCACGAATTTGTACTGACGAGGTGCTTCTAAAGTGCCAAATCCTGTCAAGCACCCTACGGTGAGACAAACAGGGTTGGACAAGCCATCCTGCTCACCGAACAGCGTGGGCAGATTTTTCATGCTACTGGCACGTGCAAAGAAAAGGAAATCAGAAGAGTTTGGCTAGGGAACTGTTTCTAATTAGCAAAGCATTTAACAAGGGGCTAGCTGCTCTGATTAGCCTCACTATCTAAGGAGGAAGAAGGATCTGGGAACTAAAGAGCTCTCTGTTCTCTTTCTACCTCCACCACAAGTCACCGAGCCCCCGGGGTTTCAGTTTTCCATTGAAATGGAGCTCCTGCTTTCTTTCCTTTCACAAGGCAAGACCTCTTAATGCAGGGGTGGGCAAACTGCGGCCCGTGGGCCAGATGCGGCCCGCCAAGCCGTTCTATCCAGCCCACAGGGCCCCTAAAATATTTAGAAAATTAATAGTTATCTGCCCCTGGGCTGCCTGTCATGTGGCCCTTGATGGCTTGCCAAAACTCAGTAAGTGGCCCTCCACCCAAAATAATTGCCCACCCCTGTCTTAATGTCTGTAAAGCATGTGGAGATCCTTGAATGGGCAGCCCATCAAAAATACATACTTTTATTTAGGTTCTTATTATTGTAAATATAGAAGTGGGGCTGACATTTATTTTCCTAGCTTCCTTTGTTCTCCATAACACGAACCTACACATGTGTCCTTCTGCAGCCTACACATCCATCTGCTTGCTTCTCTCCGTCCTGTTTGGGGGATGTAGAAAACAGAAGAGAACCTCAGAAGTGAATGGTTATCTGCCATCCCGGGCCAGCACCCCCTCTCCATTGAACAGTTAGTTATGCTTCCCCATTTCTTGCCCCCTTTCTACAATAAAAACTGCAGTGCTTTTCCACCATGAACTTCTTCCTGCATCGACTGTGCCACCAGCACATCTAGTGATGGGGGGATTCATCAAGGAGGAAAGAGACTCAGATTCCAGCCGATGCTCCAGTGAAACCTTAATATAAAACAGGGCTAAGAAGCCGGGGCTGCGTGCACATTGCAGGGGCCACAGGGGTCCCAGGCTGCCACGCTGCCCACATGGGTATGGGTGCTTCCCTCCCCCACATGGCACACAGGCACCCCGCTCTGCACCACGCATGCATGAGGAGGTGCTCCCCTACTGTGCTGCACATGGCAGCCCGCCTCACCTTCAGCTGCCTAGTTGTGGGCTCAACCACTGTACTGCCCTGTGGGCTGCACTGCCTTGCCCTGCCCTGCTTCCTGGCATGGGGGCATGCAGGAGAAGCTGGAGGGGGGAAGGCGAACCCCGAGATACTGGCTGCTTGTATGGTCAAAGCACTAAGGGCAATGGCAGCTAGGAGGCAGCCTTGAGGCTGCACGCCCAATTGGTGGCCCATGCATACAGCCCATGGGCCACCAGTTAGACAACCCTGATACAAAATAGAGAATGGTTCACTAAAGCCAGCACTGGCACCTTGGTTGCCCTTCCTTTGCCATCAGTTTTTCAATCGTGACTCTACAGAGTCATTCCCCTGTTCCCCAGCTTTTCCAATGAATATTTAATTATTCCATGCAAAGGAGAACAGTTTCAGAAGAAAGGACCTGCAAGATCCTGGCCCCGTATAGCACTTGCATGTTGAAATCTCCTCAGATTAAACTTCCCCATCCTGGTTGAGTGTTCTAGCTGGTAAGATCTTTGATAACAGAAGAAAACTCCTCTTTCTGTCATATTTTGGGAGGAAGGACTTGCCTCCATGCTTCACTGCTGGAGAAGGTTCAGGTAATGAATCACGACCTCAGGTAAACACTTCCCTGGAGCCCAGAGTAAGATGCCTGTGCATGGCAAGGGTGTAAAACACACCTTTCTCCTTTGCATTCTTTATGACTAATGGAGGTAACCTCCTACTCAGCGTGCTGGCTCTTGCAGATCCCACACTTAGGTACCTGCCTCTCCTGTGTATTGTAATGGGAGCTTGCATATATAGCTCAGGACTGTGAATTCCACTAGATGGCAAGGCACCTAAAGATTAGGTGTTACATACTGGATCTAACTGCTGCGGGCTTATCCTCTCCTTTCCCCTTCTGTTGAAGTCAAAGAAGGGGTGTGGTGGAGGAAGGAGGGGAAGACCAAGCAGCAGCAAGCTCCAGAGCTGCTTGAAAGTAGGGACTTGGGGCAGACTGGTGAGCTCATAGAGTTCATAGCACGTGCCGAATTCCCGGCAGAAGCTCTGCTGCCATGCAGGTGAGGTCCGAGTGCTCACTGTGCATGCAGCCAAAGGGGGTGACTGTATCACATCCCCTCTAAGTCTACCCTTGGATCAACTATATATTTGAGAGAGATGTTAGGCAAGTTTTCAGGCACAAATGAGGATAGATGAAAATAGAGGATACCTGCTATGACTTTGTTCTTGACAAACTTCACCATCATGAAGTCCCTCACACACATGAAGGCAACCTCTCAGGCCAGAATCCTGAGAATGGAAATGAGAATGATGTTACCTAAACGCCCCATGAAAACAAGAGAGTACATGACTCCAGGCTTTGGGCCATTTACTCCCTGCTGTTCATTCCAGTCTAAAGATATTTGCTTTAATATGTACTGGTTTATGATGAATAACATCAGGTTTAGGTTGGTTTGCAATCTGCAGAAGTTCCTCTCTCTTGCCTTAGTTTAGATGCTCTGCTTTTGTCAACCCCATCTCCACCTTGTTTCATCGAGTGCTTCACTTGATTAACTTCCTTTGCAACGTATTATTGTTCATTTAATCCCAGTCGCACCATGCAAATATCATACTGGTAAATGCAGAAGAATGCTGCCACAGGTATCATTCTGGGCAGCCCCCTCATACACTGTAAGCTCTTTTCCGGTGTATGCAAATCCATAAAGCTCTGAGTTTCCCAAATCAGACAAGTGTAATCTGTTTTAGGTGAGAGAGAGAGAGAGACAGCATGCATTGGCAGGTAATCTTAATGATAATTGCTTCTAATTAGCACTCCCACAAGATGATAAATCCTCTGCTCAGAGCTGAGTGTCACTTGAAAATGTGCAAATTCCTTTTTACCTTGGAAAACATCAAAGGAAAATCATACGAATTGTTTCCAGTCTGAGCACTGTGAGTGAGGCAACAGAATCAGGAGGGAGAAGGAGCAACAAATAAGATGAGATGAGAAGTGGTGTTTGCAAAGTCAGGCCCAAAGTGCAGGCACTGTTCTATTCTGCAACCATGCTCTTATCCCATCTTCCTCACTGTAGTACCTGAACCTCACTCGCAGGCATCAGGGGTGGAAAAAGGCAGTGTTATTCCTCCAGGCACATAGTATGCTCTGCCAATGTGTATTCTGAGGCACGCTGATACCCATAGGATCCTCTGGCTCTGAAAGGTTGGCTTCCCCTTGGTGGGCTTGGAACATGCTGGGCTTCTTGAACATGGCACCTTCTTGATTCAGGAAAAAAAAAAGGAGTAGTGGTGTTTGGGGGCTTCCAGAAGCTACCTACCTATGGCACCCAAATGAGATACCATTCACAGCACATGGCACAGATGTAGATTCCCCTTCTCCTTTCCCATGTGAGAAAGGGAATAGTTTGGAACACAGGCATTAAATGACCACGTTCATTCTGAAACAGTTGGAGGAAGAGGTGTCTCCACTCACCTTTGAAGCATGTAGTTGGATCCCTCCCCTGGGAAGTGGAAGCCTTGGGTTCTAGGCCATGTTCAGTCTCATGGACTTCAAGCCCCCATCACCCATAAGAGTACCCTAACCACTGCACTACTGAATTACCTAGGTGAAGAGACCTTTTATCCCTCCAGCTGAAGTTGAACTGATTCGCAGCCAAGAATGCAAGAGTCACGGGGCCAGAAAGTAAGCAAACAAACCAGTCTGATAGGGCAGTGCTTATGGCTAAAAAGTGGGGAGCCATGTTTCTTGTGCAGCTTTTCAGGGCTGTTGGTGCATCTTAAATTAATCAGTTGCTAGATAAAAAGAGAGAAGAAAACCTAGCAGCAGGAACTGGGCCCACAGCTCTTCTCTCCCAGTTGAGTGCCCTACCCAGGATCAAAACACAATAAGCAAGACTGAACTTTATTGCTTCAGTGAGGCTCTTTGGGGACCAAACACTACCTGTCACTAAGCATTTGAAGAATGTGGCAATACGATATCATCTGCAGATCTGAGAAATCACTGCAGTGACAAACACTGAAACCAAATTCCACAGTAATTGAGTTCTTGCTCTATTTGGCTAATGAGTTTGTTGGCCATGATGATTAGAAAGAATGGGATAATGAAAAGGAGGCTATGTGAAGTGTGGATACCTTTAAGAGTGTTATGTATAAGTTGTTACATTTTCCTGGGAATGGCAGGAGGGAAGTGAAGGGAACAGCAGAACAGTAGGCAGAGCACTGCTCTCGGAATAAACAAATGTTATTGTTCTGTAAGCGTAAATCTTTGGTCTTTTGACAACAGCGCATGGTACCAGGAGTGGGGTACAAAGAAAGACAAAAAAAACGGAGCATCTCAGAATGTTAGTGTTAAAGTTGTCCAGCAACACAGCAGAAAACTGGAAGAAATGTAAAAGGAGCGCTACCATATATATGATGACCAGTCGAGCTACAGAGAAGAAAGATCCACTGAAGGTAGCTATTTTTTTAAATATAGCAGGTCCAGAAGCTCTGTTTTTTTTATAATATCCTACAACTGTCAGAAGCAGAACAGCAAAGCTATGAGACAGTAATGTAAAGGTTTGAGGAATACTGTATACCCAAACAAAATGAAACCTTTGAATGGTATGATTTCCACATGAGGCAGCAGAAAGAATGTGAGACAATAGAGGAGTTTGTCAAAGACCTCAGACTGCTGAGCCAGATGTACAACTTTGGAGACCTAAAAGAGTCCATGATCAGAGTTTGAATAATATTGGGAATAAGGGATACAATCCTCAAGAAAAGGCTGTTAGAGGATCCTGAGCTTAATTTGGGAAAGGCAGTTAGAATATCCCAGGCAGCTGAGATAACAACTGCCAGGCTGAAGAAGCTGGAGGAAAATGCAGAACAAGCTGAACTAGACAGGATTACAAGACTGTGAAAACCTAAGGCAGCATACCAACAATGCAGAAGGAAAGACCTCACTATAAAGCAGGTAAGTGGAAGCCAAAAAAAATTTCTTGAAGAAACAATGGTCAGCTGCAGATGCGGTGGGGGTTACCACAAACCCGTGCAATGACCTGCATTTGGTAAGCACTGCAACAAATGCAAAAGATTAAATCATTTTGTGAGAGTTTGCAGAAAGGAGCAGGATGCAGAACACAAGAAACAGCAGGTACATGCTCTATGTGACGAGGAAGAGGAATACTTCTTCATTGGCACAATGCTAGAAGAAGTTCATTTTTCTGAGGACTGGACTATCACCCTGGGCACCAATGGACTAATGGTTACTTTTAAATGAGATAAAGGGGCACAGGTCAATGTAATACCAGAATACATTATTCAAAAAATGAAAACTAAACCTGTGTATTATGAGAATAAGAAATTGAGATTTAGAGCATATAATGGGAACTTGATTGCAACCAGGGGTGTTTGTACGCTGCCTGTTAGACACAAGGGTAATATAATAAAAGTTTATAACAATCCCAGGAAAGCTACTGCCAATTATTGGGTTGTGAATATGTAAAATTCTAGGTTTGATTAAGAGAATGGATGCTATTGAGGGACTAGAAAGCAAGAACATAGAAGAGTTTTATGATGGGTTTCAAGGCATAGGGAAACCGTCAACCAGAATTAAGAGAATCACATACTCCCACCATACATGCTTCAATCAATGTTCCCCTTGTACTAAGGGAGAACTGAAAAAGGATTGAGGTAGATTAGTTAACACGGACATAATAGAAAAAGTAGAGCAACCAACTGCTTGGGTTCATTCACTGGTCATAGTAGAAAAAAAGAGATGGATTTGAGTTTGTGTCTGGATCCTAAGCAAATGAACAGGTACATCAAAAGGGAGCATTTTCCCATTCCCACCAAAGAAGAGGTTTTTGGCAATATGGCAGAAGCTAAATATTTCTCTGCTTTGAATGCCTCTTTTGGGTTTTGGCAAGTGCCCCTAGAAAAGAATAGCACTAGATTACGTACTTTCAGAATGCCCTTCAGAAGGTATTGCTTTCATAGGCTTCCTTTTGGACTCTGTTCTGCATCTGAAGTATTTCACAGAAAGGTGCAACAAAGTTTTGAAGGTCTTGATGGAACTATGATTTATACTGAGGATGTTTTAGTTTGGTGAAATACTATGGAAGGACATGACCTGAGGCTACGAAAGCCACTAGAAAGAGCCTGAAAAGCAGGTTTGAACCTGAACAAACAAAAATGCAAATTCAGGGTCAAAGAAATAACATATCTGGAAGAAAAACTCTCTGAAAAGGGGTGCAAATAGATCCTGCAAGGAATAAAGCCATTACTAACATGCCACCCCCTACAGATAAGGAAGAAGTGCAAAGATTACTGGGAATGATCAATTTTGTAGGGAAGTACCTACCTAATTTAGCAGAACAGAGCAAACACCTTAGATCACCCCTACAAAAGAATGCTCAGTGGTTAAAAACTATGGGAAGCCTGTAGCTGGAAGTGATCATAAACCTTTGGTAACTATAGCAAAGAAAGGGTTATCAGACACGCCACCCAGATTACAGACATTTTTCTTTCATCTGCAAATGTAAAATCTAGACATACAGTGCACACCAGAAAAACATCTACTTATTGCAGATATCCAAAGCATGTGACCCAGCGGAAAACGACAGAATTCCAGATGCAGACACAGTACAAGAAAATTTAATTAAAAGAGTGATTCCTGTCACAGATAAAATGTGGGCACTTATTGCAGAAGCTACCGCTCAGGACACCACATTGCAAAAAGTGATAACACCTATTTGTCCTGGTTGGCCTGGGAAACATGTACCTAGCCCCTACTCTCAGTTCAAGGAAGAGCTGTCAATACCCAATAGCATTTTTACAAAGGGTCATGACTTATTGTTCCAGCAGCGCTAAAGAAAGGTACGTTAAACAGAATGAGAGGCATCTAGGCACTGAGAAATGCAAAAGGAAAGCAAGGGGTGGTCTATATTGGCCCAACATAAGTAATCATAAAATCATAGAATCATTGAAAATTAGGTTTGGAAGAGACCTCAGGTCATCAGTCCAACCCCTTGCTCAAAGCAGGACCATCCCCAACTAGATCATTGCAGCCAAAGCTTTGTCTAGCCAGGTTTTGAAAACCTCCAAGGATGGAGCTTCAACCACCTCTCTCGATAACCTGTTCCAGTGTTTTACTACCCTCCTAGTGAGAAAATTCTTCCTAATACCTAACCTAGACGTCCCTTGCTGCAACTTGAGACTGTTGTTCCTTGTTCTGTCATCTGTCAGCTGCAGCCTCATCAAAGCCAAGTAGAGTGAGAGGATGACATCCTTAGTCTTGCTTGAGATGGATTGGTAGATGGATGCCACTGTCTTATTTGCTTTGCTGGCTATGGCATCACATCGGTGGCTCATGTTCATTCTATGGTCTGCCACGAAGCCCAGGTCTCTTTGTGGTGCTAGCAAGTGTATCAGCACCAAGCCTGTAATGTGCTGTGGATTATTTCTCCCCAGATGGAACACTTTACATTTCTTGGTGTCAAATGTCCTCAGGTTTTGCTCTGCCCACCTTGAAAGCCTGTCCAGGTCAGCCTGTATCCCCAGCCTGTCTTCCAGCGTGACTGCACTCCCCCATAATTTGGTGTCATCCGTGAACTTGGCCAGTACGCATTTAAGACCTGAATCCAAATCTTTAATGAATAAGTTGAAAAGCACTGGTCCAAGTACTGAACCCTGAGGGATGCCACGGGTCACCATGTGCCATGTTGATTTAGTTCCATCTAGTAATACTCTCTGGTTCCTGCCTTGGAGCCAGTTTCTGAGCCACTGGACCGTTAAGTTGCTTGAAAGTACAACAGCAAACCAGGTCATAACTCATCAAATCAATTTTTGCTAGACATGGAATTCCACAGACAATGGACCTCAATTCAAATGTTTTGATTTTAAAGAGTTTGCAAACAAATATGGATTCCATCACAACACTTCAAGTCCCTGAATTATCACAGCGCATGTCCATGAGGGGCCAACAGGGGAGATTATGCTTAGGGGCAACCAACACGAGTTCATTAGAGGCAGGTCCTGTCAGACCAACCTGGTGGCCTTCTATGACCAGGTCACAAAATCCTTGGACACAGGGGTAGCAGTGGATGTAGTCTTTCTGGACTTTAGGAAGGCCTTTGACACTGTCTCCCACTCCATTCTCATTAAAAAACTAGGGGATTGTGGCATCAACACCTACACAGTCAAATGGGTCACTAACTGGCTGGAGGGCTGCACCCAGAGAGTGGTGGTGGATGGGTCATTTTCGACCTGGAGGGATGTGGCCAGTGGGGTCCCCCAGGGCTCAGTCCTCAGACCCGCACTGTTCAACGTCTTCATCAGCGACTTGGACGAGGGGGTTAAAAGCACCCTGTTCAAATTTGCAGATGACACTAAGATGTGGGGGGATGTGGGCATGCTAGAAGGGAGGAATAGGCTGCAATCGGACCTAGACAGGTTACAGGGGTGGGCGGATGAGAACAGGACGGAATTCAACACTGACAAGTGCAGGGTGCTGCACCTGGGGAGGAAGAACCAGCAGCAGACCTACAGGCTGGGGAACTTCCTTCTCGGCAGTGCAGAGGCAGAAAAGGATCTTGGGGTCATTATTGATGCCAAAATGAACATGGGCCAACAGTGTGGGGACGTGGTCGGGAAGGCCAACCGCACCTTGTCATGCATCCACAGATGCATCTCAAGCAGGTCCAAGGAGGTGATCCTCCCCCTCTATGCAGCACTGGTCAGGCTGCAGTTGGAGTACTGCATCCAGTTCTGGACGCCGCACCTCAGGAGAGATGTGGACAGCATCGAGAGGGTCCAGAGGAGGGTCACTCGCATGATCAGGGGGCAGCAGGGCAGGCCCTACGAGGAGAGGCTACGGGACCTGAACCTGTTCAGCCTCCTAAAGAGAAGGCAGAGGGGGGACCTAGTGGCCTGTTACAAACTAGTCAGGAGGGACCAGCAGGCATTGGGGGAGTCCCTGTTCCCCCGAGCACTACCAGGAGTAACTAGAAATAACAGTCACAAGCTGGCAGAGGGTAGATTCAGACTAGACATCAGGAGGCGCTACTTCACAGTCTGGGCGGCTAGGATCTGCAACCAACTTGCAAGAGAAGTGGTGCTGGCTCCTACCCTGGGGGTGTTTAAGAGGAGGCTAGACAAACACCAGTACTTTTTCCTGCCATGGCAGGGGTTGGACTTGATGATCTGTCAAGGTCCCTTCTGACCCTACCAACTATGAAATGATGAAACTGCTCACAACCACAGATTCACAGAAGTTTAGGGATGGAAGGACTGCTGGGGCCAAATAACCCCAGCAAGGTGTGGGTCCAGTCTCCTTTTGAAGCTCTCCAGGGTAGGTGCCTGCACCACCCCTACTGGGAGTCTACTCCAGAGTCTGGTCACATGAACAGTAAAGAAGTTTTTCTTTATATTCCATATAAAACCTTCTAGGAGTTTATGACCATTACTCCTGGTTTTCCCCTGGGATGCTTTGGTGAATAGTTGTTTGCCTAGCCCCTGGTGCTCTCCCCTGATATATTTGTAAGCTGCCACCAATAACTTACTTAGTTTTGCTTGAGATGCATTGGTTGATGCATGCCAGTGTATTGTTTGCTCTGCTAGCTGTAGCATCACACTGGTGGCTCATATTCATTTTATGGTCAATTATGACCCCCAGGTCCCTTTTGGATGTGGTGCTAGCTAGCGTAGCACCACTGAGACTGTAAGTTTATTATGGATTTTTCCCCCTCAGATGGAGAACTTTACACTTCTCAGTGGTGAACAGCATCTGGTTCTGGCCCGCCCATTTAACTAATCTGTCTAGGTCTGCCTGGATTATCAGCCTAGCCAGAGGTGTGGCCACACTTCCCCAAAGCTTAGCATCATTGGCAAACTTTGCCAGTGTGCTTTTCACCCCCACATCTCAATCATTAATGCAGATGTTGGAAAGAACTGGTCGAAGTACTGAACCCTGGGGGACCCCACTGGCTACCTTCTACCATGTTGACACAGATCCATCTATTAGTACTTGCTGTGTCCAACCCCACAGCCAGTTTTCTACCCATCTGACTGTTGAATTGTTGAGCCCATAATCCCCTAGTTTTATTTTGAGACCGTCATGGGACACCAAGTCAACAGCCTTCCTAAAGTCCAAATAAATGACATCGACCTCATTTCCCTTATCCAGGTGGTGAGTAACCTGGTCATAGAAGGAGAAGAGGTTAATCAGACATGACCTATCTGTGACAGAACCATGCTGGCTGTCATTCAAAATTTTGCCTTCTGCTAGCTTATTGCATATGGACTCCTTGAGAATTTTTTCAATGATTTTTCCTGAGATTGAGGTCAGGCTGATCAGCCTGTAGTTCCCTGGGTCTTCTCTCTTCCCCTTCTTGAAGTTGGGCACAACATTGGCCCTCTTCCAGTCTTCTGGGACTTTTCCTGAGCACCACGAATTCTCAAAGAGGTTCGCCAGTGGTCCTGCGATGTCTTCGACTAGTTTGTTCAGCACTTTCAGATGGAGTTCATCTGGTCCTGCTGACTTATATATATCCAAACTCTCTAGCTGTTATTTCACTAGCTCTACATTAACTGTTGGTAGGTGATCATCTCTACTGTGGCTCTGCTGTGTCATATTTGCATTCAGCAGGCTATCACTCTTAGAGTGGTGGAATACAGATGCAAATATACAGCGGATACAAAGAGACTACGAAAAACTTTCTACAGCATTCATCCTACATAAAAAGAAGAAATGGAACAAATTACTCCAATAAGCCCATCACAACCAAGGGACAAAACAGCCGCTCCCAGGGAAACCAGTCCCATTAGGTTCCCACCAGGTCCTTTGCAGTTTGGTCCCCAGGGCTCCTCCCCACTTACCAGCATGTACTCCAGGAGCTCCTCTTTGTGTGACCTGGAAGCTCTGGGAGTCATCAGTGTCCTGGATGGCACAGCTGATCTCAGTGACTGACCAGATGAGAGTCAGCTTTAAGTCTGGGTCCTGATTTTCATGGGGGAACAACAAGGAAATGGGGATGAACGGAGAAGATCCAAGGTGCAGAATGTAAAGATTAGGGATGAAATGCACTTCATTTGTATCCCTGAGAAATGTCTACAGGCCCCAGAAAACCCCGGGCCCACACCCATCTCAGACAAGGTGCATGACAGCAGTAGGGACTCCTGCCTGGGGAAGGTCATCATGCCTCATGTAGTCAGGGTCTGAGAAGAGCATGAGCAGGGGTGGGGGTCATTGAACATTTACCTTATTGATGATGTTGATGCCAAGCATCTGGGAAATGAAATGCAAAACAATCATCAGAACCTCCTGATGACGTAATGATCCATGCAGGGGAGCAACTGCGTTTTGGGGGCATGGACAGCAATTTGGCTATAGGCCAGTACCAAGGCCCTGTGGGTCCTGGCTCTTCTCCCTTGGTGATAGTCCTGCATGGGGTGACACAACACTCATATCAGGGCTTCCCCTGTCTTCTGTTCCCCAAGTAGGAATCACTGCTGATCAAGGAGTTGCCACAGCAGTGATACCAGCTCTCCTTGCCAGTCACAGGAGACCCACAGCTCTCTTCTTTGGGGAAGGTGGGAATGGGTCAAAGAAACAGGGAGGAAGGTTTCCCTCAGCAGGGCAAATGAGAGGGGAGTCTCCCAAGGTGTCCTTGGGGCAATGGATGGTAATTCCCTTGCATCCCATTGACATCTCTAGTAGCTGCATTATCTTGTGCCAGGGTCACTCAACAGCTCCTCTGGCTTCAGGGAATTAAAGATCTGCCTGGGATGTATCCAGATGATAAAATAATCAGATTTCTTGGAGGGATTTCAGTGGTGATTTCATAGATTTCATAGACATTAAGGGACCTTGGAAGATCATTGATTCCAGCTCCCTGCCCCAGGGGCAGGAAGTCAGCTGGGGTCACAGGATCCCAGCAAGATAAATGTCCAATTGACTCTTAAAGGAGTCCAGAGTAGGCACTTGCACCACTTCTGGTGGCAGTCCGTTCTAGGCCTTGGGGGCTCGGACAGTAAAGAAGTTATTCCTTATGTCCAGCCTGAAATGGTCTTGGAGGAGTTTATGACCATTTGACCTTGTCATCCCATGGGGCACTCTGGTGAACAGGCATTCCCCCAGATCCTGATGTACACCCCTTATGTACTTATTGGCAGCCACCAGGTCCCCCCTGTGCCTGCGCTTTTCCAGGCTGAAGAGTCCCATAGCTCTCAGCCTCTCATCATAAGGCCTGTTTTCCTGCCCTCTGATCATGCACGTGGCTCTCCTCTGGACTCTCTCAAGCTTCTCCACATCCTTTATAAATTGTGGAATCCAGAATTGGATGCAGTACTCCAGCTGCGGCCTCACCAAGGCTGAGTACAGAGGGAGGATGACATCCTGGGATTTGCTAGAGAAACATCTATGGATGCAAGCCAGAGTTTTGCTCACTTTGCTGGCTGCAACATCACATTGATGGCTCATATTCATCTTGTGGTCAATCATGACCCCCAAGTCCCTTTCGGCTATGGTGCTAGCACGTGTAGTACTGCTGAGCCTATAAGCATACTGTGGGTTTTTCTTCCCAACGTGGAGTACCTTGCATTTTTCACTGTTGAAGGCCATCAGGTTTTCATCAGCCCATTTTCTGAGCCTGTCAAGGTCAGCCTAGATCACCGTCCTGTCCTTGGGTGTGGACACTTTACCCCAAAGTTTGGTGTCATTAGCAAACTTGGCCAGTCCACTTCTGATACCAATGTCCACCAGGAGGGCCACTCTCCCTCCAATCTCTCAGTCCTGATCCTCAAGGGAAACTTACACAACACTTCCCAGAGACGAGCCTATGAGCTCCATTTCATCAACCTGCTGGATACTAGAGATCAGGGACTAAACACAGACACTGGATTTTTGATACATTACAATCTGCCTGGCAACTGACTCCCC